>NC_133769.1:260277549-260309373 GCF_003597395.2 Chelonoidis abingdonii
GGCATAAAAGGGGTAAAAAAAAAATAGGGTGATGTCATGCTAGGAGCTACCTACAGGCCACCTCACCAGGTGAAGAGGTGGCATGAGGCTTTTTTAATCCAACTAACGAAAATCATTCAAGTTCAAGATGGTGGGTGATGGGACTTCAACTATGCTCAGCATATGTTGTGGAAATACACACAGAGCGGGGCAGCTACTTCAGCTAAGTTCTTGGACTGCATGCAGACACTTTTTATTTTCAAGGTAGTGAAAAAAGCTACTAGAGAGAAAGCAGCAAGTCTTGTGGCACCTTATAGACTACAGAGTTGTTGGAGCATGACTTTCGTGGTGGATACCCACTTGTCGGATGCTCACTCAGGGAGAAGCCATATAGATTTGATTTTAAAATAGGGAGAAACTCGTTGAGAATTGAAAGTAGAGGCAGTTGGGTGGAAACTTGATCATGAAATCATAGAGCTTCTACATTTCAAATGAAGGTAAAGGGAGTACAGCAAATGAGGACGAAACGATTTCAGGAGTGCGTTTGGTAAGCTCTAGAGAGCATGGTAGGTAAGTCCCATGGAAATTCAAATGCTACATGAGGGGAAACACGACTGAAGAAGAGGTTGGCAGTTTTTTAATCAGACACTATTAAGAGCCAAAAGCAAGTTATTCCACTGGGTTAGAAAGATAGATTAAATTTGAGGCCAAAAACTCTTGGTTTAAACGTATGAGACCTTGCATGATGCGAAAAAGATATAAATAGGAGTCATAGCAAATGATATTTGGACAAATTACGAAACGAAAAAATATTCAGGCAACACGCACCGAGGATGCATAAGGAGAAAGATTAGAAGCAAAGACAACATGAGCTCTAAACTAGCGACAGCGAATAGAGGGAACAAAAGACTTTTATCATACATTAGAAGCAAGAGGAAGACCAAACGGATCAGGCGGTTAGGCCCATCTGAGCTGCTCAGTGGAGATGATCAACCGTTAAGGTAGGAACTGAGAGCAGGAAACTTGAAAGATGGCAGAGACTGCTTAATGGACTTCTTTGTTTCAGTCTTCCACTTGAGAAGTCTTGCATGGATGATAACATAAGTGATGCTAATTCGGAGGGGTACGTTTAGAGAGAAATAAAAAAGACATTTAAAACTCATAGAAAAGTAGATGCTGAAGTTTCATCAGGGCCTGAGTGAAATGCATCCTAGAATACTCAAGGAGCTACAGAGGAGGTATCGTGGCCTCCTGAGCTATTAGCTTTGGAAAATCATGGAGCAAGAGAGATTCCAGTAAGACTGGGAAAAGGGCAAATATAGTGCCGCCCCATCGTACAAAAAGGGGAAATAAAACAACCCAGGAAACTACAGACCAAGTTAGAATTTCTGTGCCTCTCCGGGAGCAAGAATGAGTATTAATGGAAGTCAGGATTAAAAGAAACCTGATGGCTGCCAACACTTTATTTAAGAGTAGGTTAGATAAATGTCTATCAGGGATGGTCTAGACAGTATTTGGTCCTGCCATGAGGGCAGGGGACTGGACTCGATGACCTCTCAAGGTCCCTTCCAGTCCTAGAGTCTATGAATTTATGAATCTAAGAGCCATGGGTAATTGGAAGATGGACAAGATTACAAAAAGGTGTTATCTTGTTTTGAAACTGTCAGATAAAGGAGCTACAATTACAGGTGTATTAGATTATCTGGGATTCTGATTTTCTGTTTAAAATTAAATAATAGAAAAAAACTGATTGAGAAATAAAACGAGAGTGACAAGTTTCCAACTAAATTCAAGTCCAGTTCATACTTTTGAGCTAAACTCAGCCTGCATCACTTTGCTTTTTGTGCTTTCAGCAGCACACTTGGTTGCACACAGGAACACAATGGTAAGTGGTGGTTCTTTTATATGCAGTTACACTCAGAATGGGAATGTAGATTGCAAAAATAATTGAGACTTCCAAAAGCTTATGTTTTTATTTCACTGCTAACGAAACACCAATTTCTAATCAAATCTGTGAAATCTCAATTCAAATAAACCTATAAAAACTTCTAGTCTGTTACAAGGCTTTCATGTAGCTACAAACACAGAAAATGAATAAAAATAAAAATTGAAAATCGAAGTCTACTGCAACCAAGTGTAATGTGAAGTTAAAATTCCAGTTAAGGACAAAGAGTAACAAAAATAGAGGAGAAAGTCACTGCTTGAAAAGAAGCTACTGATGCCAGTTCTGGTGATAATAGTTATAACCTGCTGAGGATTGAAAGTGATGAGGAGGCGGCGATGGGGGCATTCAGTTAGATTCATAAAATGATATATTAGAGACTAGGGGGAGAATATAAATCTTTCTCCACTTTTGCAGCTCTTATCTTTAGTCTTTTCATCTCTTAAGTGACATTTTTAAAGAGATTTATTACCAACTCTTTAGCAACACTTAAAGAGGAGGGATTGCTAAAGAGAGGTTCTTTGGATTCCTGATCCCTGTTGTCATCATCTTTGGTCACTGTTGCTCTACAAGCGGCAAAATATGCAACTAAGTCATATATTCGAAAATGTAGTCTCAGGTAGGCCACCTGAAGTTTTACTTGAAACTCTATTTTCTACTATTTAAGCACTAAAACCTGAATAAAGAACAGGAGTACTTGTGGCACCTTAGAGACTAACAAATTTATTTCAGCATAAGCTTTTGTGGGCTACAGCTCACTTCTTCGGATGCATAGAATGGAACACACAGACAGAAGATATTTATATATACAGAGAACATGAAAAGGTGGAAGTACCCATGCCAACTAACAGGCCAATCAATTGAGATAAGATAGCAGCAGCAGGAGCAAAAAACCCTTTGAAGTGATAATCAAGATGACCCATAGATGGCGTGAGGAGAACTTAACATGGGGAAACAGATTCAGTTAGTGTAATGACCCAATCATTCCCAATCTCTGTTTAAACCTAAGTTAACTGTATCTAATTTGCATATTAATTCAAGTTCAGCAGTCTCTCTTTGGAGTCTGTTTTTGAAGTTTTTTTGTTGCAAAATTGCCACCTTCAAGTCTGTCACTGAGTGGTTAGAGAGGTTGAAGTGTTCTCCCACTGGTTTTTGAATGTTATGATTCCTGATGTCAGAATTTATGTGTCTTTTTTCTTTTGTGCAGTGGACCTGTCCAGTTTTGAGCCATATGTGCATGGACTAAGCGACATTGCTGGACATATCAACTTGGTATGATTGTGAGTGTGATGCCCCTTGATGGCATGGCTGGGTGTGTGTTAGGTTATGATGTTGTGTCACTTGAAGATTGTGGGAGCTGGCATCGGCTTGTTGCCAAGGCATAGGTTCCTGATGTTAGTGTATATGTCGTGTATTGCGTGTGCAGTTGCTGGTGAGTATTTGCTTCAGGTTGGGAGGCTGTCTGTAAGCGAGGACTGGTCTGTCTCCCAAGATCTGTGAGAGTGAGAGATCATCTTTCAGGATAGGTTGTAAATCTTTGATGATGCGCTGGACAGGCTCAATAAAGAAAATTAACAGAACACCACTAGCTGTCACCTTCAGCCCCCAACTAAAACCTCTCCAGTGCATCAAAGATATGATATTTAATTTTTTGGCACATAATCCCCCCAGGAGTAATAGAATCCTTTTGATGACAGCTGATTCCTCAACTTCCCACAGCCCATTTGTCCAAGCAGCTACCACCCCATCCTCATCTTTTTCCAAATTTCTCCCACTTCACACCATCATATTCTCCCTCCCCCAATCTTACTAAATTCTTCCTGCAGCCTCCTATAACTATTTATATACTCATTCACCCACGTGCCCAAGAATCTCCAGGCTGTTGTGCCACCCTCAATCCTGTGATCTCTCTATCTAACCTTCTTATGGTTCTCCAGCCACATCCTGAATTCTAGCCACCATCATTGTGGATTCAATCTCTTTATTAAAATTTTCAAATTTTTTTTTCTTATAACAAGCCAAACAAATGCTAGGTACCTACATCGAAAATAAGTATAATTATACATCAAAAAAGACCAAAAAATTAAGCAATATTTGGATTCCTACGTATTAACAGCAATATTCCCAGCACATGGATTTTTACGACACAAACAAAATGTAACGAAAATGTTTACAATTTCTTATGTAAGGTTCCCATGTTGCCAAAATAGCAAATGACATTTTCTTTTTTTTAACAAGTTGCCTGCCTTCAGCAGGAGAGTGCAAATGACAGCTGCAATTATACAGTTTATATTCAATAGACTTTACCCATAAAGAGAAAGTGTTCTGTTTTCAGAACTTCTGAATTTACACTTTTCAGAAATGGAACTTGTCAAATGAAGTTTTGTCAAAGTAGAAAGCAGGCTGCAACAGCTATAGTGAAGGTTGCATAACAATTTCCATTGCAATCCATAATTTTTTGACTTTCAACTTTCAGTCTCAGTTCTGCTTCGTCTTGGCTCAACTGAATTTTTTTTTGCATAGTTTGAGCAAAAATGGACTACTGTTTTGAAACGAGAGAAACAGTTTGGGGGAAAACAGATTATTTAAAAAAAATCCTACTAGTTAATTCTGAATATCCTTATAATCTAAACAGCTGGGAGCTCTTACTTGCCAAGAAAATAATCTTCACAGAGAACACTGTTGCAGTTCACATCTTTATTCTGGAAGATGTATTTCAAATGCTCACCACTTGGACAAGTCAAAATCACATACTGAACATATGCAGTAGAGATTTTCTGCCAGAATTTTTAAGCACACCTATAGAAGGGTGCATTGCCAATCTAGTAAATATGCATACACAGTTAAATTAAGTACCCACTGAACTGCTCATTTTTAAATTTATGTGAATTAGCCAGGATGCATTTTTCAAATGGTGGGGGAGACACCAAAACACTGCCCACAGCCAAAAGAAATGTGCACAGACAGGGTTTGGAGATTTAATCTCACCTCTTCCTCCAATATTTTATGTCTCTGTGCTTCACAAACCTTCTTAGAAAGTCCTCACGCTAGCAGTCAAAGAGGGACAACATCCACTGCTCCCATTTTTCTAGAAATCAGACATTAAGTGACTTGTCATACAGGAAGTTTGTGGCAGAACTGAACTCTGATCTTTAATGTGTTAGACTTACGTCTTAGCCCCCAAACTAGTGTCTGAAGCAATTTGTTTGAGACCTCTAAACTTAGCTATGCTACAAATAAAACTGAGCTAATAATGCCCTAGCAATTGTGTAAAGTGCTTTGCAAGAGACAAATAAAAATCTATGAATGTGCAAATATCTTGGCCACATTTTAAAAAGGAAGTAACAAAGAACAAGTATCAGAGGGGTAGCCATGTTAGTCTGGATCTGTAAAAGCGGCAAAGAGTTCTGTGGCACCTTTGTTAGCCCAACAAAGAACAGAGACTGTCTAGCCACCTGGAGGGTACAATGGTTGTTGATAAACAGTTTCCATTATAACTTACCTTAGCTTCCCACCAAACTGGTTAGTTCCAAGAATGGCTCCAAACCAACATGGGGAGCTGTCCAAATGTTTCTAAAAACCTTCCCCTGCCGCCTGCTTTATTCATAGAAGAACTCCTCTTCATAATAGGGAATGCACACAAAGCTAGAGTCGAGGAGTCCTGTGTTCCCTCCTCCTAAAGGACCTTCAGAACCCTCTGCACTTCACAGCCCTTTTTTTAAATCCTTAAGTTAGGCTTGAATAGGCATCCACTTGAAGAGTCCGGTTTTCAAAAGCTGCAATTTGTCCCAGAAAGAGTCCTCACTGAGGATCAGAACAAGACCTTGTTTCAGAAGAAAATTCATTTTATTTGACTAAGTTGTGAAGGTCTGAAAACTCCTACTGATCATGTGTAGTGCTGGCTTTTAGCGTACACTCATTAAGTGTGCTCCTAATACAGAATGAACTACACATGCATTCATCACTAGCTGCTCTCTTAGGTGCACATATTTGAACACTGGCCACAAGTGACAATGGCATTCAGGAGAGGGTCATGATGAGCACCCTGCGAGATGGGAAGGTCCCAGAGTTCAGGCTTCAGCCTGAACCTGGAAATCTACAAAGCAATGAAACAGCCACACAGCCCAAGGCCTGCGAGCCCAAGTCAGCTGGCAATGAGTGTCTAGTTGCTGTGTAGACATACACTGCAACGGTGATAGAGTAACTGCACCTGTATCCCCTCTCCATGGTCCCCTCTAGGAGTTCCCAGTCAGGTCTCCAGCCACATCTGTCTCCGGGCAGGGACCCTTGTCCCACTTCCTTCTGACCCAGGGTTTTAAGGCTGCACAGACTCCTGCCTTACACTTTGATAGCCTTAGCAAGCCAGTCTGCCTAAAGGCCAGAGTCTGTCCTTTTCTTTCTCGCCAAAGGCTATAAATAATGTATCGCCAGAAATTACAAGTTACCTCATAGTACTTTATAAGCAAGCACATTTATTCTTAAAATAAAAGCATTACAGAGAAAAACTTAATAGAAATCCCTTTACACATGCTAAAAGCTCACTAGAGGTTACCCACCAAGCATATGGGGCCCTAGTAAACCAAAGTCATTCCACATCTTCCACAAGAGTTGCCCCCCCTTGGTGCTGTCTGTTTGCTGGATCAGAAGGAAGACACTTGGTCAGTTCAAGCTCATCCTTTTATGCCTAAAGCCCTTTCTTTGTCCCCTAGTCTCTGGAAAACCAAGTATGAATAGTATATGCAAGCCACTCCAAGGGAGTGGTACCTCCCTAGACTTTTTCATGCTCAGTGATTCACCTTAATCACCTTCCACTGTTTTCAGTTCCTGGAGGTGCTGTGGTAACCCCCCATACCCTCCTCCCCCATGTAGAGCACAATCATACATAAACTATTCATAGATTTAATACAATATGATCCCCAAAGATACTCCATGTAATTGTAATATCTGTCACAGTGACATCTTAAAATTATTTACTGAGAACAAAGATAGACATTCATTGTGACTTTGAAGGTCTGAGATGACTCACAAATAAAGTGTATCTTAAAAAAAAACTATGATTTAGTTTTAATGCAGGATGCAATTGAGGACTCATTTGCAAAACAAGGATATTTGGAGGACTTTCAAACTAGCTTAGGCTACGTCTCCTAAGATCAACAGCTGTGTCAATATTTGGACGGTAATCCTTCACAAGAAGCGGTGGCAGTGGAGGTACAGTGATTCTATTCGAGGTAACATCTTTCAGCTGAGACATAAACAGAAGTTGTGAGCACTTGTGGTCACTGAAGATACAATTGCACATTTTGCTGGTGCTCTTCTGTCCGCCTCAGTTCCCTTCAGAGTGTCACTATGAGAACATATTTACTTAGCACAGGAAATGAAGTTGCTATATACTACAATTTCAGCATTCCACCCCAGAAATGTTAATTATACACTACATAATTTATTATATCCTCAAAAACATTAAAAACAACAATAAGGTTGTTAAAGTTGTGAAATCAGACACTCTAATGTTCAGAAATGCCAGAACTGTCCATATAACCTTAATTTGGTTTCCTTGTGGATATGCATTATGATATGGTCTTTATTACAAGACCCTTCTGCCCCTGAACACCCAGCCTGTCCTAACCCACCTCACCCCAAAGTCCTGCCTCTCTCTCTCCTCTCCACAACCTGCCTACTCTTCAGTTCCTGCCTCTTTGCTTCTTTCTCCTATCCACCCTCACATCCCCTGGCTCATGCCCCCCTCCCTTTTGCATCTTTATCCCCTTAGTCATGTTTTAGTATAAGATTACAAATTTGACTAACAATAGTGACCACATTAATATAATATTTTTAGACTTTTGTGAGGTATTTGACTTAGTATTGCATGCATATTATTTTGATAATAAAAAAGCACTCGACAAATTAACGAAGCAACATACTATGAGGATTTAAAACTGGTGAATAAATTTCAAAAAATCCAGGAGGAGGACGGGTTTCTAGTGGGATCCTGCATAGATCTCTTCTTGGCCCAATACAATTTGCATATTTTTATCAATAAAGTAGAAAAATTACTGATTAGATGACAAAAAAAGGTGGAGTGATAAAGAGTGATAAGAACAGGACAGTTTTAAGCATGATCTGGATTGCTTGGTAAGATGGGCTCATTTGGAACAATAACTATTTTAGTATCGCCAAATGCATGGTCATTAATTTAGGATCAACCAATGTAGCTCACACTTGCAGGATGGCATAGGTGGCGGGTATCATAGGGCAGGGTGCCTCGGGGCTTCAGCTGGTCCGGGGCTCCTCTGGCTGAAGTGGGGGCGGGGGGGGGCAGCATGTGCTCAGGCCTCCGGCTGGCCCCTAGCTCCTCCAGCTGGGGTGGGGGTGGGGCATCCAGGCCTCCTCGGGGGAGGGCAGGGGGGAGAATGGGTGCAGATGGAAGGGGCAGAGCTGGGGGCTAGCCTCCCTGAAGGGCAGCTCCACCCGCCGCCCAGGCAGGATTGAGGACAATATCCTAGACTACATCAACTCTGAAAGGGACTTATGGGGATCATAGCCATGGGCGGCAGGTATAATAGGCTGGGGAAGGCTTAGCCTTCCCTGACGCTGCCGCCTGCCCACCCACCGCAGGACACCTGGGCCCCACTACTTCCCCAAGGCCCCCACTGTATGCTGCTGCTCCTGCCTGCCATGTCTCCTTCACTCCACCTTCACTCTGGAGGGTCCAGCTGCTCACAATGTCCCTCTTCCTCGGGGATGGGGGAAATGAGGAGGGACACAGAGTCAGCAGTGGGCGGGGGAGTAAAGAGGCTTGGCCAGGGAGGGGGGCTGGCCTGGCATTAGGGTGGGCCTGGCACTCAGGGGGCCAGTGGATTGGCTGGGGGATGGCCTTCAAATCAAGGGTGGTGGCTCAGCCACGCATGGGCCCCGGGGCTGGACCTGTGTGTATGCGCGCGCCCATGCGCGCAGTGTTGGGCAGCTCAGCCCAGCAGCTCGGAGGAGTTGGGGGCTCACCCCAGTGTGGCTGGTGCAGGCCAGGGTTCCTCTGGTCACAGGGGTCCCCCTCAGGGCTTCTCCTGGGGGTGGAGGGGAGTGTTTTGGGGCTGTGATGTGCAGCCATCGGGCCTTGGGCGGAAGCGGGGGGAGGTGGGCTAGCCTCTCCAAAGCAGGGGTTCATCTGCTGGCCATGATCATAGCTTATACCAACTGACTACACGCTCCCAGTCCAATGCTGTAGCTAAGAAAGCTAACACTATTCTTGGATATGTAGCAGAGGAACAGAAAGTAAGAGAAGGAAGATTTATTGCTCAATTTTTCCCAACTTGTCTCCACACTAATATTTGCCTTTTTTTTTTTAAATAAAAAAAGCTCACATTTTTGATGAATCACGTGGAGTCATATTACTGGCTTAATGTACATCACTGATATTAACACAGAATGAGTCATTTTATTCCCCTTCAAGCCAGAGGCAATTTGGTGAGGGAAACTTGCAGCACTTTTCATCCTACCTTTTCCAGAAGCTGTCACAGTAAAGAAGATGATGAATTAAAAGCAAAACAGATTTTTATGGAAACAAAAAATGAACAGAATAAAGCAGAAAACGACGTGTTTTCTAACACTGAATGAAAGGAAATACTTCTACCTTTGATGAGACTATCCTGTTATCTGGATACCTCTGTGGAATGTATGCTTCAGTGCCTGAAGGAGGTTCACGATGCCCAACATAAATAGTCCGATTGTCCACCCAGTTCTCTTCCCCAGCACACTGCAAAAGGAAGAAAGAAAGAGTCGTCCTCAGTTCACCCAGTATTTCTGAATAAAAATAGTCAAACTAAGTCTGCTAGTCCTGTCATTTTTCAACACAGATGCCATTTTCACACAGTCATCAATGTATTGTCCCTAAATCTCTGCCTATAGTCAAAAACCCTAAATGACAAATAGGAGAAAGCTATCAAACCTCTGCCTTTAATTGTCTTCAGTAATGTTTTCCCCCATAGCAATAAGGGAACATCCTTGAAACGCTAGCCCAGGGGTCGGCAACCTCTGGCACGTGGCTCGCCAGGGTAAGCACCCTGGTGGGCCGGGCCAGTTTATTTACCTGACGCGTCGGCAGGTGCGGCCGATAGTGGCTCCCACTGGCTGCGGTTTGCTGTCCCAGGCCAATGGGGGCGGCAGGAAGCACCGTGGGTTGAGGGACGTACTGGCCGTGGCTTCCCGCCACCCCTATTGGCCTGAGATGGCAACCCATGGCCGGTGGGAGCCGCGGACAGTCGAATCTGCCGACCCCTAGGCTAGCCTTTGAAAAGAAGAGATGGTTTACAATTTTGCCATTAAATCAGGTTAAAAAAAAAGGTTTCCACATGGCCAATGCTCATCTCACTACTCTGATAAAATTACTGATAATATTAAGATTTCATCCATATGACAAGAACAATCAGGATTGGATGAATAGCCAGCTACAGCTCCATTTTTACCCAACACTAAAGCAAATATAATAGAAAAGTGCTTTACTTTTTACACAGAACACACCCTGTTGTCTGAAATACTAGTAATGGTGAATCCCACAGGCAGCAAGCCACAGCAGCATATATAGAAGTCCCAGAATATTTTCCATAATCCAGATACGGGGCCTATGCAATACACTAGGAAAGCGCATTAGCTTTTCATCTTTGAATATAGTATCTAGGCTCAAAGCCTATGATCGTGAAAAAAGAAGAGTATGAGTGGGGCCCACATTTAGTTTCTATGCACCCACATCACTAAGCTTCTACATAATTGGTTCAAATTAGCATTTATGTATTCACAGTTTGTAAGAACTACTATCTGAGGACACAGATCCCTTTCCCTTGGGATTATGATTTGTGGAGTTGGAGCAGAGAGTTAAGAGACAAGTACTTTCTATTCTCAGGAAATAAATAACTTAGCAGTTTCCACATATCATATCTAAAATTTATCCTAATGCACCAACTCTTCAGTTTTTGTGCAGGGTGTAGTACTTGTTATCTTTAGGTAGGAGTTTCGCTGTATTGTAAGTGCCACTGGATTAAGTTTGCATTTATTTATTTATTTATGTAAAGAGTTTTAGTCTGTTTTAAACACAAATACTGCCTTATATTGAAATGTATTTTATACATACTTGTGTTTAGCATATGAGAACATTAGCTCTCCTCTGCCTCCTAAATAACCCCAGAATTCTGAAAAGAGAATTTCATTCTCACATTTAAGCAAAAGAGACTTGCCCTTAGACTGCCTACACTTAGACTTGCCTGTAGACTTGCCTACATTGGTTCACTACCACAGCAAGTTAGTGACAAATACTACATTTATATTAAGAAAAACTTTCAGTTCAACAGTTTGTTAATGCAGCATTACAAAAAGGAAAAAAGGAAAGAAAAACCTGAAGTAGTTGTGTGTAGAAAAATCAGTAAATGTCTAATTGCAAATGTGTAGATTTGAAGTGAAAAGTTTAAGACTATGAAAATTAAATCTATGAACCATTAAGTTTTAACTGTACCTTTATATAATTAATCTATACATTTCAATGTGTGTGTACTGGAAACAGTCAACAAAAAATTTACATCAGTATTCATTCTTGAAATCATACATACATATGAAGAGATGGTACTCAGATACCAAAATAGTGAGTTTGGTATATAAAACTAAAGAAGATAAAAGATAAGAAGAGAAAGTGTTTCTTGGCATTTTTGCCATCCTATTCTTCTATTTCTATCCTAGCTTTTCATCTTTGAATATAGTATCTAGGCCAAGTCTACACTACGGGATATCATTGAGGCCACGTCTACACTACGGGATATCATCGAATTAGCTAAAATCGGTTTTATAAAACTGATATTATAAATTCGATTTTATGCGGCCACACTAGGCACAGTAATTCGGCGTTGTGCGTCCATGGTCCGAGGCTAACGTCGATTTCTGAAAGGTTGCACCTTAGTGGTAAGGCCTTTTTTTCTTGTCCGGGGTACCAAGTCATTATCCCACACTTCCCGCAGTCTCCCCGCCCTTGGAATTCTGGGTTGATCATTATTGTCGCGGGTGGTTCTGGGTAAATGTTGTCAGTCATTCCTTCCTCGGGAACACATCAGCTGACAATCCTTTCGCGCCATTTTCCCTGGATTGCCTGGCAGACGCCGCATAGCATGGCAACTATGGAGCCCGTTCAGCCTTTTTTTTCCGGCACGTATGTGTACTGGATTGCCGCAGACAGAGAGGCGATACTCCAGCGCTACAGCACAGCATTCACTTGCTTTTGCAATAGCAGAGATGGTTACCAGTCATTCTGTACCGTCTACTGCTGGAGTAAACTGGCAATGAAATGACGGATTATCTCCCCCTTGTACTGTCCGCTGCTATCATGAGTGCCCCTGGCTGAAATCGGCCGGTGGGCGCAACGCAAAAGCAAAATTGGATTGACTCCCCGAGTCAATCCCTCCCATATGGTTCTAAAAATGAGTTAGTCCTGCCTAGAATAAGGCAAGTGTATTAGACGACCAGTGTATCAGAGAGATCACAGCGCTCCGTGTCAGTATTCACAGAGGGGAAGCCCCTGCAACAACACCCACCGCGCGTTGTTACCTTCTCCTCCAACCTTCCTGGGCTACCGTGCAGTGTCCTGCCCATTTGTGTCATGAGTAATAAGATGCAGGAATAAGAAACACTATTAGTGACATAAAATGAGGGGAGGCAGCCTCCCGGCACGATGATAGTCCAGGCAGGACATTAACGGTGGGGGGAGAGGAGCACAGCCATGCTGCTGCTTGACAGTCAAGGCAGACAGAATCTTTTCTTTACACAGGAAAGGAGGGGCTGATTGAGCTCAGGCCTCCAGTTGCTATTGATGAAGATGGCTTACTACGCCATTCTGCTCCTATCTCACTGGAGCGTTGACCAGGAATATCTGCCTGTTCTGTAAAACCAACAAGCTGACCCCATTGAATAATCAGTTATAAAAGCATGTGGAGCAACTATCAAGCGGGTTCAGCAGACAGTTACCAGTCTATTGCAACGTTCTAACCTACCGGGGGGAGTTGGCAGATGAAGTGGTACTGCTCTTCACTGCGCAGCCCTGCAGAAGCCCTCTACCAAGCCAGCACCTACAGTACCCCATGGATTCCACGTCCCTTGTTCATTGATAAGAATTCACAAGAAATTATTTTCTTCCCATTCTTCACGTGGGTCGGTGGCCGTGTGTATAGAAAACTGGGAGCTATCCCCCAAACACGCCAGGAACACGTGGTGTTCTTAACTACAGTGATTGGGAGCCAGCTAGAATGCCAAATACTTTTCAGAGACTGCTGTAGGACTGTTGAGATAGCTGGTGAGATCCTCAAGTACCCTCCTCCCCCCTCCGATGAGCATCCAGTTTTTCTTTGGGCTAATTCCGTAATACATTCATGCAGGATCCTCGTCGCGGCTGAGATTTTTTTCAAACGCATTGACATATCGCTTCGTAACGGAGCTCTGAAGCTACAACAGATTGATAAACTCCCCATACAACGGCGATCAGATCCAAGTACCTCTCCCGTACGGTGCCATTGCTGGAGCTCTTGTGATGAAGCTGCCATCGCACCCGCTGCTATCAGAGCTCCACACCTGGCAAAACGGAAACGTAGCAAAAAATCCGGGGCTTTTCACTGATTACCTGCCCGTTGCATCCACTTGTTGCAGATTGCTTTCCAACCGGTCAGTGCTGCATGGGAGAACTCGCCCGGGGAGGCATAATAACGTCGATTCCAGTCCACACTAACCTAATCCATAGTTATATATCGAATTAGCGCTACTACCGCTCGTCGTGGAAGAGTACAGAAATTGATTTAAAGAGCCCTTTATATCGATATAAAGGGCGTTGTAGTGTGGACGGGTACAGCATTAAATCGATTTAACGCTCTTTAAATCGATTTAAACGCGTAGTGTAGACCAGGCCTGAGAGGGACACCTTAAGAATAACTACTTCTACATTGTATTTAGAGATGGAAAGACTGTAGAAATGAAGACTACCCTCAAGACAGAGGAAGACCATGATCCTGAGAAGTACTGTGTACCTGCAACTCCTATTGACTTCAAATAGATATTGTAGGTGCTCAGCATCTTTTAAAATCAAGCCCCAAATGTGTGGATCTAAAAACATTTAGCACATCCATTTTGAAAAGTGCAATAAGGGGAAGGGAAGAACATTTAATTGCCAACAAGTCTAATTCTCCAACAAGCCAACTCCCTGTGTCTTTAATGTGAGTTGCCCCAATTTAAAAAGCTTATTGCCATTCCAAATATTCAACTGTAGTATAGCTATAGTTCATACCACTTCCCCCCAATCAGGTACCCAGGATTTTGTGGCAAGTCAAATAATTTTAAGGGAAAAGAAAATTGTACTGAAAACATTTCTGTATTATACTGAGCTTCTGTGGCAACAGAAACAAATAGCTAGATTCAAAAAAATGTATGTTTTATACCTCAATTGCCATACATATCACCTTTTCAGTACATGCGGATGTACAAAACACTTGAAGGATTTATGGATATTTGCGTCAAATAATACTGCTGAAAACCGAGAGTACAGTACAGGCCTGGGTAGTCTATTAAGTTATACAGTATATTTCACCCATTTTTACACTAAGACGGATTTAAAAAAATAGGAACAATTCTTTGTGTTGTACAATTTTTAAGATACACATGGGATGCAAGTAGGAATCTTCCACGAGCACTAATGGGAATTCAATGCATAAATCCTTGAACATCAAGAACTGACTATTTAGCTTCTTCCTTCTACCCCGAGCAAAACTGACAAACATATTCCTTGTCTTTATGGGCCCACATAAAGGGATTTGGAGAGAACATTAGTAGGTGATGTAACCAATTCCTTCATCTTGCAATATAAACTGGTCTTTGCCATGAGTCAATTACAAGTGCACAACCCTCCCCCATTAAATGTATTACCAATAGGAGCTCTCATAATATTGCAATATTATTTATTTAAAGTCCTTTAAAGAGCTGAAGTTCCCCCACATTACTTTGTTGACTTGAAAGCTAGTATTTTTCTGTCAGGCTGCCAGCCAAGTATTATGACCAATATTTATCTGCCTACACAGAGGTACAATACAATTAATTGTACATAGGAATATAGATTAAGACAGACTAATTTACTCAGTCCATCAGATTTATTTTTGTTCTTAAAATTAATTCACCATAGCGAATGAATTAAAAACAAGTCAACTGTAACTTTTTACATACAGTTTTAACTACTTGTCACAGCAGAATTAATTTGATTTTTCCATGTGTTTGTAGAAGTGATGAATTAATGTACATCACTGGTCTACTCCAAACAATCCCAACAAAAAGATATTTCACAACATGTACATGGAATATTTTGCATAAAATGTGCAACTGCATTGTTCAGTGAAGTAATACTGTAATAAAAAAGGAAGCATCATGAGTTATTCAACAACACTGCAATACAGTTATCCCACAACGGCACTCACCTCTACTAATCAGCAAAAGGGATATAGAGGAAAATGGCACAGTGAAGCTCTAATGTATGGCACTTGCAAAGATCAAAACACCATGTTTTAATTAACAGTAATAGTGTCCTACAAAGAGAACACTTTGAACAAGGAATTCTTTTGATGTTCAGGTACTATATATTAAACATCATTTGCAGAGTGACACCAGGATAATAGAAAAAAGGAACTCTGCACTGTGGTCAGTGCAATGAAGTGTATTCGGTGTTTTATATTCTGTTGCTTAAGCCCATTACAGATATGTCCAAGAAACCATAAATAAACCTAAAGCATTATGTGTTTCTATTAATAGTACAAAGCTCAACGTACTGAAACCTAGTTTCACTGGCACATAAAATGAAGCAGCATTACTTATGTTCTACGTGCTCTTCAGCATCGTCAGCAACACAGAAACCAAAGACTGGTGAAAAATCCATCAAATTGTCTGTACTTCACATAAAAAAGGCTGATGATCTTCATAAAATCTGAACATTTAGGAAGTCACACAAAATACACTAAGCATTTTTTCAAGGTTTAAGTTCCAAATTATGACAAACTTCTGAATCACTTTTATGCTACTCTGCTAGTTTTTAGCTAGACACATTTAGAAATTGACCAGACCAGGTATAAATATTCTACAGGTGGTGGGGGTTGGGAGTGAAGAGGGAGAAGTTAACAGTCTGTGAGCTAAAAAACAATGCTTTCTGAGAATTAAGTTACATAGACATTTGCATATTAATAACAGAGAGAAATAAAAGCAATTTGATAAAATCCAGGGGTATAACAAATCAGCTTATTCACCACATGTAATTTTAGCTCTTCCAGTCCAAAGGCAACTTTATTTCATTAATTAAGGTACTGACAACTCTGTTAGCTTGCAACAGCAGATTTTGAAAAAGTAAATGATCTTGAAAGATTCAGAATCTTAGACCATTTTAAGGAACACCGTTTTGAGCTATAAACTGGAAGAATCAAAGATTGACATTTCCAGGAATCTCAAATAGAACAGAGCTAAAAGTAAGAATCTAAAAGGTGATTACGTAACTGTAAATAGAAGTTCTTCAAGATGTGTAGTCCATATGTGTAGTCCACACATGGGTATGCATGCACATCATGCACATGAGTCTGGAGATTCTGAACAAACAGCACCCATTGGCTCATACATGGCAATTGCTCACCTCGTGCTCCAATCCAAGTGCATAAGAGGCAGTGCAGGTCAATGCCTCTCTTTACAGTGAATCCATTAGGATCCAAAGCAGAGAGGACAGAGGGCAGGTAGTGGAATACAGAAAGGCATCATACATCTCAATAAAACTTCCAGTTACAGGTAAGTAACCTCCACTTTTTCAAGTGCTGGTCCCTACGTATATTCCACACATGGGCAACTGACAAGCAGTGCTCAGACCACAGGGGAGTGTAAGGATGCTGGCAGTAAAGATGCTTGAAGAACTGCAATCCCCACCACTACATCCTCAGTGCTGGCCTGAACTAGCACATAATGTTTCGTAAATTTGTGAATGGAACTCCAGGTACCTGCTCTGAATATGTCCAGTGTCTGTACCTCCTGAAGAGATGCTATAGAAGCCGCTTGCGCTCTTGTGGAGTGTGCCCTTGCTCCACCCGGAGGAAGGGTGCCTGCTAATTGGTAGCACGTGATGATGCAACCAGAAATCCATTCAGCGATTCTCTGAGAAGATATTGCTTGTCCTCGCAACTTCTTTGCTATAGTGAGAAACAGCCTCGGTGATTTTCTAATTGGTTTGGTCCTTTGCAGGTAGAATGCCAGGGCACATCTGACATCCAAGGAATCAAGTCTTTTCTCTTCAATGGAAGCATGATAAGCATGGACTGGTCAGTTGACATGAAATTCAGAAGTTACCTTAGGGAGGAATTTGGGATGAAGATGAAGGAAGACCTTCTCCTTGTGAAAAACAGTATATGATAGATCAGTCAGAAGTGACCCCCATCTAGCTCACCCTTCTGACTGAACTAATATCAACTAAGAATGCAACTATCATGGAAAGATGGGACATAGAACGTTGGCAAAGGTTGACATGGTGGTCTGGTGAGCACTGACAGGAGAGTCTGAGGTCCTACTGAGGTACAGACTTGACCACTGGTGGAAAGGTCCTGACTAGGCCCCTCCTGAATCTAAACTTTCCTGGGTGAGTAAAAAATGCAATGTCCCCCTACTGGAAGAAAAAAGGCAGTGAATGCTGCAAGAAGTACCCACAGTAAGCTTAGGGAAAGACCCAAGTTCTTCAACAACAGGAGATAGTCTAAAATGACTGGGATATCTGTGGAGTTTGAGGAAGACCCATTGCACCATACTCAGGTAGAGAAGCATCCCCATTTAGCTAAGTAGCAGTTCCTAGTTGAATCTTTTCTACTTCGTGTAAGAATGGCTTAGACAGCTTCAGAACATGAGTGTTGTAGGTCTGATGTCCATCCAAACACCAGGCCATGAGGTGAAGTGGGTCTGAATTGGGGTGACTGATTTTACCAACTTCTTGAATTAGCAGATATGAGAAGGGACAACTCCTGATGGAGGATGGACTGAGAGTCTCAGAATTCTGGGAACTATTGGGTACTGTGAGAAAGATCTGGCTCAACAGGGCCAGAGCCACTCTCAAAACCTGTGGTAGCAGGGGAATGGGCTAAAATGGATCTCTCAGTTGGTCTGTACCTGACAGCAGTAGAGTGTAAACCTGGGCTTAGTGGACCATAGCTGCTCCGGAGCAGTACAAGGGAAGCTTCCTATTCATTTGGGACACAAAGAGATCCTACTGAAGTTTTTCCTACTGAAGTTTTTCCCACTGAGCAAATATCTCAGTCAAGACAAAGCTGTGTATTTTCCACTTGAGATCTGCAGAGAGGTGCCTGCTTATGTTATCCACCAAAGAATTCAGAACACCTGGAAGATATGTGGCTCAGATAGCAATGTGGTTGCTAATGCACCAATTCCAATGCCTGACTACTTCCAGGCAGAGGGGAAGAGATCTTGCTTGATCCTCCTTGTTTATATAAAAGACCATGGTGATATTGTCCAACATTACTTGGATATAGAGTGAACATGAGTAGGGGAAAGGGCCCCACAAGCCAGGCGCACTGCTCTCAGTTCTAGCAGGTTGATGTGAAGTCTGGCCTACTGTGGGGTTCAAATCCCTTCTACGGTATGGTCGTTCAGGTGAGCACCTCAACTCAGAAGAGATGCATCTGTGATGACAGTGGCACAGGGGGAGGTTGCGAGTGTTGAAGGGAACTTCCATTCACACTTGTGCCAGGTTCGACCACCAGATAAGAGGTGATTACGCTCGTGTGAAGAGTCAGGCTGGTGTTCATGTGGTCCTTGTCTGGTGAGTAGACTGACTGGAGCCAAGCATATAGGCAGCATAGATGAAATCTGGTACACGTACATGCACAAGGCCATGAGGCCTAGAAGAGAAAGACACACTAGAACCAAAATCTTTGGTCTGCGAGTAATTTATGATATCAGATTGCCCATTAATTGAAATCTTTCCTTGGGGAGGAAATCTGCTGAAATGGAATCTAGAGTCACTTATATAAAGTTTATTGCCCCTATGGTCATCAAAACTGACTTTTCTTTGTTCATGCAGACTCCCAGCGCTACTAGAAGATGGAGCAGGAAATAGTTGCTGACCTGACCACATGGTTGGAGTGACCCACTAATAGCCAATCATTCAAATATGAGAAAACTGTGTGACCATGACATCTGTTACTATGTTAGTAAATATTAACCCTTTTAATACTTCTTCTTGTATATTAAATTCATTTGTATATTAACTATTGCCCCAGAATCTTTTACAATATAAGCAAATCGTGTATCTGAATTATGAGGCCCAAAGTAACCTGAACTCAGGAATTCATCAACTGAAAGTTACTTGTATTCAGGAATTTTTATTTTATTTTTTTCTGATTGAGTATTGGCCTGTATCTAATTATCCTAAGCATCTCCTGGTCTTTGGGAATCTAGGTATTCAGGGAAAAGACCCCTCGAACTAATAAAAATGTCTACAGAAGTATGTTATAAACCAAACTGAGTGACTGATGAGTAATAATTGTTATTACTGATGAGTTCTGTAATGAAGGAAATAACCTGCTGAAAGATGTTTTTAACTCATTGAAAACTGTTGGTTATCACAGCTGTTAGTAATCATGACTGGTTTAGACATTCCCTTTTACTCAATCAGATAAACTGGAATTTTTTCTGGTTGTCATCAGTAATTATGAAAACAGAACATGTGATAACATTAATTTTGTGAAAGTATTTGCACTTTGAGAAGGCATTATCGTCACACACCTTAGTGAAGGACAGAGGTTTTTGGAGTTAGATTGTGAATGAGCCCCGTCAGCATACCACCAGGTGCAGAAGAAAAGACTAAAACTACCCTCTCTTCACTATCTACAGGGTGTGATAATGTATCTATTCTTTCTGTATTTTGGATAGTGCTGTATTAATCTTTCATTAATAATCTTTGATTAAATAATTCCATTTATTGTTATTTGATAATCTCAAATTGTTGTTAAATTCAAACAGGAAACTTCTCATTTGAAAGAAAACCTTTGTGAATACCTGGACACTGTTGCTAGTCCAAAGGGAAGAACTCTGCATTGGTAATGTTCCTGAACTACCAGGAACTGAATAAACTTTTTGTGAGACAGATAAATACCTACATGAAAACAGATGTCCATGTCAAGAGCCACAAACCATATTCCCTCCTGTAGGGAGGAGATTACTAATGCTAGTGTAATCATCCTGAATTCTGACTTTCTAATAAAGATGTTCGGTTGTCAGAAGTCCAAAATGGGTGTCCACACTCTGTCCTTTTGGGGGACTAAGTAGTATAGGGACTAGAATCCTCTTCCTTAATACTGAGGTGGGAATCATTCTATTGCCTGTATTGAAGAAGAGAATCCACCTCCTTATGAAGAAGAGGGAAATAAAATCTACAGATGTACTGGAGAGAGAGTCAAGGGGGAAAACCAAAAGGAAATATAAGTGGCGAAAAAGGGAATTGATCAAAAAGCTTGTTCAATGAAAACAGATCCTGAAAACAGTAAATAAGAAGCCCATCCACAAAGAACCTAAAGTGTATGAACAGAGAGAATGACTGTTTGAACAACTATTGAAGGAATACACTTCAAAAAGATGCCTAATGGACAAGTGAGGGCCCACAAGGTGAAGATAAACCCGTGGATAAACTCAGTGAACAGAGGTACAGCCATAGGCACATCAAATCTAAGGAGCACTTCAAGCTGAAAGAAAGCAATGAACAGGACAGCAAGAGTAGAGCGGGACTTGCCGCCCAGGAGAGGAAAAGTTGTTTCTTCTCTGAAGTGACACAGTGTATTGTTGAGTAATCACTTTTATTTTTGTTAACAACAATGCATTTGGTACTGATTGCGCAGTGTAAGGATGAGTAGCATGTATAAGCTCACAAAGGTTAATGTGTTGGTAACCTATAGTTTATGATAAGTAGTACATAATTGGTAATGTTCTATATTATTTGTGCTCCTTATAACCAGGAGAGTATCCCCTGCACTCATGCAAAGCCTTGGATGAGGAGTCCTTGACCTAGGCAGCTCTAGGCACCACTTCCAAGCTCATACTCAGAAGGGTGCTACTTGTTAGGGCAAATGTACTGGGGGATCTTCATGGACCAGATCAGAGTGAAGTCTCAGAGCCTTCTCCATAAGGCATTTTCCTGAACTGAAGCTCATCAGCACCACATTTTTGTGGGGAAAATGAGTACCATATGCTGCACTATACAGAGATCTGTATCTCAACCGAAGAGTAGAGGCAGTGCTGGTGGTCATCATTCATGAAGAAAGACTGAGGGCAAGAGATATAAATCTTGAACCCCAGGCCTGAGAAAAACAGGCTATACTAACCATACTAGAAAACTAACTGTGCTAATAACAAAAGCCATTTACTGTATCTGTTTACACGCTTAACAAGAAAGAAGCTGAAGAAATCTGGATGCAGAGGATTCTGACTCGGGCCATGTGGCAGTAAGAAGGAAATACCTGTGCCTAAATCGTAACCTTAACCATGATTCACACACAGACACCCCTCCCCCTTACATTTCTTTTTAGAGGTGATGAGTTACAGATATACATATTAAAAAACTTGATCACTAATATGAATGATTGATATATGCAAAATGTCACTGTAAAAACAATACAGGATTGTATTAGCCTTCTGCAAGCAGATGTACTTCCCTGATTCCCTCCCAGCAATTTCTCTGCCTGGAACTGGGAAGCACTCCCCTACCTACTCCATCCCTGCCTTCTGTTGCTCTGAACCCCCCTCCCCCATCCCCATTCATGCCCTGCTTCTCAGTGCTCTGGACCCTCATCTCCTCCACTCTCTTCCCCACCCTCATGTCCCCTGTAGCCCCTAAGTCTGCCTCCTGTTCCCCCTCATTCTCTGCATCCACCTTTCACAGTGTCTCCTGCTCCTCACAGTCCCTGTATACTGTCTAGCCCCCAGATCATGGAGCAGCAGACATTACGCCTGTGGATGTGGCTTCAGTATCATTGAAGACAGTGGGAGTTGGCAGCCAATTTTTATTAAGGGCAGCCTCACTTCTACGTGCAGATAGAAGGTAGGAAAATGGCAGCCATCTTCCTGGTTTCAGCCACATTGACAATAAGGGGAGATGGTGGCCATTTTGAAGAATGAGAAATTTGTGAGTTGGCAACCTTTCATCATGTTTCCAAGAGATGTCAGAAAAAAACCCCAAAACACCCATCTCCCTAAATTGCTGGTAAATCCCTGATAAAAATCTCAAGAGTTGGCAACACTGAGTTCTAAAGCAGATACTTTAGAGAACATAAGGTAATTTACTTCTACTGATTGTTTTCCATATTCTGGGGCAAGACATCTACACTTGACTGCTATTTAACTCAGTGAGAGTTCCAGGTAAATATCTGATAGTTGTGTATATTTAAAGCCTTATTCCTAGAAAAAGAAATCTTTACTGGGTCTTACCTCATTTTTTTCACCTAATGCATGGGGAGAGGGGGAAGGAGGTAAGGAAGAGTTGTTAGATATCCACAATAAATCAATCATTTGGGTTACAATCATTATACTGCTTTGCGTAAACCCCACTGTATTTTTGCTCATTAAAGCAGAAGGTTTCCTTTGTTTGGTATAACAGTGTTTATGTGCTGATGGAATTATAAATAGAAACAACTGAACTATAGAATTACTTCAGATAGAGTTCTTTTATTATAGTTTTTTCCCCCCTCTTTTCAGAAAAAAAAAGTCAAGAGTACTCAGTTACAAGAGATATAAAGTTAAAATATAATTTCGCATGCAAGACTTCCAAATTATATATTGGGATTAAGAAAAAGTTATTTTATCAAAGTCCACATGAGCCATATGACAGGCACGTGGGTGGCTGAATTTGACCATGTAAACTTCAGATACTTAAAGTAGGTTATCATATGATGAAGTCTTTACCTAATTTATAGATGCAAAATACCTTAAATTCCTTAAATCAATGGTTACTTACAAAAAAATCAGTAAAATGAAGAATTGTTTATATTTATTATCTTGGTACAAAAACCAGTGGAGCAAAGTGTAAATAGATTCTTTAGCAGTCTACAAAAAGCCATAGGGATTATGTGCTTAGAAAGCATGCAGACTTTGCCATCATCAGTTACTAATTAATCAAGCACAGAGGAGGCCATCAAAACAAAGTTCCCAGCACTAAGGAACTCCAATGACTTTAATGAGCATTATAGGGAGGCGCCCTGGCTCCCCGCTGCGCCTGAGGAGGACGGGCCAGAACTGACGCCGGAGGGGACGGAGCCACCACCGCCTGTCCCTGCCCCCCAGAAGTCAAGGGGAGGGACAGGAAGTATAAAGGCCCAGCCCCAGCGCTCAGTTAGGTGCGGGCTGCTGGAGAGGACAGACGCTGGTGCTCGAGCTCCCGCCGGACCCAGCCTGCCCCATGCTCGCTACCCTGAAGAGCACTGGCTGAGCCTGCCCCGTGCCCGGTATCCAGAGGAGTGGCCTGAGCTTCCCGATGCCCGGTATCCCGAGGAGTTGCCTGAGCTTCCCTACGACCGGTATCCAGAGGAGCCCATGGTCTGGGACCCACCAGACAATGCTGGTGAGAGATAAGTACCTAGAGAGGGGGAGACTGGAAGTGGCCCGGTGGTAGCCAACCCCAGTCTGGCTCCAGGGGACCCTGAATTGATGTCAGTGTGTTGCGGACAGGATCCCCACTGACTGCAGCGAATCTTTGCCGCTGCTAGGGTCCTGGGCTGGGACACAGTGGAGTGGGAGGGCCTGCGTTCCCCCTGCCACCCTTCCAAGGGTGGCAGACTCCCCCTTTCCCCTGGTCTGAGAAGGCCCCTTTATACTGTTTAACTCGCTGCTCAGCCCCTGCCTGAGGGTCTGACTCTTACCTGTGTTTGCTCAGCCCTGCTGAAAGGCCTGAGCCTGACTGCTTACTGCCCTGCCCTGCTTCAGGGCCGGGCTTATAGACTCCGTGTTTACCCAGCCCCTGCTGAAGGGCTGAGACTCTGCCTTGTTTAGAGACCATTTGTTTGCTCAGCTCCTGCTGAGGGGTCTAGGCCCTGGACGGATTGCTGCCTGTAGGGAGGCACCCTGGCTCCCTGCCGCGCCTGAGAAGGACGAGCCCCAGCATCGGACTCTTACACTTGGTGTCTTCTCTGAGGAGTTCCGCCCAGGATGTGGGCACGATCTCTTGACTCCGGTGAGAGAGAGGGGTTTGAGAGGAGAGACCTCCCTCCCGAGAGATGGATCTGTCGCAGCTCTTCGCCCTCCTGACTGAGAATCAGGAGCGGCAGCAGGCGACTTAGTCGTGGCAGCAACAAGAGAAGCAGGCCACCCAGCTCCAGCAGCAACAGCAGCTCGTCGAGCAGCTGCGGATTCAACAGCGTCAGCTGATTCAAGACCTAGTCAAGCAGCATCAAGAGTTCCAGCAGCAATGCCTCCAGCGACTCGTGGCGGCACAGGCCCCACGGGGGGGGGGAGGGGGCAGCCGGGAGACACCGATGGGGGCCCGCACCCCAGTCCCCCGATCAGGCTGACGAAGATAGGCCCTGGCGACGACCCCGAGGCCTTCCCTCGTCACCTTCGAGCGGGTGGCGGTCGTCACGGGGTGGAGCCCGGACCAATGGGCCTCCATACTGGCCCCGTACCTGACAGGGATGGCCCAGGCAGTCTATCAAGGCCTGGCTGCCGAGGCCGCCCGGGATTATAGTCAGGTGAAGTCTGCTATCCTGGACGCTGTAGACATGAGCCCGGAGACTTTCTGCGAACGATTCAGAAGCCTGACCTACCCCACCAGGGCCCGGCCTCGTATGGTGCCCCAGGAGCTCCGGGAGACCTGCCGGCAGTGGTTGCGGCCCGAACAGCAAACGTCGGAGGAGTTAGCAGAACAGGTGATCCTGGAGCAGTTCACCCACATACTCCTGTCGTGGGGAAGGGCCTGGGTCCTCCGCCATCGGCCTGCAACACTGACCGCCGCCGTCACCATGATGGAGGACTTCCTAGCCGCAGAAGCACTGGTGGGCCCGGCTGGTCGAGCAGCCCCACTGGGGATGGAACGCCCAATCCACGAGGAGAAAGCGACGGTCACCCAGGCGGCAGCACCACCCGGGCGACCAGCTCGAGCCTTGACTCCAGCACCGTGGAAGGTGCACTGGAGCCCTCCTAGGGACACCCCTGGGGCCCGGCCACAATCGGGACGAGCCGACCTGGGGCCCTGTTTTTCCTGTGGCAAGAAAGGCCATCTCCAGCGGGACTGCCTCATACTGGAGTGCACCTTTGGCCAGGTCTGCTCCTGGGAGGCTCGGGCCCGCCACCCACAGACAGCCAAGATTACCGTGACTGTGGTTGTTGAGGAGTACCCAACGGTGGCCCTCCTCAACTCAGGCTGCGGACAGACATTGGTCCGCAAACACTTGGGTCCCCAGGCAGATGCATGCTTGGGTGAAATCCGCCTGCAGTGCATCCACGGCGACATACAGCCTTACCCCAGCGCCCGGGCCCAACTGATGATAGACGGGGTTACCCGACTAATGGTAGTGGGTCTCGCACCAAGGCTGGCATATCCAGTGATCCTGGGCCGGGACTGGCCCGAGTTTCCGGCCGTCCTACGCCAACATGCCGGAGGCAGCCCGGGACCTGTGCCAGCCTTGCAAGGGGAGACCCCAGAGACTAAGGAAGACGAGCGGGAGACCCCAGAAACTGAAGAGGATGAGCAGGGAGCACCCGGCCCCACCGTTGAGATAAGGGAATGGGAGGATGTTTCCTTGGGAGAGGTGGGGGAATCCCTTGACCCCCACAGACTTCTGCCGGGACCAAAGAGCCGACCCCACTCTCAGCCGGGCATATGAGCAGCTGGCCACGGTGGACGGGTCTATCCTCGATCCAGGCCGGGCGACCCAGTGGCCGCACTTTGAATTGCGGCAAGAGTGCCTGTATCGGGTTGAGAGGGACCTGCACACCAGAGAGCCCCGGACTCAACTCCTACTGCGCCGATGTCATCAACAGGCGGTCATGAAGCTGGCCCACGATGTCCCGGCTGCCAGGCACCTGGGCCCCGAGAAGACCCTAGCCCGGATACTGGGACGCTTCTTTTGGCTGGGTATACACCAGGAGGTGAAAGATTATTGCAACTCCTGCCCCGATTGCCAGGTGGCTGCCCCGGCAAGAACTCCTAAGGCGCCGCTGGTCCTGATGCCATTAATCAAGACCCCCTTCGAGTGCGTGGCCATGGATCTGGTGGGGCCCCTCCCCAAGAGTGTGGCGGGGTTCCAGTACATCCTAGCAATGCTGGACTATGCCACCCGGTTCCCTGAAGCGATTCCTCGCCGTAATGTCACCACCCGCACCATCGCAAGCAAGCTAGTGAAGGTCTTTGCCCGCGTCGGCTTGCCCCGAGAGATCCTCACGGACCAGGGGACCAACTTTACCTAACGGCTGTTACAACAGGTGTGTGAACTCCTGGGGATCAAGCAGCTGCAGACATCGGTGTATCATCTCCAAACCAATGGCTTGGTTGAAAGGTTCAATCAAACCTGAAGGACATGTTGCGGAAGTTCCCCCCAGAGGACCTCCGCCGATGGGACCAGCTACTCCCGCCCTTGCTCCTGGCGGTACGAGAGGTCCCCCAGTCATCGACCAAGTTCTCACCTTTTGAACTACTCTACGGCCGCTGACCCTGAGGCCTCTTGGACCTGATGAGAGAAACATGGGAGCAAACCCCATCACCCACCCAGGGTCTCCTAAAATATGTGTTCCAGCTCCAGGAGCGTCTTAACCAGGCTGGGGCCCTGGCGCGAGCAAACTTGAAAGCCGCGCAAGAAACGCAGGCCCAGACTTACAACCGGGGCGCACGATCCCGCGACTTTCAACCCGGAGATCGGGTCTTACTCCTCCTTCCCTCCAGTGAGTCCAAAATCCTGGCTCGGTGGCAAGGGCCTTATGAAGTAGTTCAAAAGGTGGGCCCTGTTACTTATGAGAACCACCAGCCTGACCGGTGGAAAAAAGTCCAGCGGTACCGTGTCAACCTTCTCAAACCCTGGCGGGAATGAGAGGGTCTGTTGATCAATCCCTACCCACCAGAACCCGAGCTCGGACCCCAGGTACACCCTACTGAGGACCCAGAGGGGCCCCAGCTTGGGGGAGACGCTGATGGAGGAACAGCTCAAACAAACCCGGTGCCTCCTTCAAGCGTTCTCCCATACTTTTACAGCCCAACCAGGGTATACCTCCCCAGTATACCATCGAATTCAGACTGAGCCGGGGGTGGTGAGCCGGGGCGGAAACAGGCCCCTGCTGTATCACCGGAAGCGGATCATTAACGAGGAAGTACGGGCTATGCTAGACCTGGGGGTGATCAAACCCTCGCAAAGCGAGTGGTAGAGCCCAGTCGTCCTGGTGCCAAAGCCCGATGGCTCCCAACGTTTTTGCATTCACTTTAGCTGCATTAACACCGTCTCCAAGTTCGACGGCTACCCCATGCCCTGAATAGATGAGCTGTTGGCCCGATTAGGAGAGGCCTGCTATATCACAACCCTGGACCTAAGCAAGGGATATTAGCAGATCCCCCTGGAAACAGCCTCCAGGGAAAAGACCGCGTTTGCCACTCCCACGGGCCTATACCAATTCACGCGGATGCCTTTCGGCCTTCACGGGGCACTCGCCACGTTTCAACGTTTGATGGACCGCCTCCTCCAACCACATCAGGACTATGCAGCAGCCTATCTGGATCACGTAGTCATCTACAGTTGCCAGTGGGAAACCCACCTAGAGAGGGTCGCCGCCGTCCTGCGGTCCTTGCGGGCGGCCGGATTAACCGCCAACCCTAAGAAGTGCCGCATCGGCTGGCAAGAGACCATCTATTTGGGGTACACCATCGGAAATGGGCAAGTGAAACCCCTTGTGAACAAGGTTCAGGCCATCGCAGCCTGTTCTCCGCCAACCATGAAACGCCAAGTCCTCCAGTTTTTGGGGCTGGTGGGATATTATCGATGATTCATCCCGCAATTCGCGGTGATAGCAACCCCCTTGACGGGGCTCCTCATCAAGGACAGCCCGCGACAGGTGCGCTGGACCCCCGAATGTGACGAGGCTTTCCGGTCGCTCAAGGCGAGCCTCTGCAAGGAGCCGGTCTTATTTAGCCCCGACTTCACTCGGCTGTTCATCGTGCAGACGGATGCTTCAGAGGTAGGGCTCGGGGCTGTCCTCTCCCAGTAGGTGGAGGGAAGAGCATCCGGTCCTCTACATCAGCCGGACGCTATTCCCCCGTGAGAAAAACTATGCACTGGTTGAAAAGGAACCCCTCGCAGCAAAGTGGGATTGTGATGCCCTGCGATACTACCTCCTTGGGGTCCTGTTCACCTTGGTCACTGACCACGCTGCCCTTCAATGGTTGGCCCGTATGAAGGACCACAATATGCGGCTCCAGCGGTGGTACTTGGCCCTGCAGCCCTATGCCCTCACCGTCCGCCATAGGGCTGGACAGGACCACGCAAACACAGACTTCCTTTCCCTCCTCGGGGGTATGGAGGAGCTTGGCCCCGTTGCACGGGAGCCAGCCTTGAGGGGATGTGTGTGTAGGGAGGTGCCCTGGCTCCCCACCGCGCCTGAGAAGGACGGGCCAGAACTGATGCTGGAGTGAGCGGACCCACCTCCGCCTGTCCCTGCCCCCCGGAAGTCAAGGGGCGGGACAGGAAGTATAAAGGCCCAGCCCCAGCGCTCAGTTAGGTGCGGGCTGCTGGAGAGGACAGACGCTGGTGCTCGAGCTCCTGCCGGACCCAGCCTGCCCCACGCTCGCTACCCTGAAGAGCACTGGCCGAGCCTGCCCCGTGCCCGGTATCCAGAGGAGCGGCCTGAGCTTCCCTACGCCCGGTATCCTGAGGAGCCCATGGTCTGGGACCCACCAGATGACGCCGGCGAGAGACAGGTACCTAGAGAGGGGGAGATTGGAAGTGGCCCGGGGGTAGCCGACCCCAGTCTGGCTCCAGGGGACCCTGAATCGATGTCAGTGTGTTGCGGCCAGGATCTCCATTGACTGCAGCGAATCTTTGCCGCTGCTAGGGCCCCGGGCTGGAACACAGTGGAGTGGGAGGGCCTGCGTTCCCCCTGCCACCCTTGGAAGGGTGGCAGACTCCCCCTTCCCCCTGGCCTGAGAAGGCCCCTTTATACTATTTAACTCGCTGCTCAGCCCCTGCCTGAGGGTCTGACTCTTGCCTGTGTTTGCTCAGCCCTGCTGAAAGGCCTGAGCCTGAACTGCTTACTGCCCCGCCCTGCCCAAGGGCCTGGGCTTATATACTGTGTTTGCTCAGCCCTGTTGAAAGGCCTGAGCGGGAACTGCTTACTGCCCTGCTCTGCTTCAGGGCCGGGCTTATAGACTCCGTGTTTACCCGGCCCCTGCTGAAGGGCCGAGACACTGCCTTGTTTAGAGACTATTTGTTTGCTCAGCTCCTGCTGAGGGGTCTAGGCCCTGGACGGATTGCTGCCTGTAGGGAGGCACCTTGGCTCCCTGCCGCGCCTGAGAAGGACGAGCCCCAGCACCGGACTCTTACAAGCATATTCCTTTAGACAATGTTAGTATCATAGGATCTGTTGTCTCATTCTGTCATTATAACATATTGCTAGAAACAAACACTGAAATATTTTTTAAAATCTCCAAGAATAACTTTCTTAATTGAGAGTATATGAAAGTCTCTCTTCCCAACATTGCAGGAAATTAATTTAATCATAACAGAATGTTTCACCAAGATAAAAAAAAAAAAGAGTATGCTCAATTTGTTTATGGATCACTATTTTACGATAACCTTTTCTAGGTTAAGGCTCTCTTCTCTGATATGGGAGATCCAGAATTCACCCCACTGTCTGATGCAGGGAAGAGATTTGAACTTCACTCCCCACATTGCAGGAGAGTACCCTAGCCCTTATAGGATATTCTGGTATGGCTCTTAATCACCTGCTGAAGCTATTACAATTTGTGTTAATAGTCAGTCAGTCATTGGAGCAACGACTTGAACTTAGGGCATTCTCCTGCAATATGAAAGACCCAACTACCAGACTATGGAGTCATTCTCATGCTTTCCCTGGCCTGATGACTATGAATGACTACGCTAAGTCACTTAGGGCATGGATACACTTGCAAATGTAGAACGCTTTGAGTTAAACCAGGCTTCATAGAATGCAGTAGAGAAAGCGCTGCAATCTGTCCACACTGACAGCTACAAGCACACTGGCGTGGCCACATCAGCAACTCTTGCAACAGCCACAGAGAGCAGTGCATTGTGGTAGCTATCCCAGCATGCAAGTGGCTGCAATGTGCTTTTCAAATGAGGGGGGTGGGGTGGAGTGCAACAGGGGGTGTGTTGCGTGTATGTGGGGGGAGCGAGAGTTTTTGGGGGTTTAGAGCATGTCAGCATGCTGTCTTGTAAGTTGAGACAGCAACAGACCTCCCTGCCCTCCTACCTCCTTCTCTCACACACAGTATTGCACAGTAATGGTTGCTTTGTTTTGGGGCAGATAAGCATGCCAGCTGTCAGAAACAGAGCTTTCAAAGGGTATATAGGCATGCCTGCAGTGATTCCAAAACAATTACAAGAGTGGACACTTGATTTAAGGGGATTATGGGATGTTTCTGGAGGCTGATCAGAGCACAGTAATGAAACACCTCGTTCACACTGATGCCTGGGCCTTTCAGCCAATGCACACCAAGCATTAATCTTCTCGCTGAGGTGGAGTACCAGGAGTGCTCTAGCCCTGGAGTCAGAGCGCTCTACGTGCCTTGCCAGTGTGGACGAGTAGTGATCTAGGGTGCCTGGGGCTGCTTTAATGCGCTCTAATTTGCGAGTGTAGCCAAGCCCTTAGAAACAAGGTGGGGGAAGTAATATCTTTTATGGGTCCAACTTATGTTGGTGAGAGAAAGCAGCTTTCGAGCTACACAGAGCTCTTCAATATTTTCTATAAAGCTTTTCTCTCTCACTAACAGAAGTTGGTCCCATAAGATATTCTCTATCCCTCCCTGGTCTCACTAATATCCTGGAACCTACAAGGTTATAACAACACTGCATATTGCAATGGCAAGTCACTGGTGCTCCAGGAGAGTGAAAAGAACTCTGGTCAGATCCAAAGACTGATTATAATGGTAGACAACGTCAGGGCACAGGAGATACAAAAAACATTACATAATGCAACTGCTTTCTGTCACACCTGTTGGCACATATATCCTGACAAACAAGCAAACATTCTAATTTCTGCAAAAAGCCTAGTGTTTCTGAGAATGTATTGAAAATGTATTTCTGACTGCATTCTCATTCCCCTTTGGGGCCATTGCGATGGGCTCCTGTTATAAACAGATAATTGAGGGTTAATGTCTCTTACTTGTAAAGGGTTACGAAGCTCAGTAAACCTGGCTGACACCTGATCAGAGGACCAACAGGGAGACAAGACACTTTCAAATCTTGGTGGAGGGAAGTCTTTGTTTGTGCTTTTTGTTTTTGTTGTTGTTCGCTCTCGGGACTGAGAGGGACGGGACATCAATCCAGGCTCTCCAAATCTTTCTGAATCAGTCTCTCATGTTTCAAACTTGTAAGTAATCAGCCAGGCAAGGCGTGTTAGGCTTATGTTTGTTTTCTCAACTTGTAAATGTTTTTTTGCTGGAAGGATTTTACCTTTGTTTGCCGTAACTTTGAACCTAAGGCTGGGGGGCGGGCCCTCTCGTCTATAGGAATCTGATTACCGTGTAAAGCATTTTCCATCCTGATTTTACAGAGAATTTTTACCTTTTCTTTCTTTAATTAAAAGCTTTCTTTTTAAGAACCTGGATTGATTTTTTCCTTGTTTTAAGATCCAAAGGGATTGGATCTGGATTC
>NC_133769.1:260317705-260370496 GCF_003597395.2 Chelonoidis abingdonii
CTACTCCTGTCCCCCCCAAAACGTCGTCCCCGTCCCTGGTTGCTTGAGGACTTCAAGCCAAAATTCTCCTGTGAACACAGATCCAAACCGCCTTGGATCTAAAAACAAGGAGATATGTTAACCATCCCAACCGTCCTATCCCCCAACCAAATCCCTGAAGAACCAGATCCATCCCCTGACTTAACAAGGAAAAAATCAATCCCAGTCTGTAAAAGCAAGCTTTAATAAGAAAAGAAAAGGTAAAAATTCTCTGTAAAGATCAGGATGGAAAATGCTTTCAGGGTATATCAGATTCCTGTAGACCGGGGGGCCCCCAGCCTTAGTTCAAAAGTTACAGCAAAACAGAGGTAAAATCTCCATGCAAAAATGAACATTCAGTTGAAGAAAACAAACATAAGCCTAACACCCTTGCCTGGCTGATTACTTACAAGTTTGAGGCCAGGTCTATCACGAAGCGCGCAAATATCGATTTAGATACGCAAATTTCAGCTACGAGATAAGCGTAGCTGAAACGATTTATCTAAAATCGATGTACTCACTGCCGTTCACCGCGCAGCGATCGATGTGCGCGGCTCGCCATGCTCGATCCGGAACTCGTTGTTTGGTGGAGTTCCAGATCGATGTAAGCGCCTCAATGAGATCGAATATTCTGTCTAGATGAGACGCGATAATAATCGATCCCCGAGCAATACGATGTGAACGGCCGATAGCGACGCGTCGTATAAGGGCGTGGCCCAAACATGAGAGACTGATGCAGAAGATGAGAAGCCTGAGATTGATGTCCTGTCCCTCTCAGTCCCGAGAGCGAACACAAACAAAACATAAAGCCAAACAAAGACTTCCCACCAAGATTTAAAGTATCGTGTCCCCTGTGGTCCTTTGGTCAGGGTCCAGCCCAGGTTACTGAGCTGCTTAACCCTTTGCAGGTAAAAGAGACATTAACACTGTAATCCCAGACACTGGAATTCTGGGTGGTGGCAGTGTATACCAGATCTAAGCTAGTAATTAAGCTTAGAAGTGTCCATGCAGGTCCCCACATTTGTACCCATAAGTTCAGAGTGGGGAAAGAAACCTTGACAGCTCCCTATACTAGCCCTGAAAGGGTTGAATTAGGCCAGGCAGGCCCAATCAATTGACCAATTAAAAGGAGAGATTTAGGCTACAAGGAGGGTGCTAATTGGAAGCACGGTCACCCATGAGGGATCAGGCAGGGCTTACATAAAATCGAGAGACTGGCACCAGAGAAATGGCTACAAGGTGAAGAGTGACAGTCACTCTCCCTGAAGGAAGGAGGAATAGGAATCCCAGAGGTCTAGTAAACCCTAGGAGAGAGATGTCTGACTAGAATGGGTGGAAGCAAGGTAGGAAGTAGTCCAGTGGTGAGGGCAGTAAGGTTAGGGATGTTGCAGACTATGATAGCTTGGTAAAGGGCCCTGGACTGGAACCCAAAGTAGATGACGGGTGTTGGTTCACCGATCAACCACTGCAGAGCAGTACTGCTTGGAGCAGTAAACTAGAAGACTGCTCAGGTCACTGCAGGAGTGACAGGGTCAGGGCAGCAGCCATGAGGACTGCCTGACACTGCTTGGGGAGGAAGACTTTGAAGGGTTGTACTCTGGAAGAGGAAACTGCATAGTAATCTGGCAAGAAGGCTGAGTCACAAAGAGAAAGTAGCAGCTCCTGGAGTGAAAGAGGGGCCAGAGAGAGAGAGAGAGAGAGAGAGCGCAACAGCAGGAAGGGGCGTTGGCCTGGCAGAGATAATCCCCAGATAGCCAGGAGGAGGCACCTTTGAGCAGTAAGTAGGAAGTCCTGTCACAGCCATATGCTCAGAAGAATGATTTCTGAATATCGTCTAATAGATCTAGTTAAAATCTATTTTACATTAGATTACTCATCAAGCACAGTGATATTGAGCACAACACCACATGGCAGATCTAGTTCTGCCTACTCATAGAAGCATAGAAGATTAGGGTTGGAAGAGACCACAGGAGGTCATCTAGTCCAATCCCCTGCTCAAAGTAGGACCAACCCCAACTGAACTGCAACAGAAAATTATCAGTGCATCTCCAGTAAATTAATAAGCAGAATCCATCAGTTCTAATTTCCGATCTAATCCAAAAAATTGAGATGTCTTTCTCACCTCACGTTTGCTGTGGCATTGCTAGAATATTATTATGCACTAATATGATGAAATTATTCAATCAAGTCATTATCTTATCTTTTAGCAGCGCTACTTGCACCTCAGACTACTTTCACTTTATATTCACAAATTTCAAATATCTACACGTAAATTGCAGTTCCATGCTGTCCATACTTAATTCCAGATGACTGAACTGATAAGGTTAGTTCACCGATTTTCTTGTTCAGCAAAGTTTACAGTAATTTGTTTCGGATCATAAAGAAATCTAAATTATTGGAACAAGAAGCAGATTGTTAATATGTGGTCATCTTTAACTCCAAACAAAGTACAACTATGTTAAAGGCTTAGAATTGACCAACTTATGATGCTTCTGATGGCTGAGTGTGGTGTTCCCGATTTCTCCCCCCTCTCCCCTATAACGGAGTAGTGATGGACATGATACAGAGACGCAGAATCTTATTCCAACTCTCCCCCAGATCAAGGAAATGTGGGGAATACACCAGGAAGTAAATGTCTAGGGAACATGGGAGTGACGGGGCATCTAAGGGAGTGCTTTGGGCCTCACTTTTTTCCCTCTTGCCTGCTCCATATTGTGCTCCATGGTGGCTGTAAGCCAGCAGAAAGAGCTGAGGCAGAGAGGCTGCCTGGCCCCCAACAGTTAGGAGGAGTCACTGCAGCGTAACCTTTCCTGCCTGTCTGCAAACCAGATGGATGCTCGAGAATCCAACTGCACTGTGGGCAGGAGTGACAAGGGGGGCTGGCAGGCATAAGATGTCACATGAGATGTGTGCTACTTGGCAGCCCTGGCATCTAAATTAATTATAAGTCAAGTTTATACCTAGCTAGCCCTTAGACAATGACAACAGCTGAAACTTGAGTTTATGAAGAGGATGTGGAGTTCCTGCTCCTGGAGCTAATGAAGACTAGAGAGCATCAAGAAACCTTCTCAGTTTTTACAAGATAACTGATAGCGGTGCTAAGAATTACATGCAGTGGTGGCTAAACTAAGAGAACTTGCATAAGATGCCTCAGAGGACTGGCAAGTTCATCCTCTTGGTTGCAAGGGGAACACTGAATTTACAATTGCTCATCAAAAGAAAGTAAGGAAACAATGTCAAGCTATGAAATTAAACATTTCAATTTTTTTTAATGTATTGCTGTTATTTGCAGCATATCAAATCCTGAAAATAGTGTCTCTGTTGTTTGGGATTGCGGGGTGATTCGTCCCTTCATTCATGCAAAAATAAGTAGCAAAATTCTGGCAATATCAAAATCTCTGTATTTTAAGTTTTTAATACTGAGATACTAAATTTTTAAGACAGATCAAGCAACAGTTCCAGTAAGTAACCCTTTCAAAAACACAGTTTAATGTGTGGGGGGGAGCATTTTCCCCACACACAAAAATTCAGATGATCAGATAAAATGAGAACCTTGGTTCAGAAGTGGTCCTTCTTTTAGAGTACTTTCAGACTGTCCAGAGGGGCTGCATTCTAAAAATGTATTATTAAGTAATATATTTTGTCAGCCTTTGAAGAATCATGATGAAGTAAGCAATAGTGGAAAATTCTTTGCAAGTTCTATGGCAAATAATAAACATAAATTTTATTTGTCGTTTACACACCTTTTATATTCAGCTCTTTTGCAAGCAACTGACAGAGAAAATTTTCATTTATATAACATTGACTGTAAATAATTTTTGCTGTACAATGTTTACCACCATCAGAGCTCCAGAGAGAGACGCAGATTTTCCCAAGCCTCAGACCAGAGTCCTAGCACTAGTATATTAAGCGATGTAAGAGAAGGAAAAATGTATTGCACTCTTTGGTCAGACCTCCTGTAACAAACCTTGCAAAGAGATAATTAAGAAAAAAAGGCAAGGACTTTGTTACACTCTTTACAGCTGGGTCCAAACCTGCATCACAAATGGAGTACCACTAGACTAATAAGGATTAGATTGTTAATCAATAAATGTCAGCAAATGTCAATTTCACTGTACATACAAACCAATGAAAAATTTTGATTATCAAACTTTACAGATAGACAAAAAAATGCTGCTTGAGAAGTTACAGTCTCAACTTAATGTATATAAAACATGTCACGATGGCATTTAGTGGACCTGGAACAGAGGCGCCATTTAGGTAGCTTCAACTTTTGGAAATTCAGCAACTGTCATTAAATATTTATTAGCTGATGTCTCCTTAATTTCCCCACAACTGACAATTTAAATTGATAAAAACAGAAAAAATGCTTAAACCCCATAATTTCACACAACTGTAAACATTTAAATCAATAAAATAATTAAAATGCTTAAATAAACATTGATCTATCAATTATAAAAAAATTAATTATGCAAGCCTAATTTCATATGGCTAATGAGCTGTGGACAAGCAGGAGGCATTTACCTCCAGTTGTGCTATCTGGCCACCACCTGGGGCCACTGTGATGCCTGCTTCCCATCTCGCCGCTCTTCCTGCTGGATCTTAACCAGGGAAGAGATTGCAGCAGCACAGGGAGAGGAGTCCAATACTGGTCCAGGGTTCCTCACAGTATAAGCTACCACAGGAATCCCCCCTCACTCCCCGGCAGCCCCACATAACTAACAAACTTCTACTACCCAACTACTCCAGCTGCCTAGACATGCAACACACAAGACTACTCAACCAGCTGACCCAGACAACTCCATGTAATGGTCTTCCTCAATGACCCAGGAGATAAAGGTCCCTGGGAGCACGCAGAAGCAAGTGCTTCTAGGCATTGTGGGGAGGAACAGGCAATCAGACACCTCTCTGCCCCTGTCGATTGCTAGCTAACTGCCTAGGAGAAAAGAGGAGCCAGTGGGGCAGGAAGAAGAGGTGGCTGCTGCGGTCTCTCTTGCTTTGTGGAAGGGGGTGTTGGGGGAAACTGTTGGGGAGAGGGAGCACAACCGGGGAGAGAGGAATTAAGGGGATACAAGCCAGATTCTTTCTACTGAGGCTTTTCTCACCCACAGGTTTCCTAAAAAAGACCGGTTCCTGTGACAACCGTCACTGAAAGAGCTCCTCAAAACTTTGCAGCAGTAAGATTATCAGCTCATATGCCGCATTTATTGTGTGTGAATATGCTGGAAGTTAGCTTAAATTCTGCCTCAAGGATCAATTACAATAGTCTAATTATTTTCCTAGTCATTACATCTCAGACAGGATGTAACTCAATGACCTGTAAGACTTTTTTTTTTTTTTTTTTTTTTTAAAAAGATTCCCCCCTAAACTTCTTAGCAAGACCTAGGCCTATATCACAAACTACTCCTCCCTACTCCCTGACAGAATCAAAGGCCCTGTGATTATAATTACAGATATGCAGTTAGGAAAGAGAGTTTAATTTAATAAGGGCAACCAATCACATAGCAATAACAATTAACATCTCAACTCACAAAGTAATTAATTGGCTAAAATTTGTTCAGTTGAAGCCTTCCAATACTTTCTAACTAATCTAAAAATGCCCAAATTAGTCAAAGTGTTCTATATGTAAAATCCTAATGCTTTAGTGTTTGTGTTGACCATTTCCATGATATAAGTTAGCCAACCTCGTGTGTGTGTGTGTGTGTGTGTGTGAGTGAGAGTGAGAGAGAGTGAGACAGACACACACCCCTCTACTTCAATATAACAGTGTCCTTGGGAGCCAAAAAAGTCTTCCTGTGTCATAGGTGAAACCATGTTATATTGAACTTGCTTTGATCCACCAGAGTGTGCAGCCCTGCTCCCCAGAGCACTGCTTTACCGCGTTATATCTGAATTCGCGTTATATCGGGTCGCATTATATCGAGGTAGAGGTGTATATGCCCAATAAGATATTTTGTAGAATTATGAGGTTGACCTTATGCTAAGGACACTTACCACAAAATGAACTGGACCAATTCTGAAATGAACAGTTCATCATTTAATACATCTACATTTTCTTTACTATTCAGACATTGCTTTCTTGTAAGCATATTCAAACATTAGCCTGTCTCAGAAATTCAAAAGACAACTGAATATGCTGAATGAATCTTGGTGGACAAATTGTTACTTATGCAGTTTTACATTACTAAATCAAACTGCCAAAATCCCACAACTCAGACTGTAAACCATTATATCTGTTTTGGCACCAAGCTTCATCAGAATGCATCAAGTATTGTATGTTCCAGATATATAAATATTATAGAATGAACACTGAAATGTGATGTATTTATTACAGTTGGCAATATATTTGTAGAATTTAATGCATACAGAAGTCAAGTTATATACAGTCATTCATCTAACCTAAAAAATATTTATATATAAGCAAGATAAGTGCCACTATCGAATAATCTGTGTAACAATGCACTGTTGCAACAAACCTTCACACCTTAAACGTCTTTTGAACAAAGTAGTGGTGTTCAAATTTCTCCCAATTAATTATATAGCCATACCAACTTGAGCCGCAAGTTCATCATATCTCCTAAACTAGGTAAAGATAGTATACTAATGAGAGGTCTCTAAAGCAACCCAAGTGCTTCTGGTGTGGTGTTACTGACTGAGTAACTGGTACTCTTCACTGTCAGTCAGAATAAACTAAATGCCCTAGCAAAACATTAGGCACTTTGTTGCTTGGACTTGGACTGCCTTTTTCAGATAGAGATTAAAACCAACATCTTGATCACTTGTAATAGTTCCTGTCCTTTCCTTTAGGCAAAATTACGTCAAAATTACGTCCTGGCCAAATTCTAATATAGATTATTACATTTTCCTATTTAAAATTTCTGCTGCGGGGTCAGTTGGATAGCATATAATTATTTAGCAACTCTGAAACATTATACAACTGTCATGTTCCAACACATGGGTAGCTATACTTCAGCCTGCACACAGTTATTCCTGTACATATAGCTTTAAAATAACTTGTTTCTTTAAGATAAGTGATAAATAGTATCTTACAATGTATTATTAAATAGTTCTCTGTATTTCCAGACTATCTCCAGTAGACTGGCAGCAAATCCTTGGTTATGTAATGTCTGGTTTAGAGAATGCTAACCCACATTTGATCTGCTATGAAAATTATAAAAGTTAGATGAGAAATTTGTTCAGAGCTATACAAAAAACAGACTGTCCTCTGACAGAATTTCACTTATCTACAAAAACAATACTCCTCTGCAATTTTGCCATGATAAAGGAACCTAAAATACTAATCAGACCCTTTAATATAAAGGAAGAACCTCAGATTTTAAATATATCAGCAGAAAAATACTAAAGTTCTAATACCATTCAAAAATTACATTTGATAGTTTTACTTACCATTATATATAAAAAGTTGCTGATGATATATCCCTCTTTGATCCTTGCGTGTAGTTGTGGGTACCTTTAATATACACCTCAAACTAACAGCGTCTGGATCACAGACTTCATGTAATATCTATACTGGTGAATGTCTCACGCTGACAGAGTGGCAAATTCATGTTTGACACCTCTAGTGTGTGTGAATGTCAGGAATATGAAAAAACATACTCATAATAAATAAAAAGGTTTACAATACTGTTAATCGCAGCATTTGTAGAATAAGTTTGATTTTCACAGTAACTGAAGAAACAATTCAATGAAAGATTAAATATTTATGAAATTCCTTTGATGTACTAAGCTTTTAAGTCATGTTTACTTTATTCTTTTAAAGAGTATAGTTTTTTCCATCTACAATCGAATACCAAATCAAAGTACAAATATTTCACAATGTATTGCATTTAATGACATCAAAAGATTCATTTTAAGGACAACCATTTATTCACTAGCCAGTCAAATATTTAACACAGTAAACATTGACTATTTTTCAGTACTATTTACATTTCAGAAGTTTGTTGGATAGTCACACAAAGATTTTCAATTTCACATCCCAAACTTTCCTTTGCATTCTTAATCTTTCTTTGACATTCATATTCTCAAAGCAATGCAAGTATAATTTAAAAAAAAAATAGCAACTTGAGAGCAGGAGAAATCAGATGCAAACCTTTATTTTGTCTATTTAGGAAGGAGTTCCATCACAATTCAGAAAAGCTAAAAAATCCCAAATGTGAATATATTTGCAGAAGTATGAACTGACATTCTTCTGCCAGACTTCAGCACAAAATATCAAACCTATATTTGTAATATAATTAAACACTGAACTGTGGGTCAGGATAGCCTGTTTACTTCACATCCACAAAAAGGTAGTTCAGAACCTAACACTGATTTCAATATAGCTTACCACAGGTAGGTAAAGAAAATCCATCATCATTTGCTGCTGAGAATTACACTCCAAAAGTGTACATAGGCAAGATAAGGAGGATAGAACATCTATCTTATCTTTGAATGTACCTACGTGAGAGTATAAACAATACCCTAAATCAGGGGCCGGCAGCCTCTGGCACGCAGCTCGCCAGGGTAAGCACCCTGGTGGGCCGGGCCACTTTGTTTACCTGCTGCTTCGGCAGGTTCGTTTGACCAACTGTAACTCCCACTGGCCGCAGTTCGCTGTCCCAGGCCAATGGGGGCTGCAGGAAGCGACGCGGGATGTGCTGGCCGCGGCTTCCTCCCGCCCCCATTGGCCTGGGACGGCAAACTGCGGCCAGTGGGAGCTGCGATGCGGCAGGTAAAACAAACTGGCCTGGCCCACCAGGGTGCTTACCCTGGCGAGCCACGTGCTAGAGGCTGCCGATCCTTACCCTAAATGTTTGTTGGCGCAGTTTTTGGTACAAACACTGAACATCAGAAGTTTACCATATTTCACATTAAAGAACTTCTCCTATTGACAATGAAATTGAGGGGCACTTGAGAAATTCAAGTTTTGAGAAATAGGCCCAAAGCATGAAACCAAAAGAGAATGAAATCATGAGAAAGAAGAGTTACTGTGTTAAACTTGTAGTGATCCTTCAAAATACCAGTGTTCGCTTATTTCAGGTTTGGACTAAAGTAACAGAAATAAAGACATGATTAATTGGGTACCTGGTACAGTAAATAATTGTCTACCATCTACCATCATCATCCATTTACAAACTAGGATAACAAAAGTGTCTTTTCCCGCACATGGTATTCAGTGTCTTCTACCTGAAAAAAGAGAGACACAGCAGCTACTACGGGAGATCAATCGCTCTGGTGCATTCTGAACAAATCATCAGCCCATAAACCCAATTTATAGCTATATTTATGGCTTTCTAAAATGGATTAAAGTGATATTTGCTTTGTAATCTGCCAGCACTGTTGCCACCCAATATGGCCTGCGTTATGTGACTAAGGGAAGAATAGCTACCCTTTCTTCCAAAGGGTGAAAGAGTAGTTCTTGTTACTAATACACACCCACTAATCCAATGTTTCATGCCCTGACCTACAAAGGCACATGCATACTTGGGCTAGAGACCCATGGAATTCATGGTGTATATGTATTATATTGCTATGATGGTGTGACAAAGGTGTCTGCTTGCAATGGGGCTGTATTTAATGGCAGAGAAAGAGAGCGTTATATCCTAACTGAGATATTGGGTAGGAATCTGAGATCACACAACTTCCAGGTGGGGAGGGGGAATATATGGGCCCTACCATCATCCCTCCCCTGAAAGGATTTAAACCCAAAACATGAGGTGTTTTCAGAAAGGCTCATTGAGGCTAATTACCATCAATGTTGGATAATGCTTAAGGGCTTGTGGTTAGGCATTTAAAACTGAAAGAATAACAGTACCTGCCTGTGACAATATGGTAATTGTCTGGACAAACCTTACTGGATTAAGTTAAATCTTTCAATACCTTAGGAGTTCATGGTATTAAAAAAATGCAAATGTGTATGTATTATTGTGGGATTGTATGTATTGACTTAAGGGAGAGGCATGGCTAATGTAAATCCTGGTAAGCATTGTAAGCTTCAAACTGTAACATATCAAACTGTTATAAACTGTGACTGTCATCTTAGCGGCTAATGAAGTTCAACTACTTTTCTTTATTTTAGTGAAATAGTAGCCACTTCCCACTCTAAATATAAACCATACATATCATCATTCAGGCATGTGTTCAGAGTAACAGACCTTTGAATATCACAGTGTGGATGACACCAATATAATTACACAACATGGGGAATGGAGATGGGAAAAACACTTTTGACCTACCATGTACCTTAATTTATATTTGGACAGAGACTTAATATATGTCTGTATTTCAAGAGCATTTAACATATGAAAAAAACTGTCATCTCCCATCTAGGAAAGCCAAGATAATGTTAGAAAAAGATTTTTCTATAAAGTCATGTATGGAACTGTACTTTAATATTAGAACATTTTGAGTTTCCATGATTTTGATAATGGCAAGGGAGGTTAGGTACTTTTGTCTGGGGTGAGAAGATAAGTGTAATCACAGCCTCCAGATGTGTCTGTTGTTCAATTATATAGAAAAAAGTTAAACAACATCTTGATGTAGCAGTTTCCTATTCAAACAGCAAAAGCATACATAAACAATACATGAGATAGCATACGCCTCCAGTCTCTGATTTGCTACCATGCACTGTTTGATTAGGAGAGGGGAGGAGAATCGTGGTTACAGAAGAGGATGAGAAGCTGTAGAGACAAGCTTGACATAGAATGGTGGTCTCTTCTTACTGTATCTCCCCATGTGCTCCAACCTCAACCAAAAGGTCTTCCAAAACTCTTTAACCCACATCCTTAATATCCTTTTTTGCCCACTCCCTAAAGGAACTTTTAAAAACTGAGCCTCCCTCCAGGAACATGTAACCAATCTCAACCCATTATGTTAGCAGGGCAGCACAGGAAAAACTTGCATTGCGACTGTGCTGCACCCCACTCGGCTACCCTACTGTAAAAGGGATTCAGGAGGGAATGCGCTTGTTGAGAGGCAAGACCTTCTTTCATATAAGGAACTTGACATAAGAGTATGAAATGCTACAAACCTTTCAGAGCCCAAAATGGAGCTTCAAAGTTATGAGTTTTACATATTCAAATTTCTCTTATGAAGACAGAGAAGAGGGAATCTAGGACTCAGAGCTGCTTCCTCAAATATCCAAGAATAAGATGATGAAATTAATAGATTTTTCAGACCAGAGGGGACAACTGTGATCATAAGGTCTGATTTTTTGCATATCACAGGCCAAATAACCTACAAGCTAGAGCAGCTGAATCCTATTAGTAAGCACAAATATTAAAATGTGTGTATTTTATATATATAAAATACATAATTAAAAATGATAGAAATTCAGCAGAAAGGGGCTTTTAATCTAATGAAAGAATTCTTTTATAATCATTTGCTTTCTGTTCTGAGCAATCAAATGTTTGGTTTTTTTTAAGTTTTACTGAGCGTAAGATCTGCCTCTTCCCACACCAGGATGTTTCCCTGGCCATATAGTCTGCTCCTGGTGTCGAAGTGGGGTTCTGGAACTAAGCCAAATCACAAAAACCATAACAGCAAAGGCTCAGCTGCTGTAAAGAGGAGCCACAAAAAGAAGTGAGGAAAAACTCAAGCTATCTTTATAAGACTAACTACAAAATAAATTAGTATAAATTAAGTTTACATTGAATATCCAAGAAAACTTGTTATATATTACACTCAGTGCCCTCTTCTGAGAATATATGCCCCTGAAAGTTCAGTACCTTATTCCACACTTGTCTAGTTATAGGTCTTTTCAGAAGAGTCCAGGTTTACTGAGCATCTGATTGTATAAACCTCTTGTTTAACAAGTACTGCATGGATTTTCTTTGGCATTTTTGAGGATTAGTCTAGATTAGAGTTTAACATGAATTCATTGACTACCAATTATTCAGCAAATGTGTTTCTAAACGCTAGCCTTGACACTTATCCTAAGACACAAATGTTTGTGCTTCACCCTATTCAAAATATTGATATTTAGGGGGATAATCTAGAATAAACCACAAACATGCATGCTGTGGAACATATGTTTGCCAAGTGTCCTGACTAGCATGTTTAAGCATGTTACTTAGTTCAAGTCCATCATAATAAACTAACTCAAGGTAAAAAAAACCACTAGTCTAGTCATCCCCCCTGCAAGCAATGGCACTGAATGAAGCAGTATGTTGGGCTTCAGCAACTGAAGCATTTGATCAGTTAAAAACCAAGCACTCACATAAAAAGCTGTAAATTTGGAAGTGGTTGTAGATGCATGCTACGTAAGCCAAAACACTTATCCTGGCACATATTTGTTCTGCAGCAGAGAATGGGGCAAGACATCAGAACTACAGTGCCAAAAATAAAAATTTAAAACATAGCCCAAAGGATATTAATACAAATGAGATTATTTTACAGTTTGTATTTTGACACATCTGTCTTATTTTTGTCTACCTCTGCATAAAAGAATTAAAAAGAAAAAGAGGTTTCATCTACACAAACTGTAGAGTGTAGCCATCTGATAAGAAAAAAAATATTATGCTCTAACTTGCAGAGGCAATTACCCTTTCTTGTTATTAGAAAGAGTTCCCATTTGGCACTGATTTGGAAATCAAAAATAAGTACATTTGGTAAGTTCAGATTCAACATCTCCAAAGGGTTGCGCACGGAACTGTTCTTGAGAATCTCAGACTGATTCCCAGTGCTACTGGTCAAATCAGGAATGAAGAAGACAGCTGTGATCACAAAGAGGTTTCCAGTTTCACCTACAGCTAAGAGAGAGGAAACACCCATGACTAAATCATCTACTACATGTCCTCTCTTCTCTGAGCTCTCTTCAACCACCTCAGCCCCACAAGGGATTATACTAACAAGACAAAAAAAAAAAAAAAAAAAAAGGAGTGGATTTAGGTTTCAGCTTGAGCTATGACAAACAAATTACTACAAGTCAGATTGTAGAAACAGACCTCAATGTGGTTCATGGACCGTATTTAAAAATATTTACATACCTTCTTCTGATTCCTGGATAATTGACCATTACATAAAATAAATAGCAGTGTTACAATCCTATCCTACTTTTTGGTTCATAAAGCAATTTAAAATTTAGTTTACATGTATCTGCTTGTGTCTTCTATTGCATTGCCCTCTGCTCCCCTCCACTCTACCAATAACCTCAGCCTCAGCTGCCTGTTTTATACACTTCTCCCACAGCCATCTTGCCAATTTCTATCATGCAATTTCCCATGCACAGAGTAACCTCCCTGAATGAACACATATGGCCACTATCCTCTACTCCTTCAAATCATGCCTCAATAGCCTACCTTATGCTATGATGTCTACACCTATCAATCAAATAGCAATGGCTAGATCAGAGGCAATAAGTACTAAAAAATTTTAAGATAAATTATTTACCACCATCAAGGTGATCAGATAATTAACACATGTAACCAAGTGGCTTTGATATCATTACCCTTGTCCTTCCACCCATGTTCTTCCTACTCTTTTGTCCACAGTCACTGCATCTTTTCCTAAATTAGATAAGCTCTTTAAGGTAGGCACTGCGCATTCTGGTGTGTTTGGACAGTTTCTAGCACACTGGGGCCCCCAATACCAACGGGGATATTTGGCAATTACTATAATACATGTTAAGAAGATTAAAATCAGACTGTTTAGCCATGATTTTATTAAAGGAATATCCATTACGTAAATTTGTAACATGACAGTGAATATGGATATGTGGGTGTATAAATGTTTCCTCCCCCATTTGCCTTTTACTGGCCAAAGACTTGTTTGTTTTGTAATCCTGAGAAGTACAAATATTTTCCAAGGGGAAAAAAAGAGCAGGGCTGACCTCATGGAGAGGTTACGCACAGGTGACTGGCTAAAGCATCTAATTTTTAGAGAGGGTCCTCCTCGGCCTTCCCTCTCTACCAGCCAGGACAGTTTTTGGAAAGTCTGTCCCCTTAAGGGAACCACAAGAAACACCATTGGCAACTGGGGGGCCAGGAGCCACTGAACCTGCATGGTTCCATCTTGACCATCTTCTGTGTAGCAGCCAGAATTTTTTTTTTTTGTGGGGTGGGGTGGGGTGGGAGGCTATCTGCTGTTAAGGGTCTTGAATACACAACCAGTCATGCCAATGGCAGCCAGGAAAAGATGGTTACTCACCTTTGTAACTGTTGTTCTTCGAGATGTGTTGCTCATATCCATTCCAAGTAGGTGTACGCGTGCCGCGTGCACGTTCGTCAGAAGAATTTTCCCCCAGCAACACCCGACGGGTCGGCAGGCGCCCCCTGGCGTGGCGCCGCTGCGGCACCGGATATATACCCCTGCCGACCCGGTCACTCCTCAGTTCCTTCTTGCCAGCTACTCCGACAGTGGGGAAGGAAGGTGAGTGTGGAATGGATATGAGCAACACATCTCGAAGAACGACAGTTACAAAGGTGAGTACGCCTACTTGGAATGGATATGAGCAAGCACTCGAAGAAGAACCTTAATATTAAAATTTGGGGGGCGGGACCCTCTCCATTTATTCAGTCTCACATCTCTATATAGACATATAAATAAGGCACAAATATATTGATAGACAATGCTGTACATACCTACAATATTTATATGATGTATAACCGGGAATAGTGAGGAGAAGTAGGGAGATGATTTTACCTCTGTATATGGTATTGGTGAGAGTGATACTGGAATAATGTATACAATTCTGGGTCCATATTTTAAAAAGGGTTTTGAAAAAGTGGAGAGGATGCAGAGAAGAGCCAAAGAAATTGAGGGCTAGAAAAAATGGCTTACAGTGAGAGACCTAAAGGACTCAATCTGTTTAGCCCTAGGGTGACCAGACAGCAAATGTGAAAAATCGGGACAGGGAGTGAGAGGTAATAGGAGCCTATATAAGAAAAAGATCCAAAAATCAGGACTGTCTCTATAAAATCAGGACATCTGGTCACCCTATTTAGCCCATCCAAGATTACTCTGTACAAGTAACTTCATGGAGAGAAAAATATTAGGTTCTAAAGACATTGTAATCTAGGCGAGAATGGTATAACAGGACCAAATGGCTAGAAGTTAAAGCCAAACAAATTAGAAATAAGACACATTTATAACAGTGAGGGAACAAACTACCAAGAGAAGTGGTGGATTCTTTATCTCTTGAAATCTTCAAAATTGAGACTGGATGCCTTCTTGGAAAATATGCTTAAGTCAAACATAAGTTATTAGACTTAATACAGGAGTAACCGGATGAAGTTCTATAGTTTGTGTTATAGAAGACATCAGACTACATGACCAAATGGTCCCCTCTGGCCTTAGTCTATGAACACACAGAATTAAATTATTTTCATAACTGAAGGCAAGAAGAATGCTGAGCCACTGCACGGATGAGTCCAAAGTCTATTCAAGTGAAATCTGATATTGCAGTGAAAAATGTGGGAGTTCCCACATAATGATTTGGAAAATAAACTAATTATTATAATGGGTTGTAATTTAAATAGTATTTCCAGAGTTACAGTAAGTCTTCAGAACAGTATTTTAAAAATGCGTGATAATGAAAAAATATACTAAATGTCTGAAGTGGCATGTACTAAAGATGATGAAAATATTTGGACTAAGTATGATTAAAGAAATTTAGTTTTGTGTTTTGATACAATGGCATGCGTGCCCTTGAAAGTACTAAGTACTTGAAATCCACTAAGCAAACAGAGCTTTTGGTTTGTCTTGCATTGCGTAGTTTTCCTCCTTGCCCAGTTTCTACCCCTTGATTTTCTTTTTTATGCAATTGATTAGCTAACCTCTTGTTTTTTTTAACATTTGTGTCCCACACCTGTCCTGGCAAGAGGGTGGTGCTTGTCCAACAATATTGATTGCATGGACTGAATTAGTTGTTTGAAGGGGAGACGTGATGGGAGAATCTCAAAATATTGATTTTAACAGACACACTAGCATGAAGTACAATGTGAACTCTAGTACATTTCCTTAAATTAACCTTCTATGAAGTAGAATAAAATATAGTTACTGTTGAACATATGACTTCATATCACAATAATTCAGTTGCCTACCAAAAGATTTTGTTAATCTACCTATATATTGAACTGACTTCCCTAGGTTGACAGTAACTTGGAAGATAATTTCCTGGTCATTGATCAAGTTCAGTCATCTTAAGGCATTTAGAACCTTAAATGGATCAGCAGCAGAGTTTCAGTGTGTTTGGGGATACTGAAAAAAGGGGTCCTGTAGAACTGTCATAACATTTATCAGAACTGGAATACCATATTTTAATTTTTTGGTATCTTCAGCTTTACAAGTCCACAAGGATGGAATTTCCCTCTATGAACATGATCAACAGGTAATATTACAAATTCAGGATAATCAGGCCCTGCATAGTGGGGCTCCTGCTTTCTGCCCTGGGCCTCAGCAAGTCTAGTGCTGGTCCTGCTTGGTAGACTCCCTGAAACCTGCTTGCAGCCCCACAGGGGGCCCAGGACCCCTGGTTGAAAAATGGTGACTTAAATCACCAAGTGCAAAACCTCAATTTTATATAATTGATTTTAGTTAATTTCAGTTATTTTCTAAAGGAAGATGCATTATCCTTGGTTGATGGTGAATGATACAAGGCTTGTTTACTAGATAATTAACTTTTTGTCCATGATTTGTGTCAAGCTGCATTCGGATGGTAATTGGAATTTAATTAGACACAGAACAGCATATCAAATTTATTTTTATTAAACAAAACAACCTTCAATGTTTTGGGTGCATACTTTTTTATCAAAACATGTTTCACATTTACAACTAAATTATAGTTAATCCCTCTGTTTAATAAAGAGTGTGTTAAACTGATTATTTCAGCCTGGGGACATTTTCAAACATGCCTAAATGAAAGTGACTGGAGGTTAAGTTCCTATTTGCCTAAGTCTCTTGAAACTGAGACAGTCTAAGTTATGTTTTTACCTCAAAAGTTAGATTTGTCCTTCACCCGCAATTTTCTATATAGGAAAGCAGCCTTTAATGCTGAAGTTTTGATAGCGGCTCATAGATTCAGCATATTTATTTATTTTAAAAAATATTCTAAACAATTATAGTAAGTAAAGTCTAACATAATTTGTATTCAGATTTCTTTTCAAACAGCTTTTCTTTTTAAAAATAACTAAATGTAAATGTAAGCAGAGTCAGGATGAGCGCTACCCTGACATCTGTGGGTGAATTATGTTGTGCATGGAACAGAACTTCAGGTGATGATCTTGTTTGCATAGGCACACCCACCCCGCCTAGCATGAGTCCACAGCAGCCCAAAATGGTCACTTTGGCAGCTATGGGATCCCCAGTTTCTCTGTTATTGGGGCAGGAGCAATAAAGTGTTGTACCCTGATTATGTGAATCAAGGAGAATGAAACTGTTTTATGACAGAGTATCAGAGGGGTAGCCGTGTTAGTCTGGATCTGTAAAGCAGCAAAGAATCCTGTGGCACCTTATAGACTAACAGACGTTTTGAAGCATGAGCTTTCGTGGGTGAATACCCACTTCATCAGATGCATCTGACGAACTGGGTATTCGCCCACGAAAGCTCATGCTCCAAAACATCTGTTAGTCTATAAGGTGCCACAGGACTCTTTGCTGCTTTTATGACAGAGGTTCTCACCATCACCTAAGTAGCAAATGCTAGACAAGGGCCATGGGTTCCAAAAGCCAGTGAATGGAGAGAGAGGTTGGGGACAGGTATATATACCTGATGGTATGGGCCTGGAACACCCATTGCACCTCCTCCTCTCTCCGCTGTTGAATAGCAGAGCTAATTTTGATTCTACTAGGAGTCTATCTAGAGGCTGCTGAGCTAAATTCACTTTGGGCCAATGACGCACCGCTACTGGGGCTCCCCAACTACAAGATGAAATCACTAAAAGAGCTGAAATTACTGAGCTGAGATCATTGAGTGCTGTGTTAACTAGTAGGGGAGCCTGAAGATATATTGCTAAGCAGCTAGCAGAGCAGAACAGTTTGCGGGATGGTTGGAGTGGCCCACGGAACAGTGAGCAGAGCAGAGCAGTTTGCAGAGACGGCTGGAGGAGCAGAGCGGCTGGTAGAGCTGAGCCGTTCATAGTGAAGGCTGCAGCAGAACTCCACAGAGAGGTGGGGCAGGCGGCCCTGGACCAAGCAAGGTGCCCCTTAACACCCTGTGTGCCCCCGTCCCATTTCCACCCAGGCTGGGGGGTTAAAACTCTGCAGATAAACTTTTGAACTCTGGGGCGGCACTGACCAGGGACAGAGACTTTTGGGTTGTTGGACTTTGGGGTGACTGGACTTAAGACCCTGAGGGAAAAAGGACACTGCCAAAACTTACTTGGAGGTGGGTCTTTTGCTCATGGTTTGTGTTATGAATCCTGTTTGTGGTGTTTCCCCAACATAATGCTGCATTGTTTCCCTCCTTTATTAAAAGGCTTTTGCTACACTCAGACTCTGTGCTTGTGAGAGCGGATGTACTGCCTCCTAGAGGCGCCTGAGGGGTGGTATGTAATTGCCCCAGGTCACTGGGTGGGGGCTCAAGCCAGTTTTGCATTGCACTATTGAAACGGAACCCCTGGATCCTGACCCTGGCCCTTGTTGCTGCCAACTCAGAGGGGCAGAAGGGTTGCATAAACAATATCTGATTTGTTGTTTTAAAACATTTTTAAAAAAATCATTGAGTTTTATCCACCCTGCCCCACCCCCATGGTAACACACTGATCAGTGTGTTGGAGCAAGACAGAGGGGATGTCTTTTGGGGCTGCCTTTGCTATCTTTGCCCCTACCCCACAAGAGGGGAAGAGGGAATGGTTGTACCCTATATATTAGAGGGGTAGCCATGTTAGTCTGGATCTGTAAAAGCAGCAAAGAATCCTGTGGCACCTTATAGACTAACAGATGTTTTGGAGCATGAGCTTTCATGGGTGAATACCCACGTCATCAGATGCATGTAGACTTATCCTATATATGTGGCTCAAATGATTGATCATTTTACCTAAAGCAAACTGTTTCATAATAGTGACATAGTTAATGCTGCAGTAGATTATCACTAACAAAAATATTTTTCAAAGTAAACAGAGTTACATCCATTATAAGACTACTAAAAACAAAAAGATAGTCTAAACCAGAGTATTTTGTCTCTGCTTAAAAAAAAAAGACACTATTGCAGGTGACTTAAAGAATATTAGTGTCATGGTTACTAGGTTAACTGAACTGCTGTCCGTTCTTGTGGTGTTTTGGAGTGCACCCCCAGAGGTGTCAGGCCTTCACTTTCTCTGAGGTGAAATTCTATATTTAGCCTGCTGTCAGACCTGGATTACAGCCCCCGCAGGTACCCACTGTGACTATGTCAGCAGGTCCAACTGAGGTCTGACCCTCCAAGGGTTTCTCTTTGGGAGCCTGTACACAATATACATTTGCAGTGATACAGAAACACTGTCTTCAAAACAAAGCATGATTTAGTTTGCCCCAAAGGTTCATACCCACAAAAGCTTATGCTCAAGTAAATGTGTTAGTCTCTAAGATGCCACAAGTACTGCTGTTCTTTTTGCGGATACAGACTAACATGGTTGCTACTCTGAAACCAGCACTTATAGAAGCAGATTTAAAAATAACAGACGTGCCCACACATTTCCTTACCTAAACTTAACCGGTCTATCCATAGCTTGAGGTGAGGGAAAGGCAGATCTGGATTATTGCCTTCTTTGAGTTAGGACAACCTACCTATGCTGCTTGCAGGCTTCTCCCTCTGTGTGTTTTTAGTCAGACTCTCAGCCTACTCACTGACACATCCTGGTCACCTTCTGATCACTTCCCTTCTTCCCTCCTTCCAGGAGCACCAGTCAGGTCTTTTGATCTTTAGGCTGTCAGCCTTGGCAAAAATCAAAACTTGTTAATTTTGCTGGCATCTGGGAAGTTGCATTTTCCCATAATGGCCACATGGTTCTCATGACTACTTCCAAGGTGTGCACCTGAAGCTGGGTTTTCTCGGTCGTTGCTTTTCCTTTCCTGGGTTCTTTAGCAACCCATTTACATCCCTCTTTGATTTTAATGCTAAGTAGTCAGGCAGGCAGCACTACAAAATTGAACAAGGAAGTAACACCTAACATGCCTGAGAAATAATAGACATTTCCCCATTTCATCCCAATTACCATTGTGGAAAGCCTAAGAACGTTCTAAAACTTCACTGCAATTTATATATGCGCCACTTACTACTGTAACTCTTAAATCCAGGGCATGGCCAACCTTCTCTCTTAAAGGTATCTCCTGACTCTACCAACCTTGCCACCATGGTATTCTACCAAAAGTGTGCAGTTTCATGTTTATGTAAGATTCCTTAGCAACACTCTAAAGCTTGTAATTTTCCTTCACAGGACCAAACCTCCTCTTACACCCAACGCTAAGTGTCTGTTTTACCTTCACCTTTTGATTTGTAGTATCTGTGAGGGAAAACGTAGATTGTTGATGTATCTGATTTATTTTGTTTTACCTAAGAACATTATTTTGTTTTTAATTTTGAGGCACAAAGAAACAGAGAAAGAATGTCCTCTTGGATTCTTGTGCTAAAGTGAAATACTTGAGATTCTCTGATCTGGAGCATCTACTCCATTACTAATGAGGCAGCAAGACTGAGAGGATGAAGTACATGAACTATTAGTTATAGGTATGTATGCACTGAATCTGTTCAAAACTTGTGTCCAGGAATAGTAATTTCAAAATACTTTAAAAATATGATCATTTAAATGATGTAGCAAAATTAATTGCCTGCTGTAATTGTTGTAGGAGTTTAGAATTGTTTGTTAAAGAGCTTGGGAAGTTTTAAATTAAACAAACCTGACAAGCATTAAAAACATTAAAAAGGAAAATTGTAAAAAAATACTAGAGACCCTGGGCTATTAAAAATAACCCATTGTTACCTATTTTAAAGTGTAATCTCTTTGATACATCACAAACGATCAGGAAAGCTTGCATCCCAAATGTTTATAACTGGAATCGGGTTTCTCCCTACTAATGGTACATCCAGCAGTGCTACTCATGAGTGAGACCCTCTATCTTTTTAGCCGGACATTGTCCACAATCCACCACCTGAAAATCAAAATCTCCTCTTCTAATTAAAAACCCAAACCCAATTGTCTTGCTTGTGATTCAAAAAGCCAGATAACTTCCTAAGCATCTATGTGTCCCAAACCAGAGTGAACACCTCATTCACTGCCATTAACAAAAAATAGTTCCAGATGTTGTTTCCATTACATGTAGCTCCTAACTACATGTGATGGCTCAGGGTAAGTCAAATGTTCCAAGTCTCACTGGCTATCCCCTTACATAAGCACATAATCAACTTTCATTAACCAGCAAAGTAGGTAATTACCTCTTAGTTCATCACCTCCAAATTGATTTGTTATTATGTATAATTGACCTCTTGAGATGCCTGCATACTAGCAGAATTAGCAGGTTTTAATGATGTGCTTGTATAGACTCATGGCCCCTATAAAGTCATAGGTTAGAAGGGACTGCAAGGGTCATCTAGTCTAACCCCCGGCAAGATGCAGGATTTGTTGTCTAAACCAGCAGAGACAGATGGCGATCCAGACTCCTTTTGAAAATCTCCAGTGAAGGAGCTTCTACAACCTCCTTAAGCAGACTGTTCCATTGTCCTACCATTCTTACAGTTAGGAAGCTTTTTCCTGAGATTTAATCTAAATCTGCTATGCTGTAGTTTGAACCCATAGCCTCTTAGCCTGCCATTTGTGGCAAGAGAGAACAGCTTCTCTCCATCTTCTTTATGGCAGTCTTTCAAGTATTTCAAGGCCTCTGTCATGTTCCCCTCAATCTCCTCTTTTCCAAACAGAACATACCCAGTTATTTCAGCATTTGCTCATTTGGCTTGCATTCCATCCCACTGACCATCTTCATCACTTGCCTCTTGATCCCTTCCAGTTTCTCTACATCCTTGATGCCACCTTAAACCAGGACATGATAAAGTTAGCAGACTCTACTGTAAGACTTGGTGCCTCCAGCCAAGCATCATAAAAACAGTCTCCAGTTTCTTCCATCTTCAACAACCCGAGAACTGAATGTTTATCTGAATGGTCTGAAGGTGAAGCATGAAGTAGAACCTGTCTATCTAGGTCTGACCTTAGACAGCACACTAAGTTACCATGCCCACCTGAAAAAGACAGCCGCTAAAGTTAAGCCATGCAACATTCTTCTTAACAAACTGGCAGGCTCGTCATGGGGTGCTCGTGCTCCAACTTTGCAGATGTCAGCTCTTCCCACCTCATATTTGGTGGTGGAGTACTCCGCACCAGTTTGGAGTTGATCGTCACACACCAAACTGGTGGATATGCAGTTACATGCTGCCATGCGTCTTATCTCCGGCACCCTGCATCCGACTCCACTCCCACGGCTTCCAGTTCTGAGCAATGCTGCTCCTCTTCATATCAGATGAGAGATTGCCACTGGCAAGTTACTGGAGAGGGTACGTGCCAACTCAAGCCTGCTGCTGCACAATGACTTTTTTAAACCACCAGATGCATGTTTGTTGTCACGTCGCCTATTATGGTCTCAATCACCATGCCAGGATGTTAGGGCAGAAATGCTCTGGTGAGAAGAATGGATACGTTATAATCCCCAACCAGTCCCTCGTTGCTGACCCCCAAATTTGCCCACCTGGTTTTGACCTGCCCCATCGCCAAGGGCCCCTGTTGAACAGGTTCTGGACCAGGCAAAGTGTCTCTGCAGCCAACCAGTATCTCTGCAGCCAACCAGTATCTCTGGGGCCTTCATGACAGCTCTTTGTGCAGCAGCGGCGCAACTCACAGGATGATGCACATTGTTGAGGAATGCCTGCTGACTAGGTTCAGCGGTGGTCTAGAACTGCATCATGCCACTGAAGATGCTAGATGACTGTGCACACGCTAAGTAAATATACAGTGGTGACCAAAATGGTATACATTATTCCTATTCCAGCTGAGGCCTAACCAGCACCAAGTACAGCAGTGCTATCATCTCCTGTGACTACATCTCTGTTAAAGCAACCTACAGTTTTCTCTTTTTTTTGCAACAGCATCACACTGCTGACTCATGCTGAGGTTGTGATCATGCACTACTCCCAGATCCTTCTCAGCAGTGCTGCTGCCAAACCAGTTATCCCCCATTCTATATTTGTGCATTTGGTTTTTCTTCCCTAACTGTAGCATCTTACCTTTATCTGTGTTGAATTTTATTTTTTCATCTATAGCCCCATTCTCAAATTATTCAAGATATCTCTGAATTTTAGTTCTATCCTCCAAAGTACTGGCAACTCCCCCTAGTTTTGTGTCATCTGCATATTTGATCAGTATGCTCTATTCCTAAATCCAGGTCATTAATAAAGACGTTAAACAACCCTGTGGAACCTCACTTGAGATTTCCCTACAATCTGACATCACTCCATTAATAGTTACTCTTTGTTACGGCTTTTTAACCAGTTATGTAGCCACTTAATGGTAGTTCCACTGAGCCCACATTTCTCCAGCTTACTTATCAGAATGTCATGTGGGACTGTCAAAAGCCTTGCTGAAGTCCAGGTATGTCCACCATATTTCCGCTACTAAATCCAGTTACCCTGTAGCAAAGGAAATCAAGCTGCTTGTTCTTAGTAAATCCATGCTGGCTGCTAGTGATTACCCACCCCTTCATCCTCCAGGTATTCACAAACTGAATGTTTTACAGTATACATTGCTCTAGTAGATTCCCAGGTATTGAGATCAGGCTGACTGGTCTATAGCTCCTTGGCTCCTCGTTTTCCCCCCCCTCTTTAAACATGGGCACTATGTTAGTCCTTCTCCAGTCTCCCAGGACCTCTCCTGCCATCCATGAGTTTGCAAATACAGTAGAATCCTGTTTATCAGATCCTCCATTATCCAGCTCTCCACATGAACCAAACAACCAGGACTCCAGGGCCAAAAGTGGGCAATCTCCTCTGTGATTGCTAAATGGCACTGGAGCATCTCACTTACCCATTTTATGGATTATCTAGTTTTTTTATTATCCGATCTGGCCCCGATCCCGACTAGATTGAATAAATGGGGTTCTGCTGTATTATTGCCAATGGCTCCAAAATTTCTTAAACTAATTCCTTCAGTACCCTGGGGCGAATAGTATCAGACCCTGTTGACTTGAATTAATTCTAATTGGCCAGAAGATCTCTGACGTGTTCTTTACTTATCCTGGTTTGCATTCCTTCCGCTTTGCTGTCTAGGGTAACTTTGCTCTTTTAGCACTTAACATGGAGGCTACCTCTGTTGCAGCTGCACAGTTGCTGAATATAGTAATGGTCTTGCTAGCGTAAACAAAGCATCAAAGTTAAGTCTTAGTTTTAAAGTGAATGTGTGGAAAAATCACTATCAACAGATTTGCTGTGTGTGTATTCACTCATAGCTGTTTGCTCTGCAGAACTAACTGGAGTGAAAATTGAAAAAAAAAATTTTGTCAGAGTAAACAGAGACAGGTGAAGTATGTTTGATTCTATTCCCTTCTTGAGTATCACAAAGAGAATTGTTTGTGAATTTCCAATTAGATCCAGCTGTGCAAATATACTGACTGTAGTGAAGTTGCACAGATGTAACTGAGGGCATAATTAGGCATGGAGAACATGGTCAGTTCCTGGGGATGATACATAAGATGGGAATACTCCCACTTGACTTTCACACATTGAGTTTGCAGGGCTGGCAGGTAAGATAATAAAAAGCAAACTATACTACTCCCGCCTGTGAACAGAGTGTATTTGGTTCATGATTGTTGAGATGCAAAGACTGAAAACTGAACTTCACTGTACCATTCCTAAACTCTCTTCGGATTAGCATCACACTTTGAGTATTTACTTTTCTCCAGAAAAAATATTTTTCTACTTGGAATTCCTTTTAAAAGTACTGGACCTTTTAAAAGACAACTCTCTTACACAGCATTGGTATGGGACAATTTGCATTCTATATTGCTAATAACCAAGCTCCCACTCTTTAAGTTGGCCTGGCTGGTGTGGAGAGGGGTAGTTACCTGGAGCTGTATTGATAAGGTGGTTTCCAGTTAAAGGGGAAAAGATTTCTTCATTAATACTTCAGTTCCTGAATGTCAAATCTGGTACCTTTCCTAACAATTAAACTCCCTTAAACCTTCCTCCCTTTCATCAGCCTCTTTTCAGAAAGGAAAGAACCTCTTTATGGAGATCTCCAAACCTGAAGAGAAAGTTCTTGAGTTTAAGTATTTTAAAGTAGAACTCTGTGTTTAGCTTTGCCAAACATTTTATTATAATAAATGCAGTTTTACACAGGGACCCTGTAATGTAAGTGGACAGCAATCCAAATAATCTTGAGATAATACAAGAGACAAAAAGGTACAAGTCTTTCAAACCCAGTTCCAATTTGTTTTGTGAAATTCTTTAGTATAATAGAGTGAGTTATCTACATCCTGTACGTCACCTAATTTAGCAGTGACAGTCTGTGTTAAGTAACTGACATTAAAGAGCCAGGTGTTAACTGGTGAAAGGAGAGAAGAGTCGGTGCATATGGTTAGCTATAGGAAGAATTTAGGCCCATTAAAAAAAGTCTCCTGGGGCTAAAAGGTTTTCCCCCCACAAGGGGAATGCTTTCTCTCATACCAAGAACAGGTAAGAACTGCTAGGACACCCTAGAGATTAAACCATACACAGATGTCTGTAGATGCAGATTTATGGCTTCAGAGAGCTAGTTACACATTAATCTGTCAAGCCAGGACATTTACAGAAGGCTGGCAGTCACTAATCCCTTCTGTACTAACCTCTGGAGACCACTGGTTAGCTCACGTGAGGAGAAAAAAGGGTTCTTACCATAGTGACTGTGGTTCTGCAAGATGAAGGCTGCCCACATGGAGCCACGCTTTTAGAGTACGAGCATCTCTGCATGTCTGGCCCACCATCTCAGAATCTTCTAGAAAGTGCTGCCCGTTAGAGTCACTTCCCTCAACCCTTTGCGTCCTGCAGGGTTCCAGAAATGTCTGAGCAGGAATGGCCCAGCCACCTCCTAGTTCCTGCCACTAACTCAAGAATCCTTATCTTGAGGCTCCAAAGCAGTGGGGGCAGAGCATGGAGCCATCTAGGCTTTCACCTTTGCAAACTGCCCACGTGGATACTCACAGGTGGAAGATTAAACAACCAGGAAAGGACTGAGTTAGAAGTGACCATGAGGTTGTGCTTCCAAGTTGGATACTGAACAAAAACAAAAAATAGCACACAAAAGAGGCAGAGAAAGGGGAGGAGAAGCTAGGGAAGCGTTGAGGACGCAGCATTTGAACATACTGCATTGTTGGTGAAAAGGAAATGGAGGGTGGCTGGTGTCGCTCCCTGATTTATATCATCGGAACTCTGCAAAAGGGTTCCAACCGACACAGCTTTCTAGAAACTCCGAGGGACTGCTTATTCCAACAGCAGTAGATCCATACATGGGCAGTTTTCAAATGAGAGGGGTTAATTTATTTTGCTTTCAGCATACTGGAAACACCTAGCTGTAAGATGTAGCAGATGATATATTAAACCTGAAGTGGAAGCTCAGCCCATAATTTTAGAAAGAACTTCCCAATTTAACAACATTTTAAGGAAATGGGTTTGGCAGTGAGTCTCTCAAACAATTACGAGAATTTAAAGAAAGCCTTAAGAAAAATAAGGCATCAATCCATGATGTAATAATGTTTGGCAAGTCAAGAATCAGCACAACTGACATAATCCAGACACTGCTACAAGCCCATGGATGTGTGTCCAGGCCAGCATGTACATGATATGTGCATTTTAGCGATCTACAGACCTTAGGAGAAGGGCCACACCTTTAATACTGAATTGCTGCCAGTCCCAGGAATTCTCATGAACTACAACACCCTAGCCACCTGAAAGCCAACAGACACTGGACAGCCAGTTGCAGCAAAGAAAGGCCACATCCAGGACAAGCTATCTGCCACCACCACTGAAAAGCCTCCATGGAGGTGCTGGGGAACAGAAGGCAAAAAGGTGTGGGGGATAGTCATGTAGACTGGGACTGGAAGGACTGATGAATTTTAAGTGATGAAGATAAAAGCGCTGAATATATGTGCAAGGTGTTTCACCCACATCACCCCATGAAGTGGAAGGTTTTGAGGGAACACCTTGCTAAAATTTTGGCAACACATTACTTGTTCTATCATTCAGTTTTAGGACTCTGCCACTGCAAGTAGGAAAGAAATGCTGGTGAAAGATTTTGCAAGGAGGTTTCTTCTTCTCTGTAATTCAAGACTCCACAGAGAAGAAAAGTGTAATCCATTTGGTGGATTAAGAATTAAATCTTCTAACCCCAATCCACAAAAGCAGACTTCTCTTCCTCCAAATTGAACATGAGCACACGTACGTAGATGTGTTTAACTATGCAGATCTCAAACAAAAATATATTAATTGTAAGTGCATGGTTTTTTTTCAAAGTTTTGTGCACTGTAATTCAGAACAAAAAACCCACACAATGTTTAAAATTACCATGTGGCAAATGAGAAGTACATTACAGAAGCCTTCCGAGGTTCAAAGGAATACATTAATATAACTGAAGTGAGCATTTTTCTAACTCCTAATGGGAGTTGCCTGCAATGAACAAAATTCTGCACTAGGTGACATTACTTCATTTGAGTTACTCCAGATTTACAGACAGGTAGCTGAGAACAGTCTGCATTATTCCCAGAAACTCTGCAACTTCTTTCAATATTTTCAGGTCCAAATTTTCCAAAATCAACAGGACACAACATCTCTGAAGCAATTACTATATGTCACAATGCTGTAATTACACATTACAAGAAACTATGTAAATCTTCTCAACCTCTAAAAGTGATGAAGCAAATACTAGATGTCCCAGGGACTGCATCAGTCATACTATACATATCACAGAGCATGTCTGGAAGAAGTTTAGCAGCTGCTGTAGTACAGCTATTGGCAATAATTCTGCTTTAAACAAAACTTTAGTCAAGTCAACTGACTATACTTCTGGACAGCTTTCTAATTTAAATAATCAGGGAAACCTACTTTGCATGAACTTACAGCCCCCCTGGATGTTCAAGTATTCATTTAAGAGCCACATCCAGCATTCTGTACTATTTCTGAGGAGATTCTTCCTAGCACTCAGCATATTTACTTTTGCAATGCCCAGGAATTCACTAATGCATGGATCTTTCTATTAAGTTTCTATTTTCAAAAGTTTGAAAGTCGCCATTTCTATATTTCATTGTACAGGTACCAAAGCTTATTGAAAATAGCTTCATTGATCACCTAGCCCAAGATGTCTCCTTTTCCATTTCTTGTAGAGTCAGCATTTCACTGGCTTTATATTTTTCACTTTGCAAGCAGCAGTTAAGTAGTTTCAGCATCTCTCAAATGACTACATATTGAATCATCTGAGAACATGGTTACGCTTTTGAAACCTCTCCAAAAAGGCTATTTTGCTTTTATCACTATCTTGTCATTATCGGCTGATGCAATTTCTTCTAAAGCAAATCGTGCTAAATCCTATTGTTTCAGAAGTTATACTACAGGGGTTTACATTAAACTTAGATCAATTTTATTAGGTTGCCCAAACTATTGCCCAGGCTCAGACACACACTGTGTTACACAACAATGCTAAGTAAATCAATTGCCTGGGTGATTTTAAAAAAAATAATTGAGCAAACCTATCTATATCAATACTGCAAACTTAGTTAGGGAGCAGACACTAAATGATGAACTGACAAAAAAAGAGCTGATTATAAATTGGTCACATTTGTTTGCTATTAACCCCACTGATGCCTAACAATTTTTTATCTGCCTTTCTGTATTAGATGAAAAAAGATATTACAGCTTTGTAAACAAGCTCTGTAACTAAAGCTTTCACCACCAGTGGTGTAAGACCAAATTTAAAGTAAAATAAGTATGGTTTTGAGTAAGAAGTTATATTACTAGTAGTTCCAGAAGCAAGCCCTAAATTTTCAGAAGTTATTAGGAATTTTAAGTGTCCAACACTGAAATTCAGACGTCCCCCTCCCCCTTAGAAGCTGAGTGCTTAACATTTCTGGGGAAAATCAGACCCTTTAAGATGTCCCCTAAAATGAGCACCCAAAAATTAAACACTCAAAAATTACCAGTCACTTTAGAATAGCTCAGCCATACTCTCTTATAAATACATAATGGCTTCTAAATCCTATGGTGGCTGCCTTTTCTCCCTACAAAGTAATTGGTGATGGTGGTTCAGAGATGCTTCAGTTAGATCCGAATTAAATTAAGATCCAATAGACACTTTAAAAAAAATTTCAGTAGAAAGCAACTATAAACAATTATCTTAGCTTTTTGGATTTTAGTTACTACTGCTATTGACTGCAAAGATAAAAATTATTGCCACCAAATCTTGCCAGCCAATCTGTTGTCACTACTAGGCTGTTACTTGACTAAGGGCTTGGCTACACTCGGAAATGTGCAGCGCTGGCAGTTACAGCTGTGGTCGTACAGCTGTGTAGGACCAGCGCTGCAGTGTGGCCACACTTACAGCTACCAGCACTGCAGTGTGGCCACATTTGCAGCAGTTGCAGCGCTGTTGGGAGTGGTGCATTGTGGGGAGCTATCCCACAGGGCACCTCGTCCCATTTCGGCGCTGTAGGTTGTGGGAAGGGGACAGAAGGGTGCGGGTCATTCCGCTTCCTGTCCCAACGCCCCGTGGTGCATTGCTTCCCTTTGCAGCCGTTTGGTGCCATTGTGAGTCTGTTGCGTGATTTCTGACAGAAATGGAGCCCGAGCTGCTGAGGACTGTGCTGATGACTGTTGCCAACAAACACATCATGTTTGGCAGTTGAGCTATTCCTTCAGCTCCAAAGTGACAGTGAGGAGTCAGACGATGAAATAGATTCGGCTGACGCTCCTGACACTAAATTGCTTCTGGCAGTAGCGGACGTGCTCAGCAGCGTGGAACGCCGTCTTTGGGCTCGGGAAACAAGCACTGAGTGGTAGGATCACATCGTCCTGCAAGTATGGCATGACGAGCAGTGGCTGCAGAACTTTCGGATGAGAAAAGCCACTTTCATGGGACTGTGTGCTGAGCTCGCCCCAATCCTGCGGCGCACGGACACGAGACTGAGAGCTGCCCTGTCAGTGGAGAAGCGGGTGGCTATTGCAGTCTGGAAGCTGGCAACTCCAGACAGCTACCGATCGCTCGCAAATCAGTTTGGAGTGGGAAAGTCGACCATTGGTACAGTGTTGATGCAAGTATGCAGGGCCATTAATCGCATCCTGCTAAGAAGAACCGTGACGTAAATGCCAGGCACATCCATTACACCACACAAGTAGACAATACTAAAACATGAATAATTAATAAAGCTTTTCAAAAGTCCCTGCTGCCATAGCTTCCCCCCCACCCCACTCTCCACCTCCTTGCTTCAAGTTAATAAAGAATCATAGAAATTCCACTCCCTGCACTTTCCGGAATCAGACACCTCATGCAAAACACCACTTTGCCTGGCTTGGGGCAGCTGAAGCAGACACAGTTCTTCCCAGCATCATTCAAAAGAGAAACCCCTTGCTAGACAGAATGGAAGTGAGAGCTGAGGTTTCATTTCTCAATTCCCTTGGGGAATGAAATGCATTTATCTGAGACAGCCAGACTCAAAAGAACACCTGGATACTACTACTTCCATTCATCCCAAGCTCATCACTGTGGGATCCCAACACCTTACCAAGGTTCGGAAATTAAAGTTCTTCCCAACAGCTTGTGATCTTACAGAAACTGAGGTGCCCAATAGTATAGAGTCAACAGCAGAGCTGGGAGTATAACTTACATTGTGTGTCCCCCAGCCCTGTGCTGTAATCACTAAACATACTACCTCCACCCTGCAGAGCCCACAGCATTTACTCTGTGCTTGAGAAAGGCTGTATTTGCACAGCCAGAGAGCAGGGCTAATAGAGAGGCCCAGCACAGGGCTTCAAGGATTAGGGATGCCTTAAGGGAGCAATTTGAGGCTGAAAGCCAACAGTAATGTTTGGTGCCTTGCACAGGAGTTGAGTGCAGTGGTTACAATGATTTGCAGTGCCTGCTTTTCCCTTGTGGTACAGTATGTTTCACTTTCTGTAATAATAAAAACTGTTTAAAAGACAAGAAATCCTTTATTAAAAATACAGTACAGAAAACCGGCAGGGGGGAGGGTGCTGAACTGTACAGTTAGAGGTTTGAATATGTCCTGCCTGGAGTGCTGTGCAATGCCTGCTGCACTTCAGGATTAATATGATGCATGGTGATGGGGGTTGAGTGCATAGGGTAAGGGTCGTAGTTGTTCTCAGGGCTGGTAGGTGAACGTACAGGTGTTGGGGCAGCTGGTGGGGGTAAGAACACAGGATGCTGGAGAAGGGGTTTTGAGGAAACAGTGGGGCACAATGGAGAGAGCTTTGGGATGGGGGAAGAAAGCACGGTAGTGCTCTGCCTGCATGGCTACCATTGACTGCATTTGACTGCTACAGTCCTTTTGGCGCTCCAGGACGCTTATCAGCCGGTTTGTGCGTCTCTTGACAGCCAATTCCTTTCTGTTGTTAGCCCGTTCTTTTTTCCTGCTTTCTGTTTTCCCTCCATTCCTGCAGCCTCTTATTATCTCTGGAATACAGATTCATAACTGCTTTCACTAGCTCTTCTTTACTTTTCCTTGGCTTTCGCCTTAAACTCTGCAGCCTCTCAGAAAGTCCGTGAAAATGCAGTCGGATTCAAGGACACTTATAAAAAAACAGAGAGATAGAAACACTTACTACAGAGGCTCCATTGTTTATAATCACACTCAAGGGGTTTGTAGACTATTTGTAGCATCATTTACACATAGCGAGCATAGCACCAGAGGCCACAGCACAGCATCAAGAGATGGTGAGTACCTCAGGGATCACTGGGGTTTTCTGTGCATTGGGGAAAGCAGGTAGCAGCTAGGGGGATACTGCACTGAACCCTACACCCACATCTGCCACAGCAGTTACTCCTGGGAGCCATCTTGCACACGCAGCTCACCTGGGAAGGGGGGCTGCTTGACTCTGGGATCACTGGGTTTCTGTGCATTGGGGAAAGCAAAGAACAGCTAGGGGGATAGTGCACTGATCTGTATCCCTGCATTTTCCACAGGATTTTATCCTCCCAGATATCTCGCTGCTCCGTGTCACCTGGGAAGAGCGGGAGGGTCTTCTACAGCTATGTGGCTTCCGCCCTGGTCCCTATGCAGCTTGCCTGTGTGCAGCAATGGTCCCCCCACCCCTCACGGCACAGTGGCGCGGACGCGTTAGCCTGACTGGGACAAGGACCACGGTGGCTCTCCCTATAAACTTATGAAGCGCATTGCCACGCTCTGGCTGAAACTTTTGCAGAGATTACAGAGGGCGATTACCACGACGTGATAGACCAAATCAATGGGCTATTCCACATCTAGGCATGCTGCAGGCAGCCATAACCAACCCCCCCTCCCAAAAACATTTCCATCCTTACAATAAAAACTTCTTACCAGGAACAGTCTCCTCTGCTTCTTCTTCACTACCAAGTTCCAGCTGGCTGCGAATGGCTAGCTTCTTCCTGGCTGCTGCTGCTGAAGAGCTCCTGGCTGCATGCCTCCTGGGACTCCGGGTGTCTCCCACTGTCTCACTCTCGGTTTCCTCTACACCCTCCCCCTCCTCTCCCGCTCTGAACTGTCCATCGTCGTCCTCGGAGTGGCAGTGGGGTCACACCCAAGTATCGCATCCAGCTCGTTGTAAAAACGGCAGGTCGTGGGGGCAGCTCCTGAGCGCCGGTTTCCCTCACGAGCTTTGCAATAGGCACTCCGCAGCTCCTTTACTTTAACTCTGCACTGCACAGCATCCCGGTCATGGCTCCCATGCTGCATGGACTTTGATATCTGGCCGTAGGTATCATAGTTTCTACGGCTGGAGCGCAGCTGTGACTGCACAGCTTCCTCACCCCAAACACTGATGAGGTCCTGCAGCTCGGCATTGGTCCATGCTGGGGCTCGTTTGGGCCGCGGAGGCATGGTCAGTGATTGATTGATTGATTGCACTCCACGCCTGGCTGAGCAAACAGGAATTTTTAAAATTCCCGGGGCATTTAAAGGGCGGGTCACCTGAGCCCAGGGCAGTGGAGTGCGAAACGATGACCAGAGAGGCTGAAAAGGTATGCTGGGATACCTCCTAATACCCTGGAGGCCAATAACAGCGCTGGTGAGTGTCCACACCTGATGAGCAGCGCTGCATCACCAGCACTGGATTTGCTACACCCGAAGCCGAGCAGGAGTACAGCCAGCGCTGCAGCCAGGGAGTTGCAGCGCTGGCTGGGCTTTTTAAGTGTGGACAGCGAGTGAGTTGCAGCGCTGTAACCTCATCACCAGCGCTGCAACTTGCAAGTGTAGCCAAGGCCTAAGTTTCTCCCACTATCTTAAGTAAACATCCAGATATAATCAACAAATCCACACGTCCAATTTGTATTATGTAGTATCTATAACAAAATAATGATAGAACAGAATTCAACTCTGTCAGTCCTGCCCTTTATGGAACTCATCTGGCCACATCCAATATCCAATTACCCAGAAGAGAAATCAAAAAAGTCAAAATGAAACATACAAAGTTTCCATGCTGAGCAGACAAACCTTACAGCATGATCTAAAGACTCTGAAGAACAGTTGGGGATCAAGTTCCAAAGGTCAGGAGATCTTGGTTAGTCAAGAGCCATGCACTGCAGTTGTATAACACTTAAGTAAACTTCTACTGTGTAGTTGTCTATAAACATTATTTTCCATAGACTGTCTGAAATAGTACTATCTTACCAGATGCTACACTTCTGTAGCAAAGTTCTTAAGAGAAAAAAAGGTAGGATACTGTTTCTCAGTATAAGTGTATGTGATCAAATACTTGTGATAATATATATTTTATTGTACACTTTCAATAACTAACCATAATATAGGTTTAAAATAAATTTATTTATTCAGGCATGTCATCTAACAAACCAAATCCTTATCCCACTGGAAAAAAGTTGCTGTCGAGATGCTGGTTTTAGTGTGGTAAATTCTGCCTACACTGATATTAGCATGTAGTCTACGAATTTTTTTTTTTAACCTATTAACAGCACAACTATGCATTGCTGCCTTTTTATCAATTACTTCTTTAGGCCTATTAGCATAGATAAAGGCTTTAATTCCTGGCTAGAACAATCTGAAATAATCTGTTACTGCACTCTATATATTCATTGTAATAGTGTAGAAACAAAACAACTTTCTTTCTCTACAGGCTTGTTCAAAACCTCATGCAGATCCATTCTTTACCTCTCAACAAAATGATGCTGTAGTAGGGGTCAAATTGCAGCAAACTGGATTTTGGGGGGAGGGGGGAACAAACCTTAAGTACTAAGCAAGACAGGAAATATTGTGTATATACTCTATTGATTGTTTGTTAAAAATGATTGAGAATACAAGTTTGCCTTTTTATTCCTACACATACTAACAAAAAACTGCTGTGTTACAAGATTATGCTGCTTTCTTTGTTCTTGAAAACCTGAAGCAGACAGAAGTTGAAACCTGAGCTCGTAAACTGTGTTGGTAAACCACATAAGAGAGAGATTGCACATTAACAATGCACCAATTGTTACACATAAGACTTATTTATTAGAGCAAAACAAAATTTCTACAAACATTATGTATAAATCTAGTGTTAAGACATTTCCAAAGAGAGGGGGAAAAAACTAGCTATGCTTTTGTAAAAATAAAGCTTATAAACTAAGCATTACTTGAGAGTTTCTGGAGGGGGATCTTTTCAATTAGATCACTTCAGAGACACTTCTACAAAATGTCAAATTAAAAAAAAAAGATTGTTTTAAATTTCAGTTTCATTTCTAACTGTGTTGAAAGCAATATGATGTAAGCAGCTGCAACAGGAATTTTATTCAGCATTATTCTAGAAGAAAAAGCCTTTAATAAAAATAGTTAAACTTTCATGAAAGAAAAGTAAACTATAGCATAAGCTGTTAAGTCACAACATAATACAGTAAGAAACAGCCTCTAATGTTACATGTCCTTATTAAGGGTTTGGCTACACTTGCGGAGTTCAAGCTGTCTTCATACAGCTGTGTAGGGAAAGCGCTGCAGTGTGGCCACACTGACAGCTACCAGCGCTGCAGTGTGGCCACATTTGCAGCATCTGCAGCGGTGTTGGGAGTGGTCCAATATGGGCAGCTATCCCAGCGTTCAAGTGGCTGCAACGTGCTTTTCAAAGGAGGGGAGTGGGATGGAGTGAGACAGGGAGCGTGGGAGAGACAGAGTGGATTTTTGGAGCTGACACTGTGTCAGCTCCCTGCCTTGCAAGTTCTGGCCCCTTCCCCCACCCCTCTCTCATTCACTAAATGCAAAGAGCCCTCTGTTTTTTTCCTCACAGGCCAGATAAGCAGCTGCTCCGAAATGGACCCCCCGCTCCCTCCCGCACGCTGTGCTGCTTCTCTCCTCAAGCAAACGTTCCAAAGGGATCCCTCTGCCTGCCTCTGCTCCAGCAAACAGTAGCTGTGTTTGTTTTTCAGATAAGCAGCTCCGGGAGCCCCGAGTTCACAACAAAACAAAGACAGGCATCACAACAAAACAAGGAGTGTTATCTTTACTTAAAAAGCATTATGGGAAGGTTCCAGAGGTCAGTTACAGCGCAGTAAGATTAATCACTGTTTACACTGGCACTCCAGCACCAGCGCTGTTCTCTTTATTCCTCTCATCGAGGTGAAGTACAACCAGCGCTGTAGCCAGGGAGATACAGCGCTGTATGTGCCTTGCCATTGTGGACGGGGTGCTATAAAGCCACCACCAGCACTGTAACTCTCAAGTGTACCCAAGCCCTTAATCTTCATTATAACTGTTGTCACCATAACCTTTTGTATACTGGAAGAAAAATATCACAGTAAATGACACATATCCTAAACTACTTAAAGCCATTTCTTTTTTGTAAAGTGCATATAAAGGCCAAGTAATGCTGCAATAGTTCCATTTATACATTTTTGATGCTCTCATAACCATGGTCTCTATGTGCAATGTGGGAAACTACATTAAAAAAAAAAGTAGTCTAATAAGGTATCCTTGGTTCTATCACTGTTTGAGTTGCCATTGTCCCAATTACAGACTGAAAGTTTTCTCCTTTGCCCTTTTTGTTCTCTCTCCTATGAAAACATTTCCTCTCCCCCAGTTCACCCTCCAAGGAAAGGCTTCTGCCAAAGAATCAGTCTTGCACTGTGTTCTTATGACTGTCAGGGCCATCCTGTTCTTCAGTGGTAAGGAGCTTATTAACAAAAGACCAAGAATGCCTTACCCCTAGATAACAAATGATTCACCAACAAGTCACCCAAGAGCCCACTCCTTAGGGTGAGTCAGAGAAAAGGCATTCTAAGATAGCACTTTAAAAATGAATAAAAACCTTGAGTTGGATCCTGAACAAAATTGGGTGCCTATAGAGCACACTGGGAACTGAGTGTGATGTACTCCATTGGCCCTCAGGTCTTCAAAAGTGACTAGTAGATCCGTGTGGGGAAAAATCTTCCATGCCATGAAAAAAATCTCAAGATTGAGGGAGTTTTGTTCTGAATAGGAATGGGAGGAGGTGTTTTGTTTTGTTTTTTGTTCTGTTTTGGTTTTTTAAACAGGAAGGAAAGAAGAGAAAAAAATCTATTTCAGAAAAATCAGCATGGAGGTTTCTGGCTTGCCAGCTACCTGCCTAGCCTCCAAACTGCCAGGCTGAAGGCCCAGTTGCCCAGCTAGCTGGCTTCCCAGGTTGCCTGCCAAGTGGACAGGTCAAGGAGTCAGACTACCCAAGGAGACACCAGCTCAAAAACCCTGGGATCAGAGATCCTGCTAGCTGGGAAGCCAGTCACCTCCACAGTCTGGGACCCCAGGATCTAGGAATTGGCCACCCACAAAGTCAGGAAGCCCAGTAATTCCACCAGTTGGGAAACTGGCCATCCCTGAAGCCCCAGCTCCGGCAGCCACATGGGCTGCTAGGGTGTCTCAGAGTCCAGAAAGCTGCAGCCTGCAGACAGGGTGCCCAGGAGGGAGTCCATCTTGTCTAGGCTGCAGCAGCGGCTCCAGGCACCAGCACTCCAAGTGCGTGCCTGGGGCGACAAGCCGCGGGGGACACCCTGCCGGTCACTGGGAGAGCGGCAGTCAGGCTGCCTTTGGCAGCTTGCCTGCGGGAGGTCCCCAGTCCTGCGGATTTGGCGGCGATTTGGTGGCAATTCAGCGGAGGGTATGCCAAAGCCGCGGGACCGGCAGACCGCCCACAGGGAAGCCGCTGAAGGCTGCCTGTCGTGCTTGAGATGGCAAAAAAGCTAGAGCACCCCTGCTAGGCTCTCTTTGTTGGGTTGATATGCTCACTTCAATTATCCCTGTAGTGGACAAAGGTGAAGTCCACTATGCTGTGTGACAAATGTGTACGACAAAATGTCACAGAAGCTTCAGGTAGGTTCTCACTGATGTTGAGGGCTGCACTTTGAGCTGCTGTATGTGGGTCTGCAACTGTTTTGAATCTCTCAGGTAGATATGCTTTTCCCAATCTGGAATCTAATACTGCTTCTATTAATTTGATGCTTTGCACTGGGGTCAGTGTGGATTTGTCCTTGTTGATCTTGAGACCCTTAGATGATGTCAAGAGTCTTTTGAAGAGAGAGAGTCTGACCTGCTGTTGGGAGGAGCTCTGTATTAGGCAGTCATCTAGTAAGGATACACCTAGACTCCTCCTTGTCTTCTTAGCTGAGCTGCCATAATAGCAATACCTGATGCGGTGTTTGTGGAGCAAAACCGGACACATTGGCTGTGCTGAGATGGCTGTGTGGATGCTAATTTGGTCATTTGCACTATCCAGCTATGCAAGCATCCAGCTGAGGTACCTGAATGCAGAAGTGCCTTATCTGTGGCCACTAGCCTCATCAACAGAGCATCCTCTCTGTTCGAGCTGGTAGGAGCCTGTGCTAGCCTTTTCTGAGATGGAAACTGCAATGGCTTTATAAGCTAAGGCAGGGCCTATATCTTCTTTTATGCCACCTTGAGTATTCTGTTAGCACTCAATGACAGTGACATACAGTGACTGTCTCAGAGCTGCCCTAATATCAACATACCAGGCCTTCAAAAGTCCTGGCCTCATTTGCTTAACTTTTTGAAGAGGCGGCACAATGGACTCATTTTTACAGACAGTATCTGCGTCAACCTCCAGCAGCGAGTCTAGTGACGCAGTTATGAAAAACTAAAATCCAAGAAATGTGCTTGCAAATATGGTGAGGCTTTCTTTGATTATGCTTCGCTGATGTTTTGGTCAAGAATGAAGAAAGGCCAAAATGCCTGCTGTATCACATTGTGTTCCATAATGCCACATTAGAGAGCATCAAATAGTATACTTAATGTGCAAGTTCCTTGGTTGCTACGTTGCTCTGTTCCTGTCTAGGGTCACAGGAAACAGTAAGTCTCAAAATGAGAGGTCACAGGCAAAAGGTAGGGTCTATACCAAAACCCCTGGTCTACACTATGGACAGTGCAGCAGCGTAGTTATGCCAGCAAAGCCCTGTAGTATAGACACAGCCCGCATCGCCAGAAAAGGTTTTTCTGTTAATGTAGGAATCCCATCAGCTTTCAATTGTTTTATTCCAAGCAGGGGAACATTTCTCCTCCCGCCCCCTAGAACTCTCATACTCATCATGACTTGAATGAAAAAAAAATTATTATATTTTTACATATTTAGACAGGATCAGGGTTTTTTTGTTTTATTGTTTTTTACATTCCCAATATTTAGGGAAAAGTTTTTTAAAGTTAAATTTTAAAAATAAAGTTCTTTTTAAAGAAAGAGAACATGAAACAACCAAACAGTCCTCTAATAAGTTACAATGTATAAATCCCTCCAATAGGAGCGTAACAAGGCTCAAAATAACTTAGGCAGCAAAACTGACTGCATATTATATTAACTTGCGGTTTATGGTGCAATTGATTCAAAATAAAAGTGTGCATTATCTCCAAAAAAAGTAAGTAAGTATATGTCATTAATACTGTGCCACACTTTATTTTTAAAAAGAGTACACTTAAATGTTGGGGGATGATGACATCTGTACATGGACTTTTTTTAAAAACAAATAATCTATCACTAGCCCACAGTCAAATCAAGAAAGTTATTGACTTAGAGTATCAATTCACTACAAACAAAGATTCAAAATAATTTTTCCTTAGTATTCTGTAACTACTACAAAAAATGCAGCTTTTAATAAAACAGACACTCCAAACCATCAGATCTAAACATAACTTCAGCAGAAATAAGACTGGCAGTAATTGCTGTATAGGAAACAAAGAACAAGCCCAAACTCTGTCTTTCCCCCCATAAGTTTTACAGACTCGATTGCAAATTAATTTGCAAAGAAAAGTTGAAGTTTTGAAATTTAAAGAACAGCAAACCCTGGTAGATTCACAGATAAAGGCACACTGCCTACAGTGGATGTGAAGTTTTATTTGACAATATAAAAACCTAGAGGCATTAAATAATTTGCTCATATCCATCCTTGCCTACACACACACAACCTGTCACTAAGAATTTTCTGGAAACCAGGTTAAACCATGATCACCCACAGCAAGATCTGCCGAGATATTCTTCAGTTCTTTTAGAAAAAAATTTCATGTATACTGGATAAAAAACAGTATTTCAAGTTATAGCTGTACACAATTTTAAATGTAAATGAAAGGCTAGAAACAGCTGTTCAGAAAAAGGCTTTAAATTGAGTTCACTGAGCAAGCATACTTTTGTACGCGGGAATTTTGCTTTCAGTTTGATATAAATCCTCTAACAATCAAAGATAAACCCAATTTCTCAGCTATCCTTTCCCATTGCTTAAAATGTTCCTGTGCCACAATATGTATTCAGTCATATTTGTTGAATGAACCTGGTATATCATTATGTAGTCAAGTAGTTAAACAGCACTGGCAAATACATCATCATAAGGTTTCAAAATTAGTACCCTATTTAGATGAATGGAAGCATTTCACACCTCTCATTACTATTATCTCAGTTTGGCAGGCTGCAAGCAATACAAGAGTACATCTGTTTACATTCTGAAGGTCATCTTAACAATTAGAAGGGCCTTTTTTTAAATTAATAAAAGCTTTGGATTCTGAGAATTCAGCAAACTACAAGGGGAGAGCATGACACCCACAGATTCCTTAGTTTTCTCTATAATGCATGTTTGGATTAGCTGAAGAATAAGATTCTATGCAAACTGCAAAAATAACTATAATTAATAAAATGATACACTGATGTGTGCAGGAATATTCCCGGCGTCAGACGATGAATCCTTAGCTAAAAGTAACAGTTACAGAAAAATATTTGGTGGTAACTAGTGGAGTGATGATACATAGATCCTTTCAACCCTGGGCTATCTGACTCAAATTAAGTACAAGATAAAATCCAGTCCAGTTCCTTGTTCTCAAAGAAAGAACAATTTCCTACATATCCCACTTGGCAAAACTTCAATTTAGCATGGCCAAACCTGTTTTTCACGCCTTGGTTATGCCAATAGTAAGCTTTCTACTGTTGACTATACTACCACTCTACCTCATTTTTTGACTCCCCCACACCCCTCAATAAACAAAGTGTCTTTCTTGGCACAACTATAAACTAGGGCTGTCAAACAATTGTAAAAAATTAATCAGTTAATCGCAAGATTTAAAAAGTTGTGATTAACTGCAGTTTTAATCACGCTGTTAAATAGTAACATACCATTTATTTAAATATTTTTTGATGTTACGTACTTCTGCGCTACTGCTGCAGCTCGTGGTGCCTGGCACTCGGCCTGCAGCTCTCAAGGCAGGCTTCATGCTTTCACACAGGGGATGCATCTTGCCAGAGCCCATGGCCATTCCGCAGCCCCTCTGGCCATTCCTGGCTCACCAGGGGCACCATTTCAGATTTTGGCTGGTTAAGCACATGCATTAACTGCGATTCACAGCCCTACTATAAACATACACGTTAACGTGATTTACACAGTATCAAGTAGGCTGTAGTGATTGTTAAAAGTTTACATCGTGCTGCCTAACTTTATTAGCATTGTTAAATATATTTCAGACATGATTTTTCAGAGCTATCGACCAGACGGAAAGACTGATCCCTTCTGGAACATAGAGATATAGATCCGATACCGAAATCGGAAATCAAAATAAATTCTAAATTCAGAGAAAGGATATGGGTGAGTGAGAATGAGATAGGAACTGATGTGAAGAATTAGACAAAGAAATTAATGTCTATAAAATAATTTCCGGAGAAGGTAGAGCACTTTGTTTGTATGCAAGGATTAGTAAAATTGGTGTCCTCGTTTTCCATGTGATGGTCAACTGTGGGGTCACAGTATTGCCTGTTGTTTAGCATAGTGGACTGGGAGACCGCAAACCTGAATTTTCCATTCAACTCGACCACAGATTTGGTATAGAATCATTGAACTGGAAAGGACCTCGAGAGATCATCTAGTCCAGTCCCCTGCACTCAAGGCAGGACTAAGTTATCTATTCTAGACCATCCCTGACAGGTGTTTGTCCAACCTGCTCTTAAAAATCCCCAATGATGGAGATTTCACAACTTCCCTAAGCAATTTATTCCAGTGCTTAACCACTCTGACAGTTAAGCAGTTTTTCCTAATGTCTGATCTAAACTGCGTCTGCTGCAATTTAAGCCCATTGTTTCTTGTCCTATTATCAGAGGTTAAGAAAAACAAATTTTCTCCCTCCTTCTTGTAACAACCTTTTATGTACTTGAAAACTGTTATGTCCCCTCTCACTCTTCCCTTCTCCAACTAAACAAACATAATTTTTTCAGTCTTCCCTCATAGGTCATGTTTTCTGGACCTTTAATCATTTGTTTTGCTCTTCTCTGGATTGTCTCCAATTTGTCCACATCTTTCCTGAAATGCGGCACCCAGAATTGGACACAATACTCCAGCTGAGGCCTAATCAGCATGGAGTAGAGCAGAAGAATTACTCCTCGTGTCTTGCTCACAATACTCTTGCTAATACATCCCAGGATGATGTCTGCTTTTTTTGCAACAGTGTTACACTGTTGACTCATATTGGATCTGAGGGGTCACAGTTGACTCCTTTCCGCAGTATTCCTTCCTAGGCAGTCATTGTCCATTTTTGTACCACCAGTCAAGACATTTAATCGCTGTTTACCTATGTGTTAAAAAGGGATAACACTTGCCACTCATTCAGTTCCATTACTCCAGAAAGAGATACGTTTCCCCAAGGAAAGAAAAAAATGAGTATCTTGAGAAATGTGTTAGTTTCATTGGAACTGATCATGACAGATGCTAGGCACATTCAGCTCCCCTTGATGTAAAGTTCCTTGAAGAATAAGCATCAGTTCTAAAGGGAATTTAACAACAACAAAAAAATCCTATTGTAAGCCTGATAGGAATCCCAAGAGGGTCTCTGGTTAACTGTGATGCACTCTCTACTAGCTATTTGGTAAATTACAATGAGACAGCAACAATAATCATGTGGGGTCTTAATGTTGTCTTAAGCCATTTTCATCAAAATAATAGGAGAGATTTTCTATTATGCACATTGCCACAAATGCTCAGATGCATTTTACAATGATGTTTCTATATCTGGATTTAACAAAGTGAACAGTATCCTTGGAAATTTTCTCTTCTCAAACAAGCATAAGGTTTTAATGGAGGAGAGATTCCCAATTCTGAAGGATCTTTCAGTGAGCCATACTACATTTCAGATAGTAATTCCCACTACACTGGTATCCTGTAGCAATGATATGGCAAAAGGCCACTCTTATTTAAGATAAATATTTACATAAGACATTGGCAAAATTTCAAAGACTCCTTTTGAGATGGACAGAATGAAATATTCCAAAGACTGTCTTTACAACCAGCTACGTATTTTGTTTTTAAGTGTCATGAACATTTCAATACATTCTGTAACTTAAGGTAAAGGCACAAAGAAAGCAGAAACTCATGGTAATCTACTTTTGGAAAGGCATAATGATGTTAACCCAAAAGGAAAGTAAAACAGTTCCTTCAGTTAGAATAAACAGAGTTAAAAATGTATAAATCACTTGAGCCAGGTGTCTACATGACACATTATTAATTGCTCAAGCAATAATTTCTCTCAGATACGAAAGTAAACAACAGGATAGCGTGGGGAAGATTGCATTATCAGTAATCATGTGCCAAATCGGATAAACTTGGCAGTAAACCTGATGTCACAGATGGTGTTTCTGACATCAGGAAGGAAAAAAACCAACACACTGACTGGAAAGGAGACAGTATTTTTACATGTAAAAAGAAAAAAAAAGTGATAGACCACAATGAAGGGCAGAAAAAATCTAATGATCTCCTTTCGGTAAATTATTTTGTTCTAATTTGATTAAATATGACTGTCAAGGCTGAATCCCCACTCTGTTACTTTGAGTACAGAACGTGGAGGCTCACAAGGATTCTAAAAATTAATACTTGCCACTCCAGGCTTGTATTAAACTCCCAAGGTTACAGCTTTTCTCTGATCTTGGCTTGGTAAATGCTGCCACCACCCAAATGCAAAAAACCTTGGACCTAGGAAGGAACACCTAGGAATTCCATCCTGTGGGGTACCCTCAAGCCCTTTCATCCGCCTTTCAGGGAAGAGCTGAAGAAAGAAAACAAAGGAAATTAGCTGTAGCCACTAGCTAATCAAACAGCATGTGTACAAACCTCTTAGGATACAAAAAATCCAACCCTGTTCTTAAAAAAAAAAAAAATTTTATTAAAAACAAAAAGCAAGAAAATACATCTGGAACTTAAGCTTCTGCTAGATTTTAGAAGAGCAATTCCAAAAATTAAGCACCCAAACTAGCTTTCTTGAGGGTTCAACTTAAAGGTTACAAGCAAACAAAAGCATCAGGGATTAGCACAGAGGAGATCCACAAGCCAAAATAAGAAATAAACCTGAGTGTCTAACAAAACATTCTCTATCCAAATTATTTTTTCTAGGTATGGAAGATACCTTCTCATACCTGATTCAAACCTTACACAGCATTCCTGCTTATAGCATTGCTGCTCCATGTCCATCAGCTCAGAGAACAACAGACAAAGGGAAAGTTTCCTTCCCAATTTTAAAAAGTTCTAGCCTTCCCATTGGCTCTTTTGGTCAGGTGCTCACTTTTTTTATTTCTTTACCTGGGGGACTTTTTAACCCTTTACAGGTAAAGAAAGTAAAGATCAGCAACCAAGAGAGATTTTACTGCTGGCTGGCTGGGTGTCCAGCAAAGGGAGTTACCCCTCCCCCCTTCATCATCACAATGACTTTTTTTAACTTGATGGGACTGCTAATTACACAAGCCATTTCATTTCAACATTTCACATCAGATGAGACATTAGGATGCATTTCATGTAAGATTTCAGCTTAGCAACAAGATTTACTCACACACAAAATAAGGCCAAATAATATTTTGCCTTTAAATAAAAATCTTTCCAACCGTCACAGTCCCTAAAGACAGACCTTCCAGATCTCTGCAATGTTAATCCTGTTAGAGCCATTTCCATAAGAATTTGTTCAAGGATGAAGTCTGCATAAAAGAACTTCTTAACATGCAATGAAAGCACAGCTATGAATACTTAAACAGGAAAATATTTCAAAAACACTTATCCACCAAGATTGTATTACCACAGTTGCAAACAAAACACAAAAAAAGCAACTAGAAGTTTTAAATTTAAAATGCAAACTAGTCCGTACTAGATACAGATCCTTCAATGAAATATTTAAACTGGAGAGCTAACCTCTCTCTGCTAAAGACAAGGCAAGGAAATCTTTAGTAAAAGGCGAAAGATTTATACGAACTGAAGAGAAAGCAGAGTGCAACTAGGTCTACAAACAATACTACTAAAATGTTATTTCAACCACTCAATAACTCCCCTCACGGTTGTGGTGAGAAAACATTTATTAAGCTTTTGAAATAATTTGAAGTATGCAGTCGAACAAGAAAAATAATATATCAAATCCTGCTAGAAGAGTTCTCAAAAATGAGACCCATACAAATAGTTAAATATAAAAATAAAAAAAAAAGTTGAGGGGTTTTTGTTTTTTTTAAGCTAACATGACATTACTGATATTCACGGAACAAAAATATATCAGACCTGACATCTGAATCCAGATCTTCACATACAAAAACAAAGTTCTCTCTCAGCTTAAAAAACAGGCATAGTTTAAAATAGACATTTTTAATTTGATTAAATTTAGTGGAGAAATACTGAGATCTGGAAACATGAGAAGAGAATTCAGATAATGTAGTTACTTTTCTGCCATTATGAGTTATTTTAGCAATATCAGGGAAGTGATATTTCAATGAAAAAATGGTTGCCTCCCTTTTGTAACCACTGTTCTTCGAGATATATTGCTCTTGTCCATTCTAGTTTAGGTGTGCACGCACCCACATGCGCAGTCGAAGATTTTTTTCCCTTAGTGGTATCCATAGGGTCAGCAGTGGCGTCCCCTTGAGTGCCGTGCTCATGTGCCTGTATATCAGGCACTGCCGACCCTTCGCCCTCTCACAGTTCCTTCTTGCCGACAATTCCGACAGAGTGGCAGGAGGATGGATATTGGAATGGACATGAGCAACATATCTCGAAGAACAATATAGTTACAAAAGGTAGGTAACAGTTTCTTCTTCTTTGAGTGACTGCTCATGTCATCGATTCCATTCTAGGTGACTCACAAGCAGTGTCAATGGAGGTGGGGTCAGAGTTCATGGTATGGCAGCTTGCAGCATTCACTGTCCTGCTGAAGCTAGCATCATCCTGGGCCTGCTGGGTCAGCACATAATAGGATGTAGACCTGTGGACAGACGACCAGGTAGCAGCTCTACAGATCTCCTGAATTAGCACCAGAGCCAAGAAGAGTGCCGATGACGCTTGCGCTCTAGTTGAGTGAGCTTTGACTACCAGTGGAGGCACACTCGCCAGATCGTAGCAGTATTGCATGCAGGCTGTGATCCAGCACAAAATCCTTTGAGCAGACACCAGGTGACTTTTCATCCTGACTACTGCCGCAACAAACAGCTGCGTTGACTTATGGAATGGCTGTGTCCTACTGAGGTAGAAGGCCAGTGCCCTCCAGATGTCCAGGGCATGTAAACTGTGCTCTTCGGATTTACGGGGCTTTGGAAAGACAACTGATAAGAAAATGTCCTGGCCAGTATGAAACAAGGAAACTACCTTGAACAGGAATGCCAGGTGCAGCTGCAACTGGATCTTATCTTTATAGAAGACTATATGGGGTGGTTCTGACATAAATGCTCTGATCTCAGACACTCTGTGGGCAGACGTAACTGCCACCAGGAACACAACCTTCCAGGAGAGAAGGAGAAGAGAGCAGGAAGCCAGAGGTTTGAAGGGAGGACCCATGAGCCTTGACAGCATGACATTCAAATCCCAGGGAGGGACAGGATCCCGGATGTGACGGTAAAGACCAGGCCATCATGTCATGAGTGAAGACCGACCTGCCTTGGAACAGGGGGTGGAAAGTCAAAATAGTGGCCAGTGATCGACTACAGGAACAAGCCCTGAAGTTTGAGGTGCAGAAGATAATCCAGGATCACCTGCAGCGAAGCCCAGATGCGCTGATCTGAAACCCAGTGCATGAATCTTTTCCTGCTAAGTTGCTCTGGTGGAGGGCTTTCTGCTGCCCAGCAAGACCAGTTGCACCCGGGTTGAGCATTCCTGCTTGTCCGCATTCAGCCATGCAGTCAAGTGCACCGCCTCCAGGTTCGAGTGCAGGAGACTGCTGTGGTTCTGAGACAGCAGGTCTGAGCAGAACGGGTCCAACAAAAGGTCCAGCAGCATGCTGAACCGGTGGTGGTGAGGCCACTCGGGGGCTATCAGGATAACTCTTGCCCTGTCCCGCTTGATCTTCATGGAGGACTCTGTGGCTCAATGGCACGATGGAAAGGCATACACCAGGGCTCCCAACCATGGAAGCAGAAAATCATCTAACAAGGAGCCCCTGTCCATCCCCTGGAGTGAACAGAACATGTGGTATTTCCTGTTCTGGTGGGACATGAACAAATCCACCTGGGGAGTCCCCTAGTTTCAGAAGATCATACTGGCCACCTCCAGATGGAGTGACCACTTGTGGCAAGATAAGGTCCTGCTGAGGCAACTTGTTAGTGCATTCTTGGTCCCAGGAAGGTGCACGGCTACCAGATGAATGACACACAGAAGTCCCAAAGGCTGAGAGCTTTTGGGCAAAGGGGTGACTACCTGGCTCCACCCTGCCTGTTGATGTAATAAATGGCAGCAGTATTGTCCATGAGGACTTGCACCATCTTGTCCCTCCAGTGGGGCAAGAAGGCCTGGCGAACTGCCTGTAGCTTCCTGATATTGATGTGAAGGGCCAGATCATCCCGTAGCCACCGGCCCTAAGCTCATCCACGTGGGCTCCCCAGCCCAGGTCCAAAGCATCTGAGACCAGGGTTAATGACGGGGACAGGGCTACAAAGGGAACTCTGTGTCACCACTCCAAGGATGACAGGTTTGTGATCTAGATAGTGTGTGTTGGGGGTGTAAACCGCCGCCAGCCATACTTGCAGAGGCTGAAGGTGGAGCCGGGCATGACTGACCATGTGTGTACACATAGCCATGTGGCCCAGCAACCATAGACAGGTGTGAGCTGTGGTGAGCGGGTGGTTCTTCACATGGGAGATCAGATCCAACATGGCCTGAAAATGGGCCTCCGGGAGGAAATCCCTGGCTTACGTGGAGTCGAGAATCACCCCCTATGAACTCCATGTATTGAACTGGCCTTAAGGTTGATTTTTTCTTGTTTATCAAGAGACCTAGGTCATGGCAGATGGAACACACCAGATCAAGGCCTCTCTTCCTTGATCCTGAGACTTGCCCTTGATGAGTCAATCGTCAAGATATGGGAAGACCTGGACTGCTCAGGTAAACAGCCACTGGTACCATATATTTTGTGAAGAACCCTGGGGCTGATGAGAGCCCACAGGGGAGTGCTGTAAATTGGAAATAAGGTTCGCTCACAATAAAATAGAGGAAACATCTATGACCTTGGAATATGAAAATAGGTGTCCTTCAACTCGAGGGCGGCATATCAGTCTCCCAGATCCAGGGAGGGGATGATAGAGGCCAGGGAAACCATGAGAAACTTCTACTTTTTGAGAGAGACTTTTTGAGGCATTGCAAGTCCAAAATGAGTCTAAGGCCCCTTTTTGCTTTCTGGATTAGAAAATAACAAGAGTAGAAACCTTTCCCTGCCATGTCCTGGGGGACCTACTCCACAGCCTCCATGAACAAGAAGTTCTCGACCTCCTGAACAAGGAATTACTCATGAGAATGGTCCCTGAAGAGGGACACGAAGGGGTGGGGGGAAGGAGAGGCAACCGTAAACTGCAGAGTGTAACCTTAAGACACTATGTCCAGCACCCAATGGTCTGAGGTGACTTGGGACTAGGCTGAACAGAAGGGACACAGACGGTTGAGGAAAGAGCACAATTGATCCTGGAAGGTGACCAGGGCATTGCTCTCGACCAAACCCTCAAAACGAGCACTTCTGGCCCCCAGGGTGTTTTTCGTGGCCAGGCTGCACAGGTGAGCAGGTGGAAGAAAGGCAACGGTGGCTGAAACTAAAGTCTTGGTCCCTTCTCCTTGCAGACCCTGGACAAGACTGCCAAGCTTAGGTGGTGGGGGCAGCCGGAACTGCTTCCTCACAGGCTGCAGTGCATGCATTCCCAGCGAGCGAAGGATGGCCCCGTTGTCCTTTAGCCCGTGCAGCACTGCATCTGTCTGGTCAGAAAAGAGACTGTTCCCATCAAATGGGACCTCCTAAATAGAGGTCCCCATTTCTTGGGAGAGTCCGGCAGTTTGAAGCCAGGAACTGTGTCTCATTACCACCACCAAAGCAACCACCCTGGCTCCCAAGTCCATCACATCTCATGCCATCTGGAGGGAGCAAATGGCAGCTGCAGTGCCCTCCTCCACCAGGTTGCCAAATTCTTGGACCACACCCTGTGGGAGGGACTCCATGAATTTATGAAGGGAGTTCCAGAAGTTAAAATAGTAATGGCCCAAGAGGGGCTGATGGTTTGCCACCTGGAAGTGAAAACTGGCCACCAAATAGATTTTCCTCCCAAATAGGTCCAAACGTTTGGGCCTCTATTTTTGGGGGTCAAGCTGGTATGCCCATTTGGCCAATGAAAGGGACACACAGGCCACCAGCAAGCCGGGGGAGGATGGGTGTAGAGGTATTCAATCCTTTGGCTGGGACAAAATATTTCTTTTTGGTCCTTTTTGAGGTGGGAGGAATGGAGGAAGGAATTTGCCAGAGGGCCTTGGAAATCTTAAGGATACCATCATGCACCACAGTGCGACAGAGGTTGGGGTAGAGGCTGACAGGACATTAAACAGGGTGCCCACCTGCTCAGACATTTTGTCCACCTCCAGGCCCAAGTTCTCAGGCACCTGACGCAGCAGGGCCTGATGCTCTTTGAAATTGTCTGGCAGACTGATCCTTGATGGTATAGATGCAGGAAGCAGAGGTGTGGGGGGTGCTGCAGCACCCCCAGGTTTTATGTAGGGCCCAAACTGCACATGCATGGTCCCAGCTGCTGGCCCTGCTCCCAGACATGCATGCAGGGCTCCACTACTGGCCCCGTGCCTTCCCCCAGCCTCAGCTCCCTTATCCCTGCTCCCCGCTCCCTCCTGGAGACACAGCCCTGCTCCTGGCCTCAGATAGGGAAGGGGGCGCACAAAGTTTAGGGATAGTTTTACTGGCTTTCAGCACCCTACTATAAAAAGACGTTCTAGCGCCAATGCTTGAGGGTCCTACCACTGCCTCATCCAGGGAGCCATCCTTTTTGGTCTTCTTTTTGGGCACTGGCAACGGTACCAGGCGGAGCCTGGTGCTGGGGACATACTGTGCACCAAGGCCGAGGTACTGGAGGATTCCTGGCGGGGCTGCACAGAGGCTGGACTCCATGATGAGAGCCTATAACTGAATATCCTGCTCCTTTTGCACGCTGGGCCAGAAGTTTTTACAAATTCGGCACTTCTTTAACGTGTGATTCCCCCAAGCACTTGAGGCAGCTGCTTTGCGGGATCACTTACAGGAATAGGCCTGTTGCAGTCCACGCAGAGCTAAAACCCAGGAGACCAAGGCATATCCTGCCTGGGGTGAAGTTGCCGCTAGGACCCTAACTGCTAACTACTAACAACACTTAACTACTATGAGACTAAGGCTTGACGTCAGTATTCGAAAAACCACTAGCCCTTACAATGCAGGGAAAGGGACTCCAACTAATCACCATGGGTGATAGGAAGAACTGAGAAGTGTAGGGTCAGTGGTGCCTGATCTACCATTGCATGAGCATGGCATTCAAGGGGGCGCCACTGCTGACCCTACGGATATTGCTAAGACAAAAATAGCCAACAACTGCACACATGGATGCGCACACACCTAGAATGGAATTGATATGAGCAAGCACTCAAAGGAAAACTTCAGATTCTCTTTTCATTTTCAGATCTCTCTCAATAGATAGTTGGTGGGTGATATTACAAAATTGACTACAATAGATACCACTCATGGAACTTGAATCATCAAAATGGAGAATTTCTTTCAAGACATATATGATACACCTTTTAAAGAAGAGTCAGTTACTATCAGTGAAGTTAAAAAAGAGTTTTATATACAACTAACAGATCCTCAACAGCAATATATTTGGGAATACCAAAAATCTCAGTGATTGTTTTAATACAGTTTTCCATTAGTTTTAATATCAAGTCAACACGCACATTATCTTTTATAAGTGTTCCAACTAGAATTGCAATGCTACCACAAGAAGAGGCTAGCACGCCATGAAGAGAAATCCTTGGTCTTATCAATTTTTCCTTCCCTCTCTCTTACAATGCTAAATTTAGAATTGTGTATTTGAAAAATATCTAACAGACTCCAAATGTGTCATTTTTAGTTTGTAGCGGTTTTACTGCATTCAAAAAATCATCTCCAATGAAATGTAAGGAGCAGGATGTGGTGAAGAACTGGACTTAGATTTCTGTTCTGCTAATTCAAAATCTTTCTAAAATAGATGCAATTAAAGATGATTGTGAAGGGTACTAAGAGGAAGGAAACAGCTATTCCCTATATTATCAGTTCCACAAAGGTCATAAGAAAATGAATAGAGAGAGACATATCCAAAAAAACCCATCCCAACCTCTTGCCCTCCTGCACTTTTTAGTGGGCAAATCATGAAAAGATGCCAAAAGAGTTTTCTTTAAAGTTGATTAAATGTTGGCATTTAATACCTCGGTAGTTTTCTGTATATGTTCGGTTTTGTTATTTTGTTTTTGATATTCCATGTACGATAGACATTGAACATATTCTGTTTGTACTGTTTATCTTGACTCCAGCTCTGCATGTTAGGGCAAACTGCTTTTTGCTTGTAGGTTTCTGAAATGTGTTTACTTGACTCTTAAACAATTAAAGAATCTGGGCATGTGGCGCAAAGAAACCAAACATCTATTTATATACTCATTGTTCTCAGGTTACTTTGCTTAACCAGAAGCAGTCACACACCTATTCTCTGGAGAGAACAGACCATCAGCTCCATCTCGGTCAAATAAAAGTCATTGCAAAGATATATTACTACCCTAACAATAAAAAAGTAGATGGGTGTGGAAAAAGTAGTATGTGATTGTGTAACTAAAGACTATCATAATGCATACACACAAAGCGGCTGAATTAAGGTTGAATGAGTAACTTTAATTTTGGCACTTCTTAAATTTGCAAGTCTTATATGTACTGAAATTCTCAAAAGGCACAATCCACAGAATGAAATTCCCCTCCACGCAGATACACACCATCCGAAGAGATTTGTGGCCAATGAAGTTTAAAGATTTGGCTAAATCTTTTCAAGTTTAGGTGACTAAAGCACCTAACTAAAAGCTGCCTGACTTTCAAAGACTTTGCAGCTGTATCTGCATCTCTGAATGTCAGGCTGCTCATTATTTAAAGTGCTAAGATGCAAGTTTAGGTAGTTTAAGCTTTAGGCTCTCATATTGCCCTATATCCCTATTTTTAAATATTGGTAAAGATTAAGTTCTGGAAATTTCCTTTTCCATAGTGTTAAACTTCTGGAACTTCATGAGTTTCAGAATTACAAGTTTAAACTTTTTTTTTTTAAAAAAAAGATATAAATCTATTTGAGGGAGATGTTACAGTATTTTGTCCCTTAGAGACCCCTATTTTTGGAGAGAGTTGTAAAATATCTGGAAAAACAACGTATAGAGCTTTGATCAAAAATATTTCTGGGATGTCCAGTACCTTGAAACATTTTAATTTAGATTCTAATTCTTGATCTTACATTCAAATTCATTTTAAAATGTGCAGTGTATGAGAGAACTGAAAATGTCCTTCAATTTCTACCAGCAGTCAAAAGTTTCACTGACTCAGCTAGCTTTGCACCTGGCCCCCATCTGAAGCGAATGGTGGTTTCATACTCTGATTCCCTAGAGCAGGGGTCAGCAACCTTTAAGCAGTGGTGTGCCAAGTCTTCATTTATTCACTCTAATTTAAGGTTTCGCATATTGGTTATAGATTCATAGACTCTAGGACTGGAAGGGACCTCGAGAGGTCATCGAGTCCAGTCCCCTGCTCTCACAGCAGGACCAAATACTGTCTAGACCATCCCTGATAGACATTTATCTAACCTACTCTTAAATATCTCCAGAGATGGAGATTCCACAACCTTCCTAGGCAATTTATTCCAGT
>NC_133769.1:260371115-260407224 GCF_003597395.2 Chelonoidis abingdonii
TTTCTACACATTGGGACGGTTTGTTCCTGCAACCTCAATAAGGATTCTTTAAAATACAGCCAGCTCTCCTGGACTCCTTTCCCCCTCATGTTGTTCTCCCAGGGGATCCTGCCCATCAGTTCCCTGAGAGAGTCATCAGTCTGCTTTTCTGAAGTCCAGGGTCCATATTCTGCTGCTCTCCTTTCTTCCTTGTGTCAGGGTCCTGAACTCGACCATTTCATGGTCACTGCCTCCCAGGTTCCCACCCACTTTTGTTTTCTCTACTAATTCTTCCCTGTTTGAGCAGCAGGTCAAGAAGAGCTCTGCCCCTAGTTGGTTCCTCCAGCACTTGGACCAGGAAATTGTCCCCTATACTTTCCAAAAGCTTCCTGGATTGTCTGTGCACCGCTGTATTGCTCTCCCAGCAGATATCAGGGTGACTGAAGTCCCTCATGAGAACCAGGGCCTGCGATCTAGTAATTTGTTGTAGGTGCTGGAAGAAAGCCTCACCCCCCTGGTCTATAGCAGACTCCCACCACGACATCACCCTTGTTGCTCACACTTCTAAACTTAATCCAGAGACTCAGGTTTTTCTGCAGTTTCATACTGGAGCTCTGAGCAGTCATACTGCTCTCTTACATACAATGCAACTCCCTCACCTTTTCTGTCCTGCCTGTCCTTCCTGAACAGTTTGTATCCATCCATGAGGGTACTACAGTCATGTGAGTTATCCCACCAAGTCTCTGTTATTCCAGTCATACTTCCTTGACTGTGACAGGACTTCCAGTTCTCCCTGCTTGTTTCCCAGGCTTCTTGCATTTGTGTATAGGCACTTAAGGTAACTCGCTGATTGTCCTGCTTTCTCCGTCTGAGACAGGAGTCCTCTCATCTTGCACTCTCCTGCTCGTGCTTCCTCCCGGTATCCCATTTCCCCACTTACCTCAGGGCTTTGGTCTCCTTCCCCCAGTGAACCTAGTTTAAAGCCCTCTTCCTTCCATTGTGCCAGAGGAGTGAAGTTATTGACCACAGTCTTCATCCTGGAACTTTAGATGGTCTTTTAGATTTCTGGACCCAGGTCACTGGCTCTTTGAAGATAGGGACAGAGACCTTGAACTTGATTAGACATTCTACGGTAAGCCACTCTAGAGAGAAGACGACAGGTATAATGTGCTCATGGTAGTGTCTATTGCTGAGGAGATACAGTGCAGCATTCTACACCAGTTGGAGTTTCCTAAGAGATGAAGTTTTCATGTTCAGATATATCATGTGGCTGTAGTCCAGCCAAAGAGTGACAAAGGCATGAATAACTGTGGTCAGTTCAACATCTTAGCCAACAAGAGCTGATAGAAAGCATTATTTTATGATGCTGTTATATGCAAGCTTGGCATCAGCAAGGAAACCAAGAGTATTGATAAACTATGGACCAAATTGACCAATTGTGAGCATGCATCTTCAACCAAAGGAAATGCACCGTGGCTGCAAAATCTTCAAAATGCTCTCCTCTCTCTACCGGCATCACTTCTATCTTGCTTGGGTTCAGTTTCAGCCAGCAGTCCTTCATCCATGAGCTACTCTTGTCTGAGCACGGACCATTTCAGTGATAGTGGTGAGAGGGACACAGAGATGCATTTGTGGTTCACCACTCTGTGTCAGAAAGTCTTGTCAGGCCTCACAAACTCATTACACCTAACACATTGCTGTTATTGTGGTTATCCAAAAAGTGTCATGGAATGCATCAAATGAAAGCTGGTGACCCTCTTGTATCAAATATCATGTGAAATGTATGTATTAATACTATATGAGGAAATAAGGATACTTTTTGATATTATGCTTTATAGTTTGTAAGCAAACAAAGGGAGAAACAGGTTTTCTTCCAGACAGGAGGGAAGGTAGTTATCTCCCTGTCTCTGATGTAAATTGAGAAGGGTTAATCAAAGACAATGGAGACTATATTGGCATATCAAGTCAATAGAATATGCAAATTAACAAGGTAATGTGATAATGTAATGTGGCATCTGTACCAGGAAGATAACACGGCAAGGGAAAGGAATTTTGTCTGGGTACATTTCAAGGTGTACTGGACTATCAGATGAGGGGAAAAGGACATTTTGGTGATCTGTCTCACTGAGGAACATTCCTGGCAGAAGGGAATGGTTTATGAAAAATCTGGATCCTGCTTTAACTGAAAATCAGCAAAGGACTACAGAAAAGGACTTTGAGAGTGAGAAAATCGCATGAGCCAAAGAACTGTAGCTTGTTTAGTTGTAGTCACTAGAAAGCATGTTATACTTTGATTTTATTTATAACCATCTTCTGTTTGTTTTTTAAATCTTTCCTTAATATCACAAATCTTTGGTCTTTATTAATAAACCTGTTTTTGGTTTATTATGAATTCATCTCAGTACTGTTATATTAGAGCAGGGATATCAAACTCAAATGACCATGAGGGCTAGTTCATTGGCCTGAGGGCCGCATCACTGACACCCCACTATCGCTGCCCGCACTCCACCCCTTCCATGAGACCCCACCTCTTCCCACTCCTTCCTTGCCCCTATTCCAACCCTTTTCCTGAAGTCCCCATCCCAACTCCGCCCCCTCCCTGCACCCAGAGGGTGCATGAGGGGTGTGGCGGGGACTCAGGGCAGGGAGTTGAGGTGCAGCAGGAGGTTGGGGTGCAGGCAGGAGGCTCAGGGTTCAGAAGAGCCTTGAGGTTCAGGGCAGGGAGTTGGGGTGCAGCAGGAGGTTGGGATGCAGGCAGGAGTCTCAGGGCAGTGGACTGGGGGGACAGGGTGAAGGAGGGCTTGGGGCTCCGGGGTGGCAGCAGTGCACACTGGGGGAAGGGCAGGCTGCTGGACCCAGCCCCGGCCCTCTCCGCACTGCTCCGGGAAGTAGCTGGAATCATGTCCCTGCAGCCCCTGGGGAAGGGAGGATGCAGGGCTCCGCATGCTGCTTGCCACTCCTCCAGGTACCTCCCCCCAAGCTCCCATTGGCCGTGGCTACCTGTTCCTGGCCAATGGGGGCTGCGGGGGGTGGGGGGGGCGGTTCCTGCAGTGGATACATGCGGGTGGGGGGCCTCATGAACCCCCCAGCTTTCCCCTTGCTGCACTTGGGCTCTGCAACTCCTAGGAGTGTGAGCTGCTGCTGCCCCTCCCACAACAGGCTCAGAGCCCCGTGCCCCGGTGGCTCACACTCCCGTGAGCCACAGAACCCAAGCGCGGTGAGGGAGGGAGCCAGGGGGCGTGCCTGCCACCAGTCTGAGGTCCTGGCTGCCGGCCCCACTTCACTCAACTGGCCGCGCGCGCTGAGCGGGGCCGGCAGCTGGGACCCCGGCTGGCAGCTGCATGCCAGGCAAAATTGGCTTGCGTGCCAAAGGTGGCATGCGTGCTATAGGTTGCCAATTCCTGCTCTAGAGGTTGTATATAAAAATTAAGTAGTAGTAACATTTTCTCCAAAAGGTTTCTAAGAGAAATTGTTAAAAGAAATATATTTACAATATATAATTCTCGTGACTGCAATAAGTATTTACATCTACATGTGTGTTTTACCACGTAAAAATGATAAACAGAGACCTTGGCCTACGCTGCAATTTCAAAAGCACTGTAAAGATAATCAAAGGAGAACTGAGTCTCCAATCTGCCAATAACCCACCCAATATTGACAGTAATCTTGAGTCTTTCTTGTTTCCTTACAGGAAAGGGATTCCAGATCTCTGCCACTCTCAAAGAAGTCTCCTGGGATAGAGATATTGGTTAAAATAGAGGAGAATGAAGACAGAAAATATTTAACTTACCTGAACAGCTCACTGGGAGCAAAGCTGTACCTTCATTACAGTTCTTGGAATCACCCCCTCTTGTCCCACATACATCTCAGGCCAATCACATGGATGAACCTCCACTCACAAGTATCCAGTGGCTAGGTCAGGTGTAGTAAAACACGAAGCTTTGAACAACAGATTAAGTGTAGGCATGTCTCCTTCTGAAACTTTATTCAGCCACTTATTGTCCCCACACCTTCTCATTCCCCCATCCTTCTTCACAAGGACCATTAGAGGACTCTACAGATTTGTGGAAGGTTAAACTCTATGCTCCTTCATCAGTGGCTCTCAAGCTTTGCTGTATGACATTTCGATGTTCCACCTTGACTTGCTAGCCTTTCAAGTGTCTGTGTGGTGAACTAATCCTGTACATCCCAACAGGGATGCCCTGTGTTGAATACATTTGAGTACTTCAATCAGATTTCTGTTCTGACTTAGCTGTTCTTACAAAGTTTCAGCCCTTTGGTAAGATCTTCTGGCTTCACCATATTTCTGTCTTAGAACATTCTTAACTCTTCCTGGTCAAAGAGATGGTTCTTCTGTGGCTTGCACTTTGGCCATCTCATTCATAACAACTCTTGAAATGTCTTTGCATTGTTAAGAGTCTGGAAACTGCAATATTACAAGCATGTTGATAGTCTAAATTACACAATGTCTGCAGTAAATCTTGATTTTAAGCTTCATTAAAATGTCACACTTTATATCACACTGAAAGAAGTGGAACTTGTAAGTGAAGTTAAAAAAAATGGATCAATTGTAGGCATTTATTCTGCTGCTGGAGCAATGAAAACTCTTTAGGCAAAAGAAAATTTTTTAAGAGCCAAAGGAACTGTAGTGTATTTCCTCAGGAAATATTTTCTGATAAACATACATATGAATCTATGGAGACTCTGATAAATGTCAGACCTTTTCAACTTACATGAAAGTTAACAGTTATAATGGTGCTTGGAACTGCTGCAGTTACTGAGGGTTTGTCATTCTTTACATATTTAATAAAAATTACTGAACACTTTAAAACCTACTAGCTTTTAAGTACAACTTCTGTTCCAAGATTGAAATTGGTTTAATTTTATTATAAAACCCAGGGCCATGTGCTCCTATAATGTTCAGTGTATGATGGAAATTCATTGTTTTAAGAAAAAAACATGACTGGTGGCTTTTGAGCAAGACAGGACACTGCCATAGCAGCACAATCCAATCTTGGTGTTGTGAAAGGCAACATACAGATGACACTAAACTTTTTTTTCCAGTTAAATAAGGGAAAAATAATGTAAGTATGGTATCAGTCCAAATCAGTGTCACTAAATAGAAAAACTGGTTAATTAATTAAGGCTCCATAAGCATCAGTAATTTTACCTAGCTCACCAAACACATGGTATATACACGATAAAACATTTCTACAGTATTGCATGTTGCTCTCTGTGATGAAGATTCCTGGAGACATTACCACTTTGTGAGTTTATGACAAACCTGGATCATGAACATGCTCAGGTACAGCTACAATGAAACAACACTTACTGAAGTGTATGCCTACATACTGAATTAATTTCTTCTACATTAGCAGGCACACTATTGGTAGGCCTTTGCTCATCAGTTGGCACAATGTCCAACATGACTATCGCTGACTTTGTACCTTTCCATTTTGTAATTACATCCCCTATGAGGAAAGGCATGACAATTTTAGTGTGCTTTTGAAGTAATGTTGTGATACCGCTTATGCTGTTGGTTATCTACAGAATTTTAACATGGGGGGAAGGGTGCAAGATGGCATCAGTGTTGGATAAACTTTTTCTGAAGTAGAGAAGGTCACTTTCTAAATGATCTTCTAGAGAAAAGGGGAAAATTAGATCAACACAAGTGTCTGGTCTCTCTTTTTTGGTTAAAGGACATTTGTAAGCACATAATGCTTCTGTATAAAGAAAGTGACTAAATAATTAGCTATTTTGTAGTCTATTAAATTCTCTGATATAAACTGAGTTGCTTCAGATAATTTTAGAACACACATGTTCAAAAACTTGTCCACATTTGTGGTACTAAACCTCAAAAGTACTTTGATCAAAGAAGTTTGCAAACCAATACTATAAGACTAGTGTTTACTCCATGTATTCCTGAAGAAAATATAAAAAGTAAAAAGTTCTTCGGATACTTTGGAGTTTAGCTTTTCCTTAAATTTCCTTCACTAGCTATGCAACAAACCAAACCTGTTTCCTCCCTTCTTCTATGAAGGAGTCAAGAAGGGTTTTGCCAAATTGATTTCCACGTTTATATTACATTACCACCTCTCCTTTCTTCCCTGTTAACATTTTTATGTGAGTAAAGAATCCACTTCTAAGCAGTGTTATAGTTGTAAGATAATATGGTATTTACCATGTGATTAAAATAAGATATTCCTTCGTGAAAGGTAGTTGAATGAAGTTTTAATTTTATGATAAATCCTTATACAGAGCAGGATTTCCCGGTACGACCCTAAATATTCCCTTCACTGATGTAGTCCACGGAGAATAATAATTGATTTTCTAAAAAGGTACTATATGTTGTGAGAGCATCCTGTGGGGGAAAAAATTATAGAGCTAAGTCTTGATAAATTATTTCAGTGCTGTACTTGCTTTGCACAATGCAATGAAATAAAATAATGGGGCATTCTTCTGAGGAGAATTATTCTCTTATAAATACATTTGTATACATAGTAAGGGCATGACCTGTTCAGCTGAGAGGTATACATTGGAGACCATAAACCTGTCAACTGTTGAACTAAAACCTATTTAAAATCTGTAATTTTGTGAAAAATGCATTTCCAATTTGGTTTTTGTAGGAGCAGGCTGCCAACACGATATAATCAAAAGATCTGTGTAACATAATAGGATAAAATCCTAACCCCATGTTAAACTTTATAATGCTAAATCAGGTAGCATTTCCATAATCTGATAAATTAGTTTGTATTCTGCCTTTCAGTATCGCATAAAATCAAATAATCTGGTGCGATGTTTCAATAGTTAGATATTTTTGACACTGCCTAGTAGTTTTGGGTTACATTATGGTAATGGTTTCGTTTGTTCCATAGGCTTGAAAGACTGATATTGAAATGCCAAGGTTTCATAACCTGCTGCTGTGCTGTCATACTGTTTGACCTGGCATATGAAATAATGCAGTAGGAGTTAGATCAATGAACTGAGCCTGCTTCAATGTGCATGGATTTTTCAGTCATGTTCAGACACCAAGGAACCTAATGGGGATGTCTCTTAGCAATAGGAAACCAAACAGAAAATGGAATAGTTTTAGACCAATAATCATTTAGGGGAGAGGGAGAGAGCACGCGCATGTATGTTGTGTGGGGGGGTCCAAACTACTGTGAAGTTTGAGAATTTAGGTTCCATTTTTTTTTTTATCTCAAGTTTAGGCAAGACCAAAAAAACCCAAAACAAACCCCAGCAGAATTTTCAAGGTTTTTTGGTACAGAATCAGTTTCAGCAATTTACACATGGGTGTAAGCAGAGATTCAATGGTGTTCTCTTAACTGCATATTTTCTATTCCTCTTCTATTCCACCACCCCACTGTTCACATACACTTAATCCTTTAACTGAAAACAAAAATTCTTTAACATGTTTTGGGAAGACGACATTACTAGTTTCTTTTGGGTACTGATCTAAATTAATGCTGCTGTAATTGGATGAGTACTGCAATTCCAATAGAACCTCCACCTTTAAAATTAGAGCAATTCAATCCTGTTCTCTTCTCTCTGGCCATTCTCCAGGCCCAGTTCTGGAATGTTTGGATTCCCCTCTTTGTGGCCTTGTTCTCCTATTCACCAGCATGTTTCCCTGTGCACTACTTCCCCCTGCACAGTTGTTAGAACTTATTTATATAGCAATGCTAGAGAGGAGGCAAGATCAAGCCACTCTCTATCTTCAGGTCACCAGCAAACTTGCACAACTCCTAGCCCAGTTTCCCTGTGGTGAAGGATGAAGTCCTGGTGTAACGATGACAAATCCCAGTCGGCGGCAACTGGGATCAAACCTGGGACCCCTGGAGTTTAATGCATGAACTTCTGCTGCATGGGTGGGGAACCTGTGGCCCGCAAACTGGATCCGGCCTGCTGCTTAATTTAATCTAGCCCACAACAAGTCTCTGTGCTGCAGGCCAGAAGCCTCAAGCCTCAGCATCCCTCCTCCCTCGGCAGTTGCTGGGCAGACTGGCGATCAGGGAAGCTCCACACACTGCCCCAGCCCCCAGCGCTGGCTCTGCAGCTGCCATTGGCTGGGAATCGCATAGAGACACCTGGCTGCGCTTCCTGCTCCCCTGGCTGCGCTTCCCCACCCTGGTTCTACTGCATGAGCTAAAAGCCAGCTCTCTTTTAGCCAAGGCTGTAGCAGCCTCATCAATCTCTAGCTGGTCGAGCTGCCACTAGAGGGGAACAAAGTGCCACACCAAGCAGGCATGGCCTAGGTTACACTTGCACTGATCTTCAAAGATTCAATAGGGTTGCAGCACATTCACCTCAGTCTTTTGTCAGAGTGGCTAAAATCCTCCTCTGTTGTTGGGGGTGAGGGTTTGCATGCCAGCTCGTCTCCGTGAGGTGAAGCAGCTAGCTAGTTTTTTGTTGTTTTCTTGTCCCTAGTGGACTTAGGGGGGCTCTGTTTCAGAGGCAGGTCTAAGGGACTTCTCCACTAGAATTAACTTGAGTCTCGGGTCTCTGTCCTTTCGTGTTGTAGCCTTCAGTTTACTGCAGTGGGCACATTTTAGGGGGATGTGGGACTTCCCTAAACAGCAAACATTCAGAATGGCCATCAGAGATAGGGATGGCCTCTCTGCACGTAACGCATCTCTTAAAACCTGGTGAGCCAGGCATAGTATAAACTGTCTGACAGAAAAAAAACTGGGAAGGAAAAATCAATTATTTTAAAGAGAAGGGGGAAATTAAAAACATATCTGACTTAAAAAAGAAAAGCTAGATAAGCTGCATAAACAACTATCTAAAGCAAGAAATAATTGAGTGAGACAGAGCTCTGTCTCGGGCTGGAGACAATAGAGAAGGAACCGAAGAGCCTGGGCCACGCGCTATTGAGGTACAGTCGGTGTGTGAGGCAGGCATGCACACGTACTGCCGTAAAAATCTCCGAGTGAAGGTGGAGGGGCGCATTAACACGTGGAGCGGAGCACCCACAGGGACATCTTTTGAAGCAGCATCAGTTATTACAGAAGTAGCATCTGTAGTGGTCAAAGAGAGCAATACCATTGGAGACCTTGTGACAAGCCATTTTCTGGAACAATAGTAATAATGCATCAGCTGTCCTCCAGCAACTCAAGAGCATGAGTACCAATCTCAGGGCAAACTACTAAGAAGCAGGACACACACTCCAAACTGATTGTGAATTGTAGACTTTGATTTCATGAATCATTTATTAAGTGTAAACTCCTCAGGCACTATAACAGCTTAACCATGGAGTCACAGACAGTCCCCTTGGGTACTTTGGTTTACCTTGCCATCCAGGTAAGCTTACCTTTATGAGAGCTGGTCCCTCTTGGGCGATCTACATAGTTACAGAAGCTTAGAAGGTAAAATGTAAGTATTTTGCATTGTAACATGGGATACAGATGTTATAAGCGAGATTAATGAATGCAGCAATTCACAAGCATTCAATAAAGTCTAAACATTAAGCACATTTTTATAATTCTAATATCTATTTTAACAATACTTACACGAGTCAGATTAATTCCAGCTACGTTTCTGTCTGTATCCAAATGAGGCATGGGCACCTGGGCATAAGTTGCAGCTGGTTTGCCAGCGTCACATAGTGGCTTTGCAAAAAGGCTATACAGTAGAATCTCAGAGTTACGAACAGACTGGTTCCAAATGAGATGTGTGGTTGACTGAGGTACGCAATCAGACAGTAGCAGAGGGGAAAAAAGAAAATAGAGCAAAGTACTGAGTTAAACGTAAACTACTAAAAAATAAGGGAAAAAGTTTAAAAAAGATTTGAAAAGGGAAGGAAACTGTTTCCGTGCTTGTTTCGTTTAAATTAAGATGGTTAAAAGCAGCATTTTTCTTTTGCATACTAAAAGTTTCAAGCTGTATTAAGTATCAGAGGGGTAGTCGTGTTAGTCTGACGAAGTGGGTATTCACCCACGAAAGCTCACGCTCCAAAACGTCTGTTAGTCTGTAAGGTGCCACAGGATTCTCTGCTGCTTTTACAGATCCAGACTAACACGGCTACCCCTCTGATACTTGACACCATGCAAGGCACTGCATTTAGCCGTATGGAGTGGAAATCCATCAACCTCATGAAGAAACTTGCAAAAATACAGACAGATATCATCTTCCTTTCCAAATGCAAACGGATGGACATCATACCAAATGGACTAAAGGTAAAAAATCCACTGCTATCTACATACTACACAGACCACAGTGAGAGATTATGCCATACACTATCAAAGAAACTGAGGAACCACCTGATCAGCATCCTATACAGCAAACACCTGCGTCTGATGAAGTGGGTATTCACCCACGAAAGCTCACGCTCCAAAACGTCTGTTAGTCTATAAGGTGCCACAGGATTCTCTGCTGCTTTTACAAGCTGTATTAAGTCAATGTTCAGATGTAAACTTTTGAGAGAACCATGATAATGTTTTGTTCAGCGATATAAACAACCTCCATTCCTGAGGAGTTCACAACTTGGAGGTTCTACTCTATAGTCAACTGTTTCAGCAATGGGAAGAATGCTGAAATTTGAGAGCAGGAAGGAGCACGGAGTTTTTTTCAAAATAAGGAACTACCTTAGAATGAAGGCCAACTATGATATTGTCATTTATCTCTTTAAATGACATCTATCTTAAAGGTGGTACATAAATTGTCAGCCTGGATCAACATGACTTTCAAAAATAATAATTATAGATTCTTAAAGTTACATACACACTTGACTAGTTCTAGCTTTAAAAAAAAGCAAAATTGTAAACACTGCCATGTAGTAGGCCATATCGAAGTCTATAATGTTAACAGAGCAAGACATTTTGGTATGGTATTTTTCAATGATTTTTTGTCCTAAATGTTAAAGCTATACCTTTAACTTAACTTCATCATATCAGCTGATACTCAATATGCCATTAACATTTTTAACTGTTGAAACAGCTGCTACCAACATTTCCTGACAGATTCTCATAAATATGCTGAAAAAAACTCTCTGCAGTTTTTTTATTGTTTTAGAATCCTAATAATTGTTTTATAAATAGCCTCCACTCTAAAAATATGTTTAAAGTTAAAATTAAGCTTTAACATCTCCAAAACTGGGATTTGCTTCTCAGAAGAAACTTAATATCTGAGAAAAAGGAAAAGGGTGCCACTGGTATGGAGCACTTTTTTAAAAACAAACAAACAAACAAACCACTTCTAGAATATCCAGTTATAGAATATATCCTAATTAACCCTTTAAATATATGACTGCAGCCTTTTAAACACATGAACACTGCAAAACAAGAAAATTCAACTTTAGAGTGGTATATCATAAAACCCCAGAGTCCTATCTCTGAAACAATACCTGTCTTTCACAGTTAATGTATGTTAATATATTTTGAGGACAATTTGTTTTAAAACATAACTGTGAAAACATTAAATATTTTATAAGACTGTCAAAAATATAGCACTGTTTTATTTGTCAGAAAGGGAAGATCTGTAAAACACATTGTATTCCTGCTCAAACAGACTTACTGCATATGTTCTGACGGCAATTCACTTGTGTTTGCATTTTATTTTTAAAATATTTACTAAAATATTAATATTTTATTTGATATTCACAGCTTGCATCTGTTTTAGTTCAAAAACAACCATATACACAAAAACCTAAAGTTCCAAAAGCATATGAAATTAAATGAATAGGCAGTAGCAGTCCACAACGTTACCTTAGAATTCCTAACAGTCTGATCCAACACGATACCAAGTTTCAGGGGGTAGATATTAACTTCTCATGCACATGTTTTTAAGAGGTTGCCAGAAAGTTTATTAAACATACAAATGCTTTATAATTTCACATAGCCCTTTCTCTGAAGCAAAAGCACTTAGCAGTCCCTCTTTCCTTTATGGAACAAGTTGAATACAACCATTGTTAGTGATCTGGTGCATTAGATTTACCTACAACATGCATGGTTATTTACCCACTTAACCAATTACAAGACCACCACCAAAGCACATATGGTCTAACAGCCAAACTACAGTACCTTTAGCCAGCTTATCTTTAAGGGCTGGAGTACAAGGGGTAAGAGTTATTGCAGAGGCTGCCAGACTGTCTAATACAACAGGATTCACAGATTACATTTATCAGAGTTTATGCTGAGAAGCGAAACTAAAACCAACATTCCATATCCTCTTGTCTGAGGAGACAATGAGTGGGATTGAACACACATCACATGAGCAGTCAGCAGCTGAAAGTCATAGGAAAGGTAACTGTTCTCACAACTGAGCTGTAGCATCACCATTGTGAAGTGTTTTATTGACACTATTAAGCAAATTTTGAACTGAGTGAAAAGCCAGTCAGTCAACCAACCAACCAGTGTTAACCTCTTACCACAATGTAGCTATTTACAGCCTCAAAAAGCTAAGCTACCAGGGTAAAACCAAACTCAATTACGTGTAACTGATCTGCAGTCTAAAACAGATAGAAGGCATTAAACTACTGCTCTGTTTTCAATGTTTAAAATTAATCCTAAATGATAAGACTATGCTTCAAAAAACCAAATTGCTGGGATAATCTAAACTCCAAAGACCAGTTTCTTGTCCTATATATACTGGGAAAGCACGCAAATGTACTAGTAACCAGCTATGGGGAGAAGATTCTATCCACACATTTGCAAACACGCCCAACGTGCACTTCTTTCTAGATCACCATCTTCATTTTAAAGAATAGGAGTACCTGTGGCACCTTAGAGACTAACAAATTTATTTGGGCATAAGCTTTCGTGGGCTACAGGCCACTTCATCAGATGCACACAGTGGAAAATACAGTAGGAAGATACACACACAGAAAAAATTGGTGTTGCCATACCAACTCTAATGAGACTAAATCGATTAAGGTGGGCTATTATCAGCAGGAGAAAAAAAAAAAAACTAACACAGCTACCACTCTGAAACCTATCTTCATTTTAGTTACTTACAGTTCTATCGGGAAGCGTTGTTGCCTAGTTGGTAGGGTGCTGGCTTGGGACTTGAGCAATATCTGTGCCTCTTGCAATGGCCTGCTGTGTGACCCTAGCCAAATCACTTTATCTTTGTGCCTCAGTTTCCTTATCTGCATAAAATGGAGATGATACTTACTTCCTCTGTAAAGTGCTTTGAAATCTATAGATTTCAAAAACGTTAAATGAGAGACAGGTATCCTAACAGTTCTGAACCTCTGTTGCATGTGGAGTACACATCCTACACAGAGAGGCAGTTTTAGAAAGACAAACAAACAATCTCTATTTCCATTTAAATTATTCAGGGTGAGATTTTCAGAAGTGCTCATTGACCTCTCTCTTACTACTGACTTCAATGAAGGCAAACTCCCATTGGCATCCATACGAGCAATTAGGATATTATAGAGAGCTTATAGAAAATTGCATCCTGAACAGCCCCCCCAAAATCGAGGATTTTTAAAAGCTTAAATTCATCCAAGCCTAACAGAACACTAGTTATGCACTCATCTCCTCTTGAGAGCTGGAAGCTGCCATGCTTGTATTTCTGTAATTACTAGCTAGCAAAACTGTGGCACAGTACAACAGAATTCCTGTTGAAGAGAGGTCTTGGACTGGAATGGCTGGCTGGACAGTGCAGATCAGGAATTAAGACCATTCAGAGAGCGTAAAATGGCCTGTTTTATAATATAAACGAATTTCAGTTTCCCCATCTCACATTTAAAGACTGCATGGGTTTGTCTGGCAGTTTGTTCTTTTACTCATCCAATAACTCGTTTTTTGAAGCCTAACAATCCTCAGGACCATCAGTTCTGTGCTCCATTTTGGAAGCGTTCTGCTGAGATTCTAGGATATGTTAATGCCATCTTCTGGATCTCACTACATCTTGCTTTGCCTGCATATAATGGCCAAAGCCTTCATGAACTTGCTACTGCTATTAGCAGTTACTGTAACAGGCAACTGCAACTGGAGGGCCTTGGATTGTAAACTCGGAGACAAGGACAGTGCCACCTTTGCCTATAATGAGCTTGGTGCTGTTCACTTTACATAGTATTTGTTTTCTTCTGTTCTCTAAGTGTTTTTTGTTTGTTTAAATTGCCACATCAAATTACAATGCACTTCTATTTTTAAAAATAGTTTTGCATTTTGTTTGGTTTGTTTTTTCAAGTAGTTTATAAAACATTTTTCCTAGTTTAATTAGTTTTAAGGCAGATTTACACATTTGATGCGTTGTTCACACAGCAACCCTGATTCTGCTATAGTAGTTTTGGCATATCCACAAAGCACCCCTTACAAATCATTGATGTACTTGTGCATTCTTGGACTCATGAAGTACCTATCTCCAAGTACTTACACCAGCTTATGCAAGAAGTGTATTGTCAGTTTACAAAGGCATGATGAGCTAAAAAGAGAACAGTTCAACTGATGCAGGTATAATTTTTGTGGCTGCCAGGTCCATACTTGGCTAAAATTGTAGACTGTACTGGTTCACCTGGACCCAAGGTTAAACAGAATCCCAGGTGTTGCAAACCATTGTGAGGCCAACACATCATCAAAATCCCACACACAAGCCACAGCATTTCAGTGCAACAGTGATGTTGGAGTTCTATAAATATAGAAGGGGGGAAAAAATGTACAGATGTTGCAAGTTCAAGTTATTCCAAGTATGTTTATTTTGCCCCCAGTATGAACAGGCTTTCAGAATGATGCAAAGTTGTGGTTAACATCCTCTGAAAAGGTTTTAAAGTCATAGTGAATACAGGACTAGACAGACTTGGAGTAAAAGAATGAGTTAAGATCTGCAGCGGAGGCTAAGGACCAGAGTTAAATGCATGTTCGAGTCTCAGGTCTACTTACAACTGCATAAGGCAACTGAGGTTGATGCAACTTACATGTCAAATTACACCACCTTCTGGCTCCTTAATACCAACTCAGATTCCCTTACATATTAGCAGAATTGATATAAGCAAGTCTAAAGGAGTTTAAATTAGTATAAATCCAAATTATCTACCACTTCTAGATTTGGCCCAGAGATTGTAGCTGCTTTTCTACTGTTTGGGTGCAGTGTACCAGAATCTGTATTTGAAAAAGAAAGCAATAGTACACTGATTCCATTTAGTCAAGTAAGCAAGTATATGAATGACCACAATGTAAAGGGATATTTTGTACAGTTTTGGAGTGCAAGTTAGTAAAATTCTTCACAAACAAAACAATGGAAGTTTTATAGGTTGTTTCCCCATCATGTTTCTCCTACTTCTATCCAAGCACAATCACCAGCAGATCAACAGGAACTTCATCTCTCTTTGGATTCTATATTTTCTGGATCACAGAGTTGTTCCCTACATAACTTAAGATCCATAACATTAACAATGCCACCAGGGTAACTGTATTTGTCACTCCCTATATGTTTAGTTAAAGCACCCTGTCCCAACCCACCATATGAATACAATATCTTGTGTTTTCAAGTTCCTCTAGTGTTTTCATTCTTTTTTTCATACATATATATATTTCCTGTTCCTAGTGAACATGTTGTTTATCTGCTTAAAGAATTACTCTAATCACCAGACTCTTAGCACTTATCTTCTAAACACTTGTCTCTCAACATTCATAGTTCCACTGGAAAGGATCTCAGTTCCACTTCCCCAGGGTTTAGAAATCAACATTTAAGTGTCAGAATCATTTATTTTTTAAATTTACACCTCATGGAGAAATAAAATCTGCTTGTTTATTAGCAGAGAGACCTCAGATTCAGTTTAACATAATCTGCACAAAGTACACTGAAGCTAAAGGAAACCTGCTTTAGGAAGTCCTGTTTTGTAGAATTTATTTTTTGCCTTTGATAGTTTTAAAGAGAAGAGATCTGATCTCAATGTCCAAAGATAAGTTCAGACATTATTCAATGCCAGGTTAATTCTGGTATGCCTGTCAATGTACAGCCTTTAATTATTTAACAGAGGCAGATTGTGTCTTAAAGTGAAATTGCTAAGCCTCAGGCATTAGGAGGGATAGACTCACACTTCAACTTTCTCAGTAATAGGCTAGTACTCTGGAGAAGAAATAAAAGAGCTACTTCCCACTGGTAACAGAGTCTGGTTCTAGTTGCTACTGTTAGTCCATTATAGTATTCAATTCTGTTAAAAGGAAAGATGCTTTATAGCCAGCATTTCTCCTATGAGTTCTAGAATGCGTTAGGAAGCTACTGAGGCATTACAACATGGGCACTTCTAATACATATAAAAGAAAGATTATATCAAGTAAGTGTGTGTAAGTGTGTCTAGTATGTCTCTAGTGTTTAAAAAAGAAAGGGTGAGGCTTATATGTATCAAGCAAATTCTTGTAAAATTCTTTCCTTTAACATGTTTCAATATGTTGTGGGGTTGAGTCCGCCAATGTGAATGATGTTACCTTTTGAGGATTGTGCAATGTTGGATTATGTTCTAAGGGAGGCAGTTACTGCCAAGATGTTGAATATCATTATATCTTCAAATACCTTCAATAAGAAGACTTGAAAACATGAGTCTTCTCATGTGGCACAGTGGTGTGGCTCCATCATATCCAGAGGCTGAAAACAGTCTCATGGCCTTTTCTTCGTCAGAGTAACATAAAAGATTCCATCCTGCATCTTTCTGAATTTATCCTCAGTTTAAAATAAAATAAAGGAACCTTCTCTCTCTCCTGTTTATTTCACCTCCATTGTCTCAGTATCCGAGTAACAGTTAATTTGTTCTTGGCTATGTTGATGTTCTAAATACATGGCACAGGGAGGAGAAAAAAGCCTCCACTGCTATTTCCCCTGACTGTGCACTTACCAACATACCATCTACTGTGATACACAGCTTTATCCCTTGAGCCCAGTTATCCTATGCATATTGTTAATAGTGAAAACAGACAATAACCTACACCATGCTCTGGGCAGATACACATCACTAAATAATCCTCTGATGAAACAGCTAGTATCTTCATCAAGGATTTCTGTACAAATTGCCAGGGAGCAATACTACGCACATACTTCTTGTTCACATAGTCTTTGGTATTGAATGATGTATTGACCCTAGGAAATACTCTTTCTTACATAAGAGGAAATCTCATCCTTGGATGAAAATGCCATACCTCTATCTAATCATTAGACACTTTTGGACCTGTGTCTAAGCAGTTTTTTAGAACTAGTTAACTGATTTTATGCTTACTAAAAACAAGGTGGGGGAGGGAATGAAATATCAAGTTGAGTTCACTGATTCTTGCAGAATTTCACATCCTGCCCATGTAGTGGGCAGGAAGGTCCATCCTACTGTAGAGACAGACAGATTGCAAAAAGTACTAGGAGGTTCTCTGCTGCAGGCCTAGGGAGCGAAAGACATAGGAGGCCTAGAAACAGGCAGAGAGCCACAGAGGTGTGAAGCAACAGGTAGGAATACAGGGTACCCTGTACAGCCACAGGACCTTGCTACAGGGTCTCTGAAGTGAAACCTAGAGCAGAGGGAGGGCCTGGGTTCCCCTATGAGGTCACAGAAGAAGGTGGCGTGAAAACCCCTAAGAGGGACAAAAAGACTAGTGAGCGTGGAGTTGGGTTGTAGGCCCAGCATGAGGTTGGTGGATGCTGGTTTGCTGGGCTTGTTGCTTACTCATCAGGGACAGGGAGGGGATGAACTGTATGATTTGGTTGGAGTGCTAAAACATTCATTAACACTAGAATTAGTGCATCTAAGCAAGGGAGATTTAAGTGCCTTGAGCTATAGGATGACTGGGGAAGGACTGCAAGTCACAATGGAGAAACTGATGAGCTGCATGACTGGAAGCTGAACAACTAAGATGATCTTGCCACAGGCACGTAGAAGTGGAAGGAATTGATTTGCTTCCCTCTGGAGTTTTTGGGTCTGTAAGGATCTAAATTTTTCATTTCTAAACTAGACTGTTACCATTTCATAATAATGTATGGGTCACATTTATTCCTAACAATGGTCTGAAAGTGCTACCTTAGAGACTAAGGTGCTCCTACATTTTTCTCCAGACTTTCATGCTGGACCATCTTAAATTCTGTGACATACTCAGGCTGGGAAAGAGAATATGGTGGCTACATTTATTATGAATACAATATTGCCCAACCATTGCGAGAACCTTTTGGCTTATTTCCGTTTCTGTTTTGAGATATACCATCAGAGGCTGAAAGGTTGCATGTGGTTGTGGTAAACATGTTTGGATGCTAATAGCCGTGAAAGATTATCGCCTTGAAAAGAATCTTTTACGTACATCTACACTGAGCCCCCTTCTGTACCCCAAACCGCTCAGCCCCACCCCAGAACCTGCACCCCCAGTCAGAGCCCTCAGCCCCCCACCCCACACACCCTCCAGCCTGGTGAAAATGAGCGAGCAAGCAAGCAAGCAAGGGAGGATGGATTGAACAGAGGCAGGGTCTCAGACAAGGGATGGGGCAGGGCAGGGGTGTTCACTTTGTGTGATTAGAAAAGTTGGCAACTCTAAGTGGAGTCCTTGCACTGGCCCCTTCCTATCAACAGCTCTGTTCTCCTCTGGTCCTCTTCATTCCTCTTATTTCCCCCATACCCCCAGAAGTCTTGTACATGGCCTGCTGCCCCCACACAACACACCATATATTAGGTCACACTATGCGTGCATAGCTCAACGTAACATTAGCCATAGAGTGGCTACAAATGCCTCCAGAATATTTCAGTGACCTAGACTAGATTGCTGGCACTGACATTCCCTGCCAGTTACTAAGTGATATTTTAACTTCTGATAAGCGTCTTTACTGTAAAGAAATTACTCACCTGCTCCAAGGAGGACTTTAAAACCTGGGAAATAATGCAGTTTACAAGTCTTATGAGAACAATAATATATCCTGGCAACCCCACCTTGAATTTTAAATTGCTCGTCTTTTTCTATAATTCATATAAACCTTATGAGTAATCAGCAGATGAAAGGGCATTGAAACCACTATAGCAAGATCCTAAATATCCTCCACAAAATATTTTTTCTTTTTTTAGGTAAGGCTGAGCTCTATATTTTAACTAGAAATTCCCTTGTTTGTACTGTGCAAAAATTTAGACTTTTTGTGGGCTTTCCTCCCCATTACGTTTTTATTCAGTTCTAACTTTAGTTTAAAAGGTTGCTTCAACTCCAAATCAATACAAATTTTGTGGTGTCCCATATTTTAAATTGCAGTAAATTAAAGAGATGTAACATTCCCTAGAGAGCTGAGGCCACTCGTAAATCAAGTGACAATTTCACCGTTAAACTCTTAATAAAAAAAAAAAAAGTCTTTCAAACTGGAATTACTACCATTCAAGTTCCACTAAGTTTGAGATGAGTCACTTATTTGATCCATGTTTTGTTTTCCAGGTTTCAAATGGCCATGAGATCACCTACTGTACCATGACCCACCATCCTGGATATGGAACTACATCACCTTGAACTGGCATCATTAAAAGATTCACTGCTTACAATGGAAAAAGAACAGGAGTACTTGTGGCATCTTAGAGACTAACAAATTTGAGCATAAGCTTTTGTGGGCTACAGCGCACTTCATTGGACGCATAGAATGGATCATACAGTAAGAAGATATTTCTACATACAGAGAACATGAAAAGGTGGAAGTACCCATACCAACTGTAAGAGGCTAATTTAATTAAGAGAAGCTATTATCAGCAGAGGAGAACATTTTTTGAAGTGACAATCAAGATGGCCCATTTTGGACAGTTGCCACAAAGGTGTGAGAATACTTTAACATGGGGAAAGAGATTCAAATAGTGTAATGACTGAGCCATTCCCAGTCTCTGTTCTAGTTTGCATATTAATTCGAGTTCAGCAGCTTCTCCTTGGAGTCTGTTTTTGAAGCTTTTCTGTTGCAAAAAACTTAATGTCTGTCACTGAGTGATTAGAGTGGTTTAAGTGTTCTCCTACTGGGTTTTTGAATGTTATGATTCCTGATGTCAGATTTGTGTTCGTTTATTCTTTTGCATAAAGACTGTCTGGTTTGGCCAATGTACATGGCAGAGGCACATTGCTGGCACATATCACATTGGTAGATGTGCAGGTGAATGAGCACCTGATGGCATGGCTGATGTGATTAGGTCCTATGAAGGTGTCACTTGAACAGGTATGTGGACAGAGTTGGCATCGGGCTTTGTTGCAAGGATAGGTTTCTGGTTTAGTGCTTTTGTTGCATGGTGTGTGGTTGCTGCTGAGTATTTGCTTCAGTCTGGCAGGCTGTCACTGGCTTACAATGGGTCTATTTAGATTTTTATTATCCTTAAAAGAAGCCTCACTTGCACCATTTATGCTTTAACAAAGCTGAAAGCATTATGATACACAGATGACATGGCTTTATTGTTCAATTTAGTCAACAATCCTGTTATATGCAACATTTCATAAATAATGTCAAAAGTCTGTTTCATTTCTTTTTGGACTAGACTCCAGCCTGCTGAGAACAAGAAGTCTTTACTACTCTTATTAAATATTTACCATATGGTTGTTCTGGCGGCCTCACTGAAACACCGCATAGAAATATTATATCTATTTCTAACTTATAAGAACTACATTTAGATGGTCAGATAGTAGCAAATGGTCTGGATAATAGCCAGAAAATGCAAAGTCAACATTCTGGCTTTCAGTAAAAATATCGTCCCAGACAAAGACACCATAAAAAAATGCTTAAAGTTAAAATGTAACTCTTCCTTTGAAATCACTTTGTGTCAAACATAAATATATACTGTTCAACACTTGTGGAAGAAAATAAAGGAAAATCTTTCAGCGACATAAAAATGCAGTAGACCATTGGCTTTCTCTGACAGAGTTTGGCACTATCACACCCAATGAACCTTTAAAAGAAACAAGAAATATCTACATTACTACTTGAGAAAGCTAAATACCTCACTTTGCTGGTGAGAGCCACAGAATAACAGCTATGCCCACTGCTAATGGGAATCTTTTAACACCTTCAGAGAAGCTCACACACTAACCCACTGAAACACACAACACTCAGTCTGATTCTCCAACAGAAATATCATATACAGAAAGTCTCACCAACTTTGACCTTGTCTCCAACCTCCTATTTCTAGGCAAAGTCAGTGAGAAAGTTCTAATATGTGAAATCTGGTATTTTAAATGCCTCATAATTGAGCTTCAGATCAGCACATAGGTAGTGCAGCTAGCATTGACATACAATGACCTCATGGCAATGGATGGACACTATCTCAATGCCCAGAGTAGTCAGCCTGCCTGCAACTTTTAACCCAGGTTGACTAACTATTGCTGACCAGCCTACATGACAGAGGGAGTAGAGAGGGCAGCAAATGTGTGCCTTGTTTCCAGTACAATTTTGTCTAGCTTCAACTTGCAGTCATTGGGTCATATTATACCTTTCTCTGCTAGACTGAAGAGCCCATTACTAAATATTTGTTCCTCATATAGGTATGTACAGACTAATCAAGTCACCCCTTTTCTATCTCTGTGTTAAACTAAGTAGATTGAGCTCCTTAAGTCTACACTACAAGGTATTCTTTCCCTAATACTTTACTTATTCCCATGGGTCTTCTTTGAACCCTCTCCAGTGAATCAACATCTTTCAAACTGTGGGCACCAGAATTGGACATCGTATTCCAGCAGCTATTGTACCACTTCGAAATACAGAGGTAAAATAATCTCTAATTCTACTCAAGATTCACATTAGCCCTCTTAACCACAGTATTGCACTGGGAGCTCATATTCAGCTGATTATCTTGGGAAGCAGTGCTTCTAAAATGGGATTTGGGGGCCGTGGTGAATACAATTGCCCCATCCTGCAAGTATGGCCTACAATCATTGTTCCTTGCTATACACATTTAGATTTATTAAAATTCATAGTTTGCTTGAGGCCAGCTTACCACACAGCCCAGTTTGCTCTGTATCAGCAACCTCAGTGTAAAAATACACGCTCTCAAAACACATACCCCAACCTGGTCTTCCAACACCCCCCAGAAGAACAAAGAACAGAATTCTTTATAATATGCATTATGCAGTTACTATTCAAAAACTAATTTACCTGTGCAGCATTTATACTGAAGGAACTACAGAAAACCATTAGATTAGATTTGACACATTACAGTCTACTAAGAAGGTGGCATTGAAATTACTAATACTATATCACACAACACGTGGATCAACAGCTTTTCACAATTTAATCTAAAAATGAATCCAGGAATGAAAGCAATCATTGGTCATGGGAGTAAGCAGTATCCAGAGAGGTAGTGAACTCCATCAGAAACAGAGAAGTCAGCCTAACCCTCCTCCACGTTGTTGGATTAATTTTATTAAAAGGCTCCTGCAAGTGCCAATTTACCAAGTCACAGCAGAATAGAAAAATATTTTTAATGGAAGAGAACATGTCAAGGTCTCTCACCAACACCAGCTCACAGATCTCAGAAAAGTAGGTCACCTGGTCCCAACAGCATGGGTGTCAAATCCCAACGTATGTCTCAGCCAAGAGCCTTAACCATTTATGTGGAAAAATCCATCTTCACAATACATCCTCTGCTACCTTGTAACAAAAGCAAGAGACTCTAACTTAAAAATACCATCTAGAAACAGTTCAAGATTTATAAAGTAGTTTAAAACCAGTTTGATTAGTCTGAACCCAGTTCAACTGACTCATGCCTCCAAGTACCCACTTCCAAAACTTCAGTCTTTTCTAAAATCTAATGACTCAATACAAACATGTCTCAGGACTGTTTGGGCAAGTCCATGGCCAGTTTGGGCTGGAACTTGCATACCAATTAGTTATATACAGTACAATTAGCAGCCTGAACTATGAACAACTTGAAATTTAACATCAAATATTTTTATTCCTATTCCCATAAAAGAAACAAGTGAAAATCCTATACAGGGTTTGTATTATTCCTGATACAAAGTCTACCCTGCGCTCTCTCCTCAAACCGCTAAGAAAACTGCAGCCATGTCAGTTCACTAAAAACAGTGGAGCACAGGTTCTTTTTCAGATCACAAGCCCAGTACCTTATAAAAGATAACACAGGTGTTCATCTGCCACCAATACCCAACAGTTTTCTATGTGAAGTGTTGCCTTCTTTTCCTTGTAACCAGAGTTGAGATTGGGTTTGGAGGTGTAAAATGAATGGGGTGATAATAAGTGAAGATTTAGGTCGTGTGTGAAGTGCTTGCATCCCCTATTTGTTCATTTCCATCCTCTTTAGGGTGATTTCCTACATTTTCCTGTATTTCCTAATTTCCATCCTCTTTAGGGTTAGTCTGTCCCTGTTTCATTTATCTAATTGATGTTTCTGTATTTACAAGCAGCAGCAATAATCAGTGTAAATCTAAGGTAGTTTTCATAGTGTAAAGATCTATACACAAATCACTGCTATAATAAAGGCCCACAATCTTCAGGCATGGAACAGAGAGCCACCAAGTAGTAGAGTCATTAGTAATTTGTATGACCTTTTATATTCTGCATGGTTATAACAGAGCACATATTTTGTGAATTATTAAAAATAGTATGCTTCTCTCTACCTAGAGAGAGTTTTAAACACCTCTCAGGATCTTTTATTACCATCACTTGGCCAGATGATAAAACAAGATGTCTTCTGAAGAGGTAGGAGGGACCATTTTCTTTTTAATTTAATGGTAAGTAGGACCCAACTGTTCTTATGGAAATAGATTGAAAGGGGTATAAATATCTTTGGGTTTCTTGAGTAGCATCATGAACAGCTCAAATATCTCTCAGAAGTTCGATGTGTCAAGGGAAAGCCACTAAAGATACTGTTACTTGTCTATATATAGTGGCTCTCTCTTGACACATCAAACTTCTGAGAGTGATATTGGGTGTTTCTCCACACAGCCGCATTACCAGACTTTTGTCACAGGTGGGGATAGTTTCTGCTGAAACCTTCCCAATCTTTCCCACCTGCCGAATACACCCTGTAGGGTTTGATTTAATGATAAAGAACCAATGTCTGTGAGGATGACAGGAGACAGTTTGGAAAGCTGAGAGTGAAGGAGACCAGCTTTTTGCAGCATCTATAGAGACTGCAGCATCTGTCAGTGACCACTTGGATATGACAGGTGCAGAGTGAGTGGCCAGAGGGAGCCAGCAAAGATTCTAGTTCTAATTTTATTTTGTTCACCTACATGCTTCAGACTCTGCTTGCCAGCTGACCCTCAACTGCTATTTGAATAACTCCTAAGGGCTTTAAAAAGGAAAGTTACATCAATACTTCCACAAAGTTTGGAGATTGCTTCCTGCAAGAGCAAAAGAAAAAGATGTTCTTGTTAACACTTCTGGAAAGAAATCTTACCTCACATTGCAATTTCAGACTAACAGGAACTATTGTAAAAAAGTCAATGAAGATTTTAGAAAGATACTAGTTTTTTAACTACTTAGACATGGTTGTTTTCAAGTAAAATTTGGAAGAATTACAAAGATTTGCAGCCCCAATTTTAAAATATCCAGCCCCAGAGTGACAATTTACATAATCTATAATTGTAACATCCAAACTAATTTAAGATAACCTTTAGGTATTGAATAGATCAATCTTATGAAAGACATAAAGGGGAGAAATCCTGTTAATTTCTTAATGCAATAAGGAAACTTGAAAAATGGTTTTGGTTGTATAACTGCACACATTTTGATAACTGAATATCCTAATTATTTAAATTCCATGTAAATAGAAAGTGGAAAATGCATAGGTTATTTGAATTATAACTTTTATATTGGTTATTTAATTAGCAATGAAATCCACAGAAGTTAAATATTCAAGAATTTTCAAAAATTCATTTACATCCTACCTTACCACACTACACTCACCCCCTTATCGTGCTGCTAGTATGGGCAAAAAACAAACAAACAAACCAAAAAACCCAAACACTACAGAGTATGAACAAGATGCAGTTCAAGCTGCGATACATACTGATCAGTATGATGTTCACTGAGAGTCCCTTTCATCCCCTGAAGTCCTGTATATATTTTAAAAGACAAGTTCTTGAGAAGTTACTGTATTTTATCAATTGCTTTCAGAATAAAATGAAAAGTGAAATCCCAAATACCTTTGAAGAAAAACCAATGGATATAACATGGCTCAATTAAGAGAACAATTGCCTCCAAGCCAGGATACTCCACTATTGAGATTATTTGGATGCTGTATTGCTAGAAATTGGCTTTAGATCAAAAAGTTCCCCGCTACCAGTCTCTCGTGGTTGTCTGGGGAAGAGTTAAAGAAGATATAACTGCTTACCAAGGACAAGAGTAAGGGATAACTCCAGCGTACTGACCAATATTCATCTTCAATAAAAGATGTTTTAATGTATACATGGAAGTAATTGCTGAGCACATAATAGCTCCTCCATTTTCCAGTAGTCCTTACATTTGAAGTTGATATTTCGTGAAGGTCACACATGCATGAAGAATGAAAGGCATTAAAGAAATAACATCACAACATTCTCTCACATTCCCACTGCCATGCCACCCCCCATTCCTCTTTATTATTCTGGATTTGTGAAAATTAAATAATGTTCTGGTCATTTATTCCCTCCTTTCCAATACTGGATGGTCCGTAAGCTGCACTCAGTACCTCACAGGATGTCAGCAAGTTGCTGGATTAGGCCTCAATTTATGGGACAAACTCATGAGGCCATTGGTGCATCCAGTTAGGAGCGCTCTTACCAAGAACCCATCCACTTGGCAACAGTGGAAGTTCCTACATATAGTATGCCTTTTTGCTCATGCTATAAGAAGGAGAGCAAAGCCAGTGAAGTAGACACCATCTGAGGAATGCACCCCTTACACACACACACCTTTTCCCTCTCCGCTGAGCTGCCACGTGAGGAAATGTGCAGAGCATGAGCTCCACAGAATAGGCAGCCATTGTTACACAGCAACAAAGCGCTTCTAGGGAGGAAAAGGAGAAAGTAAACATTTGATGAGATGAGTAGGAAAACAGGTTGAGAATCACTGCTATAACTTCTCCCCGCCTCTGGCAAGGATGTTCGCCAATCCTAGCCACCCTTTAAATATTTGTCGGTAGTTTCCTTTGGTATTTCTGCCCCAATCGTGGTTTGGCCACACTGTTTCTGTCATTTTAAATAATTAGCAGGGCACAGAGAACTGATGTACAGGAACTTTTTATTATTACAAACAAAAATATATATTTAGACTTTTCCATTATGCAAACAATGACAAATGTGTATGGACATCTCAGTCATACATATCTCTGGAGACTTGTGCTCACCTGCGTAAGTGTTTGAGCACAGTACTACAGTCAGTTACTGGCTAAGGTAACTCACCCCTTAAAAAGAAACTCAAATGGCTGGAAACCCCCTTTGAGGAAAGAAATAACACCCCAAATTTAAGAGCTCAAATCTTCTAAAAATGAATATAGTATGTCACACATTTAAGTGTGTGTGTGCTCACTGAAATCCCCACCCCCTGCAACAGAAAGTATTTCAAGCTTTCCTTCCCTGTTAAATTACATGGCTCAAGAGTAGCATGGCCTTTCAAAAACAAAATCAACATATTTGCACACCCAATGAAAGCTGTGAGTGCACTAAAACAGTCACAGCTTTCTTCATCACATCTCCCCTTCCCTTCCTCCAAAACACAGATAAAAAAAAAAAAAAAAAAAAAAAAAAAAGAGAATCTTCCTGCCAGATACAGGAATAAAGTGACCAGATGGCCTAGTGTAACCCTCAGTTAATCTCTTAAATGGTGTTAAGTGGTAAACACTACTTCAACATTCACTTCTAGTGTTATGAAGCTATAAGTCAGTCATTTTAAGAAGTGAATAATGGTCTGTTTTGTTTTTTTAAAAAGGAACACCTTACAAAGATTTTCCTTGAACATTTTGTTTAAAATGAATGCATAGAAATTGAAACAAGGTGATTATCTGATGCACAAAAGAAAATTCCCTCCCCCCACCCCAAAAGTCAAGCTATAATAATATAAAGATGTTTAATTTATTTGTCAAGCACCACCAATGTGGTCTTAGTGGCACAACAGAATACACGCTCTTCCTCAAAGAGCATATAAAGTGAACAAGACAGACAAGATGTAGTAACAAATGAGTGAATGACAATTAGACTTTTTGTTGATTTTTTTTCTAAAGAGGGAATAGCTGCAAGCACTGTAATATATACACCAGGGTGGCCAAACTGGCCAGCGAGCCACATGTGGCTCTTTTACCGTTAAAGTGCAGCTTGCAAGCCACACTTCGCCCCCCCATTCTCCGCCTACCAGACTGAAGAAGGGGGAGCTCGGAACATAAGCCTTGCAGTGGTGTGGTGGCGTAGGAGCTCCTGTCCAGTGGGGAGGAGGGTCTTGAGGCTTCAGCCCTCCACAGCGCACCTGACAGGGCTTGCAGCTTCAGCAGGAGTCAGGCTGAAGCCCTGAGCCCCAGTTCCCGGCAGGTGCGCTTTGGCTCTCAAAACTTCTGACGACTGTTGTATGTGGCTCGGATGGCCAGTGAGTTTGGCTACCCCTAATATATACTTATACTGTTTTATAGAAATTTATCAATAAGGAGATATAAAGTTTATATTGGATTAAAAAGGTAAATTTAGCTTCAAGTGTTATAATTTTGTCCATTTGTCTGAAAAATGTTTTTTCCCCTGTTTTTAACTGTCCCATCTTAGCAGAAGTTGTTTAACTATCCAAGTAAAGTTGCCACATAGGGGGTCTAGAGTCTGGAAGTTGGTTTAAACCCATATTCACTCCTAGCATAACTTCACTGATGAGTTTCAGTCAAAACAACAAAATGAAAACAAAAATCCCAAAGCTAGAGAGTCCTTTTAGTTAAAACTGGTCTTTAGAAAACACAAAAAAGTAAGTTAATTCATAACTGCTATTTGTTATATAGACGATACAGGAAATCCTAGTAAACATGAACAGCATTTTCAATTTTTGTATTCCAGGTTTAATGATCAGCATTTTCCTTGTACTTAAGAACAATAAATGAAGTATTTTAGTAAAAACTAAATGCTAACTCTAAACATTTAGATTATATATCTGCTAACTGCAGCATAAGTTATTGACAAAGCCATAAATAAAAGAATAATTAAGTTAAACTGCTTAAGTCTCAACTTGCAGTATTCTCATCCTCTTCATGTATCATATTTCCAATAATAAAATAGCACTGTTTATACCTCATTTTGTATTAAGATTAAACGGCAGCATGGTTTGTAAGAGCTTTCATGGCACTGTTTCTTTTAAAATACTGGCTTACACAACTCTAAAAAGGAGAAAGAGAGAGAGAACAGAATGTTAGCTAATACGGAGATATACCTATCACACAGAACTGGAAGGGACCTTGAAAGGTCATCGAGTCCAGTCCCCTGCCTTCACAGCAGGACCACGTACTGTCTCGGACAGATTTTTGCCCCAGATCCCTAAATGGCCCCCTCAATGACTGAACTCACAACCCTTGATTTAGCAGGCCAATGCTCAAAACACTGAGCTATTCCTCCCTCAAACTTTTAAAGCAATTAGTTTCCTCCTCATTTTCCATGCCCTCAGGGAAAGAAACCACCACAGAAAGTGGTCAACATGCATTTTCCTTTTCTATGTGGGTTAGGTCCAGTCTCTGATGAGTTTATAATTCGAAGCATTTATTTGGTTGCCAGCCCTAAATATGCCAGGGTTAAACAGCACCTGAATACAGAGGTAATACCGTACTGTAATCCAAGAGAACAAACTAGTCCCTGCATTCAGAACTAATGTTCTTGTTAGAAACAAAACTAAAGAAAATACAAGTTATGATAACCGACAATTATTCAATTTAGAGATGAAATTGTAAAAACAACCATTTTGGGTTTTTTTCCTCAGAGGGAAGTGTCATTCTAGTATTACCCAACTAGTCATACTTCATGGTTACAGAACCAATTCACTTTCATCTGTCTTTTAAACAGTCATATTTTCTACAACTAATCCATCACATTTCAAAGAACAAAAACAATAAGTCATTTTTCTCCTTCACACATGATTAAGTATTTTACATCTATTTGTTTAAATTATAATCCACCTACATTCAAACACTGCAATATCCATTTTTACTTGTATGACTACCTCCTGAGAGAATTCTATTAATTAGGTACAGTGTAAACACACTCATACATGCAAAGTTAGTGTATATTTGTGTCTGCACTTAAGGGTTATAATTGCTTTATAAAACAACTAATTAACAGTACTTTGAAAAACTATAAAAGGGCTGCATAGAGTGCTAAGCGTATTATTTGAATTGCATTAGCCACCATACATTTCAAAAAATCCATTCCAGTTGATCTACATGTTCACTAGTGTAAATTACAAATGATAGATGCAGGGTACATTCTGCATGGCTTATGATACTTTATACACCTAACTCTACAAAGAACAGTGTACAAACAGTACGTTATATATTTAGCAAAGACGTTGAAACAATTTTTATGATGGGAGTGCTGAAAGCCACTTAAACAAAACTATAAACCCTGTATATGATGGAAACCACTTCAAGCCTGGGGGTGGACCCCTAGTACTCCTCGTTCCAGCACCCCTGGTATTTAGTACATTTTATCTGCATATAATTCATTTCTATTTTTAAAGAGAAAGATTACATATGTGTTTTATTAATTTACCAACACTTCTCTGGTGCTTTAGCAGATGTGCATTTCAGGGGATTTCACGAAAATATCTTAGTAGTAATCTAGAGGAAGAACCTAATTGTCCTTAATCCGCTATTTAAAATAGGTTAGATTAAATCCTCTTTCAACTGAAAGAAGAAGATAAGTCAGTGCCACCAGGAAACAGAATTTTTACTTCTTTTGTATTTAAGTATTAGACTCTTCTGGATGCAGTGAAGGAAACAACTTAAGCGGTCACAAGTTTCAACAAAGGAAATCAGACTACATAAAACAGAGAACGGTGCCTGTATATATGAATTATACATATACACACACTAAACCTGAATAAGGTCACTTCCGCCTCTTGAGTCTGTGATATTTGTAGCTTCAGGATAATGAGACAAGTACAACAAATGTCCTAAAGAATAGCTATACAATTTCAGTGAGATTTAATGGAAACACTATCAGAGCCCTTTACTATCAAGTAACTCAAGGTAGGAGATGCTTTCAGAAATCCAGATCAAGGCTATTGTAAATCATGTATACTCTGAAAGCAAGTAGTGCTGAGGGAGAGGGGGGGGAAAGAACCCCCACCTATCCGTAGTACTTACATGACCACCATTACCGCAGTATGTGAACATCTCATAAGCTTTACTGTATACAGGCTTTTCCCTACACTTCTATAAGGTAGGGACGTGTTACTGTCCCCATTTGGGGGATCGGGGACTGAGGCACAAAGAAACAGTTACTTGCCCAAAGTTACCTAAGAAGTCTGTGGGAGAGCAAGCAATTGAGCCTGCATCTGGGAGACTCAGATTAAGCCTTAACTACTGGACCATCCTTCCCCTCTAAAATAATCCAGTATAGAATGCCATCTTCTGCTAGAAAGTACACATTTGCTTTTTAAATAATATTTCCAAGTGCTTTTGTGGTGACAATAAACCTTAATATGATACATTTCTGATACTAGACATCCAATTCAAATACCTTCCACAGGGAATTAGAGTACAGCTATGTAACAGACTCCTTACAGTCATTATGGTTAAAATGAAAAACTGGTGACTTCCTGGCACAGAAAGACAACTTGGTTCACTTCCCTACCTGCAATTGTTGCTATGGCAATTATAGCAGAGGAGAGAACAGCATTCCAGTGTTCTGCCTTGTAATTCAGGCTGAATTTCAACTGAGATGTCCCTTGACAATTATACCAATGGAAATGTTACTTTATCCCATATAATGGTAAACCAATGGGTTCAGAAATGGTACTCAGGAAAAATACAATTTGACTAAAAGATTTAAATGGGAAGATAACTGTATTTCATGAACTAAATAGCTTGCTAAGTCAAATCCAATTACATAATGCCTGCTATAACATCTGCCCAGCCATTCTCTAAGGCACCATTTCATCTTTAAGTGGGGGAGACGGAGGGGAGAAAAATCAGTTTGTGTTGTCTCAAAACTCCCTCCATTTGCCCAATTACATTCAAACCTGTTTAAACTGTGCTTCAGTTATCTGTCTTGCTATTTTAAATAGTAGCTAATTACAGCATTTATGTACAGTAACTTTTACCCACTAACCCAGAGTTATTGCATTCAGAATGTAGGTTACAATCCAATTGGAGATATTTCTATTTGAATGTACCATAAAATCAAGTTAAAAAAAAAAAAAAAATCAAGACTTTCCCCTTTTGTTTTTCTGGTTTCAATTACTATTGTATGACAAGGGGCAAAAGGTGGACAAATGATGGGTGTATAGATTTTAGTGTAATGTGCTGTCTGGAGTCTTGTCCTTTTTCATTCCCAAAAAGCCTTTTCAAAATGTTTTACTTTTCACACTAATGTTTTGTGGTTATTTAGTAAGGCTACAAATCACTTTTCCTGAGAAAACAAAATAAATACAAACCTATCAGAAAACAAAACAAAATCTATACAGTTCTTGTCTTACAAGACAGGAAGAGGTCAAAATAAAAATTTCTGGTGCTAAAAAATGTCAGAGTGACATGTTCTTGTAGAAAATTGTCACTGACATAAAAATTAGAACAATCCAGAGTCTCCAAAAGAAATAGGTTTTCTAGAACTACAGAGCACTTGGTGAGCACAGAAGAGCAATGCTTTGTAACCAACAGCAACCAGCTTGTAATGTGGGTTCAAGTTTACTGTAACTGAAGTGGTTTACAACCACAATCCTACTTTCATTTGTATGTTCAAAGAAAAAACGGAAAACCATATATTTCCTTATGATTAAACTGTGACCAATCCTGTAGAGGGGTGGGGAAGAACCCACATAGCTCTTCACATATTTATTGTTCTCTTAGGCTTCTTGAGCCTCAGATTTAGGCCTTTAAATACTAAGCATTTAAAGAATCTGGAAACAAAACAAATGCCACAAGAATAGAGTGAAAGTTACAATAGTTCTCTACTGCATGAGAAACCAATCAGATTTAGCAACACCTCAGGAATTTATATTTACCCCCATATCATTAAAGGCAGGCTGAGACAGATTAACGACACTTATAAAAAAACTCAAGTTATTAGGCTTGACCAACAAGTAAATGGCCTTTGGAACGGACAATGTTTAATTGGAAATAAAGAGCAAAGATAGGCTGGGGAACAGCTCGTGTTCATAAAGAGGACAGAGTATTCCATCCCTCCGAAGACACATCTAAACTAATATTACATTGCTGAAATGTTAGGCTTGTAGGCTAATAGGACAGTAAATTTTGTCACATCTTCAACATCAAAAAGGATCAGTCTATGAAGGACTACAGGTCCAGCGAGCAGGAAAACACGTGAGACGAAATACTCAAGAAAAGTACACCAGGGAAAGCCAACTGATCATGAGGAAAAGCAGAAAAGGAGGTGCAAAAGTTACCACAGCAGAATGTGTGTAGATAGCAATATGAATAATCACAAGATAGAGTATGGATGTACCTGAGCACCTTGCCACAAACAGTACAAATCTTTCAGGGAAGAAAAATATCTATCTCAAGGAGAATTTCAAAATAGTAAGGGGGGGGGGGGGGAAACTGTGCTGCATGAATGTACATTTTCAGTTTACGCTGCATGAATATTCGATTCTAGATCAAGTGGAAATTAGAATACTGAACATTAAATTCATGTTTCAGGAAGTTATATTACTTTCTCCCACCACCACCCAAGTCTCTGAATTAACTTTGATGTTCTTCAAATTCACTGTCCTTTAGTCATTCAAAATAATAATCTCTGCCTTTCAGAATTTGATTTTTAAAAAGGGACACTGAGTCATACTACCATAGTTAACTTACTGTTGTTATACCTAAAAACTAATAAAAAAATAAAATGTATGGCGATCTCATAGACCTTTCAGGGTCCCTTCCAGTTCTGAGTCCAGTCCCTGCCTTCACTAGCAGGACCAAGTACTGATTTTGCCCCAGTTCCTTAAGTGGCCCCCTCAAAGACTGAACTCACAACCCTGGTTTAGCAGGCCAATGCTCAAACCACTGAACTATCTGTCCCCCCCAGCTGAAATTAGAGAAATTTTTTTCAGTTTTTTTGCTTTGTACATTTGATAGCAATTTATATAGAGTAAGTTTCACTGTTTCCCCAATTTGGTCAACCAGTTTTTCCTGTTTGTGTGAACCTTCTAGCACGAAGATAAACAACTAGGTATTTTAAATATGTGTGACTCAACCCATAAATACTGGCCTGGAGATAACTGTAGCGCCTCAGACAACTTAAGTTTGTTGGGTGTGGGGGTTTTTGTTTTTGTTTTTTAAAGCTGATCTTTCCCTTTAAGCAAAATGATCCCAGACCAGCAAGGCTAAAGCATCTGTCTTCCAGTTTCACATTAAAGTTATATTTTATTTTATACACTTCTAGTGCAACAAATATTCAGTTTTAAATTTTTATCCTCGCTGTTTCATTAACAAAATATGTATACTAGTAAAGTGTTTAAGGCATTCAACAAATTTTAGAATTATAGTCAACTAAATGGTACACCCTTTATGTCTATGGCCTGGTCTACACTACGCGTTTAAATTGATTTAACGCTGTACCCGTCCACACTACAACGCTCTTTATATCGATATAAAGAGCACTTCATATCGATTTCTGTACTCCTCCCAGACGAGAGGAGTAGCGCTAAAATCGATATAAACATATCGGATTAGGGTTAGCGTGGATGGAAATTGACGTTATTGGCCTCTGGGCGGTATCCCACAGTGCACCACTGACCGCTCTGGACAGCAATCTGCACTCGGATGCAGTAGCCAGGTAGACAAGAAAAGCCCTGCGAATGTTTGAATTACATTTCCTGTTTGTCCAGCATGGAGCTCTGATCAGCACGGGTGGCGATGCAGTCCCAAATCCAAAAAGAGCTCCAGCATGGACCGTACGGGAGATACTGGATCTGATCGCTTTATGGGGAGACAAATCTGTTGTATCAGAGCTCCGTTACAGAAGAGTTACAGGATGAATGCCAAGAGTTTGAAAAATTACAGGTACAGTGCGTATGCAAGTGTACGGAGCCAGGAATCAATGGCGTCCATGGAGGGAGGGAGAGGAGTATGAGGAGACTATATTCACGTCACATCGTCTCTGAAGCGTATTTGCTTCTTGGATGAGTCCAATGTCTGTAGTTCAACGTGTCTGGCGTGGTTCAGGGATGCTCTCGTTTCTTCCCCCGCACGTGAGATCATTTCTGTATTTTTCATGTCACCTGTGTGTTGATGCTGCTGGTAGACGCGTGTGATAGTGAAGGCATTTTCTGTCCTTTCTCTCCCCGGTGTAGCTGGTTGCATATGATTTTATTCCATCGTCGCCATCAGCCCGTGGTGTCTGGCTGGCTTAGATGCCGGGTGGCCGGCGGCGCTGGTAAATGGGATGCTCAGTTTTCCAGTTGATGTAATACAGACGTTTTATAGCAACTGGGCTGAGCTTCAATCAGCCCCTCCCTTTCTGTGTAAGCAAGTTCTGTACTGCCTGGCATGTTTGCAGCAGCATGCTGGGCTCTTCCCAACATTATTGTCTGCTGGACTGTATAACCGGAGGCTGCCTCCACCCCACCTCATTTATTATTCCTAAAGTCTTGTTTTTCTCCTGCTTCCATTTATTATTTTGACCACATGGGGCGGGGACCATGTGGTAGCCAGGACGGTGGGGGGAGGGGGAAGCAAGGGTGGGTTGTTGGGGGACCTGTGCTGAAAAGGAGCGACTGTGCATCTTCTGATACATTGGTTTTCTAGTCTGTTTTCTGGAGGATGATCTATTTTGACTACATAGGGATTATCGAGGGTCATTTACAATTCTTGCTTTTTCGGGTGATTCGGGGCATCTGTCTAGCGTGGAGTACGCGGGGGAGAGTAACCCGTCATTTTCATGCCGTTTCTCAGGAAGTTAGAAGGATTTACCAGAACTGACTGGTACATCTTTGTATATGCCACAGAAATGATGCTGTTGTGAGAGCTGGCGTATGTCTGTCACAACGCATAGTAACTCAGGTGAGGCAAAAAAAGATGGACGGGCTCAGGTTGACATGCTATGGTGTGCAAGGGATAGGGGAACAAAGGTGAGAATAAGGATTGTAAGCCTGTTTTCCTGGGGAAAGGATGATTGGATTTTAACGAAAGATGTCAAAGTCAGGGGGAGGGGGATACTGAGGCTCTGGATAGTACGGATGTCAACAATGAATTAATAATAGAAGCTCGATAAGACATGGAAGAACGCGCATTATTGTTGCAGTGTGGGGTGGGAATGTATATATGTTTTTCTGCGTTTAGCTTTATCTCTTTCGTGTGTAGCTGTGGCCATTTGACTACAATGGCAGGAATTGTTTATGATTACATGGGAATATGATGCATTTGATATAATTTTGAGGGGGATAGTTGTTTTGTTCTATTATTTACTAACCAAAGGTGACTTTCAACTTTTGTTTCAAAGGTGGCAAATAATTTTATTGAATTTATTATTGTGACTTTTCCATATCTTTAAAGGTATAACACCTGGAGTTCTTTAGGAAGGAATTGGCGGTTTCCTTTGTAGTGCATTATTTTCGACTTAAATTAAAGTTCATTATTCGTTAGACCGTTTAAATACCAGATTTTGTATTCTGCGTATGGAAAAATGGGACGGCAAAGATGAGGCGCGTGAAAGTTATTTTTCTTTATTTAACAACAAGAGAAGTTTTTTAACTGTGTTATCTAACCTATGTATTGAAGATCAACGCGTTAGGTTTCTAAGTAGGGTTAAGTGCTGATAAAGGCCGTTAATGGCTGGAGAGGTGTTTCTTCTTTGTATGAGATGTGTGCGTGGAGATTTTAAGATTGATCGGCGGACGTAACTTCAGCTTGTTCGTGTTCATATAAGCGTGTAATCATTTTAATGTGTTTTTGATTTATTCGTTTAACACAAAGATTTTGATTTTCAAGTTACCCATTGTGTATTTCTTTACAATTGGCCCTCTCATCACAGGGACGGGACGAAGAGAGGGGGAGAAGAAATAGTGGCGGATTTGAAAAGTTTTAAGAATTATAATTAGGAATGTTATCTGAGGGAATGAAGTTGCAGTTGAATTGTCGAAGTTTATTGTTATT
>NC_133769.1:260407249-260419124 GCF_003597395.2 Chelonoidis abingdonii
CCATGGACGCACAACGCCGAATTACTGTGCCCAGTGTGGCCGCGTGAAATCGAATTTATAATATCAGTTTTATGAAACCGATTTTAGCTAATTCTATATTATCACGTAGTGTAGCTGTGGCCATATATGACTACAAACACTGCGCAGGAACACTTGTATGAAATTCCACACATAGGGAATATGATGAAACTCTTGATATACATTTTCAGAGGAGATCGTTGTTATACCATTCGTTACTATCATCTTACCTAACCAAGGCTGCACTTTCCACCCACTTCTGTTAAAGTAGGGCAAAACATACATTTATGAAATCATTTAATTTGCTGAACTTTTCAAATATCTTAAAGGACTATCACAACCACCTGGAAGTTCTTCAGGGACCAAAGATTGAGAGAGATTTCCTTTGTAGTGAATCAATAATTTATCAGATACAAAATTGAAAACAAAGTATCTGTACTTCCAGTTAAGACAAGATTTAACATACCAGATTTGTCATTCTGAAGTAATGGGAACAAATGGAAGAGCAAAAGCAATGAAGCAGCAGTGACAGTTATTTTATTTAATATATAAACAAAAAAACAGAGCAGTTTGTTACTGTGATTCTCTAACCTAACTAGTCCTGCCAAGAATCAAAGCAGTTAGCGTTTCTACAGATCAGGGTCAGCTGTCCCATGCATACACAACAGGCAGTCACCATAGGCTGCAAGGTGTTTATTAACCATTTAGTAACTGAGCAAATGTGTGCTGTGAGCGACATTTACCAGATTGCCTGGAGAAGCAAGTAACTTCAAGCTTGTCCAGGTCTATAGCCAGCGTAGTAACATCCACTTATAAATGAATAGTTATCATGATTATACCCAAAATTCAAGTAAACAAAGAAAATATTTATTTTACAAAAAGTTAACACTTGTGTATTTCATTTCAAGAATATGAGACACCTCTCACCTCATTTAAAAAAAAGGAGAGGGAGAGAGAAAGAGAGAGAGAAAGAAAATAAGTGGAGCAGGAACTTGAAGTTTTAAGATTAATAATTCAGGATGTTATCCCTGACAAAGGGATGCAGTTGCAGCTGATAATGTCAGCAAGATATATTTGCTTTATGGCATCTGAGCAATGCCTTGCATATCATAACCTGTTTTACAAGAGATTTTTCTAAAGACAGTTTTAGTCATCACAGCATGTTTAATTCCTCTCTAAAAGTGACAGCACTGTTAACATTTGACTAATATTTTTTCCATGTAACTGATTATCCAATTTGAAATACTTACATTACCCCAAAACAAGATCAGGGCCCCATGGTGCTAGACCCCAAAATACACAGGATTTGAGAGATCATTACTACTCAGAGCTATCTTCTGCACCAGTCCACAGCCAACTGGTGGCCTTGGATAATTCTCCCACAACCCCCATGTCATAAACAGATAAGTAGGAGTTAATAGAACAGAAGCACTTTATATCTCTTTTGACTGTAAAGAGTTAACAAGTTCAGTAAGCCTGGCTGTCACCAGACCAAAGGACCAATCAGGGGACAGGATACTTTCAAATCTTGAGGGAGGAAAGTTTCTGTGTGTGCTGTTAGTTTTTGGTTGTTGTTCTCTCGGGGTTCTGAGAAGGACCAGACGTGCAACCAGGTTTCTCTCCAATCTCTCCAATACAGGCTCTTATAAGTTCAGAATAGTAAGTACTACGAAGATAAGGTGAGTTAGGCTTATGTTTAGTTTTCTTTATTTGCAAATGTGCATTGGCTGGAAGGAGTTCAAATTTGTATTTTGCTGAAAGGATTTTAATTTGTACTGTATATTTAGACACTGGGATACCACTCCCAGCCTATAGCTGAAAGACCCTCGTACCTATTCCATTTTAAAATTACAAAGATAATTTTTACTGTTTTTCTCTCTTTATTAAAAGTTTTCTTGTTTAAGAACCTGATTGTTCTTTTATTCTGTGTGAGACCCCAGGGACGGGTCTGGATTCACCAGGGAATTGGTGGGAGAAAGGAGGGAAGGGGGAGAGAAAGGCTAAATTCTCTACTGTGTTAGGATTACTTTCTCTCTCAGAGTGTGTCTGGGAGGAGGAGAGAGAAGGAGGAGGGAAGGTGCATTTCCTCTCTTTTAAGATTCAAGGAGTTTGAATCACAGTGATCTTCTAGGTAACCCAGGCAGGGGAAGCCTGGGAGAGGCAACCGTGGAGAAAAGGGCTTTCTTTCCTTGTGTTAAGATCCAGAGGGTCTGGGTCTTGGGGTTCCCCAGGCAAGTTTTGGGAACCAGAGTGTACCAGCACTGGAATCTGGTGGTGGCAGCGCTACAAGTACTAAGCTGTAATTGAGCTTAGAGAGTCATGCTGGTACCCCATCTTTTGAGATGCTAAGATTCAGTGTGGGAGAATGTACCATGACACCCCATTTCTAACAAATGCTTATTATTACAAGAGGCCTAGGCTATTTGGGGGAAATAGAGTTATTTTTAAGGGAAGATGTGGTGACAAAGTTCAGAGAACTTATTAAATACACATGGAACATGATTTTTTCCTCCCATTATGATCAATTTAACATGAAGTGTTTCTTTCTAATGAAACAGAGCAAGTCTTTTCCTAGCCTAATTAGTTACCCAGTCAATCCACTGAAATTTCTTAAGATGTCCAAGCTGTATAAGAAAGATATACAGTTGCGTAACAAATCACTGACGTGTTTGTGAAACTAGCTTAATAGGATAAGAAAAGCAACGAAAATTCAAAATGTCTTTTATTTTTATTTAGGTTATAAATAGAAAGACCTAAAAGCCAAACCTGGAACATGAAATAAACAGTGTTGGCTATCGAACAAGTACTTAAATCATGTTACTTCGTAACAACACTGAACTTGGTGAAGGAAATAAGAAGGTAACATGGGATACACAGAACAGTTAAGAAGGGGGATGAATCAGAACCAGATTACAAGAGCAAGAAAGGTAGAGAAGAAATAGAAAAACCACCACAGAAATGAGTCAGTTTTCCCCCACCATTAGCAGGGCGTGAAAAATATCCTCAACTATCCAGAGAAGGCACAAATATTATCAACCAATATTGAAAAAAACAGTTCAGGGACTTAATTAAAGTTTCTAGGCCTTTGGGAAAAGACAATCTTTCCAAGTATATCCGATCAATTGCTATCATTCCAAATCTGCACATGAACAGCTCCAGAGACCTCCGCTGAGCTTGGGCAAGCTAAACAAACTGCCATTTTCAACTGAGGCTATCACAGACCCAGGTAGCAATGAGACTAATACTTGTTATTAGTAAGTATATTTCAAACCCTGAAACCTCAAGCTGACCCGCCTTCAAAAACAGAGTACACTCTAAACCTATTCAACAAAGATTAGTTGTACATAGTTATGCTGATCTGTCAAAGCATACACAGAAGCCTTGGGGGGGAGAGCGGAAAAAGCACAATCACATAAACCCATCAATAAAACCTCAATTAGTAAGTTTTCAGTATTGTGTGGCAAATATACCCATTATAAATAAGTATTACATACAGTTGTAGCGTCCAAATACACAAACACTGCCGCAGGAAAGCCATTTATGAAACCAACACATAGGGAAAAAAACATCTTGAATATACATTTCAAGAGACGGTTATACCATCGTTACTATCATCTACCTAACCAAGGCCTGCACGTCCACCCACTCTTAAAAGGTAGGGCAAAACAACATTTATGAAACATTTTAATTCTGAACTTTTCAAATCTAAAGACTATGCACAACCACCTGAATTCGGCAGACCAAAGATTGAGAGAGATTCCTTGTATGAAATCAAATTATCAGATAAAATGAAACAAAGATCTGACTTCCAGTAAAACCAAGAATTTAACATACCAGATGCAATTCAAAGGAACAAATGAATAGCAAAAGCAATGAACAGCATGACAGTTATTTATTTAATAATACAACAAAAAAACAGAGTCATTTTACTGGTGATTCCTTAAACTCTAACTAACCCGCCAAGCATCAAAGCATTACGTTCTAAAGATCAGGGTCACGTCCCATGCAAACACAACAGCAGTACTCAAATAGGCTGCACGGTTTAAACCATTATAACTAAGCAAATTTGCGTTGACGACATTACATATTCTGAGAACATAACTTCAACTTCCAGTTCATAGCCACGATTAACATCACTATAAAAAGTACATGATTATACCGCAAAATTAAGTAAACAAGAAAATATTATTTTACAAAAAATTAACACTGTATTCATTTCAAAATAGAACACCTCTCACCTCATTTAAAAAAAAGGAGGGAAGAGAAAGAGAGAGAGAAAGAAAATAAGTGACAGAACTGAAGTTTTAAAAAAATCAGATTTTATCCCTGTCCAATTTTGCTTTGCGTGCGCCCCCAGCGACTGATTCAGCCGGGGCAACTCCATGAAGCAGTGACAAGTAACAGAGGAGGAAATAACCGTCATTTCTGCAGGGTTCTCCGGCAGTAGACGGTACATGAACGACGGTAAACCATCTCTGCTACACTGCAAAAGCAAGTGAATGGCTGCTGTTAGCCTGGATATCGCCTCTCGGCACGCATCCAGTACACATTACGGTGCCTGGAAAAGAAAAAAGCGAACGGCTCCATGTGCTGCAGCTATGGTGCTGCCAGGGCAATCCAGGAAAAACGTGCGAAAGGATTGTCAGCTGTTTTCCGGAGGAAGGAATGACTGACGACATTTACCTGCAGAACACCGCCCGACAATTAATGATTCAACACCAGAATTCCAGGGGGCGGGGAGACTGCGGGAAACTAGGATAGCTACGGAAAGCTACCCACAATGCAACACTTCAGAAATCGACGCTAGCACTCAGACTCATGGACGCACACTGCCAATTACTGTGCCAGTGTGGCCGCATGAAATCGAATTTATAATATCAGTTTTTTTATAAACCGATTTTAGCTAATTCGTAATTATCACGTAGTGTAGACGTGCCTTTGGTAGTGAGTTAGTCTTGGTCTCTTCTCCTTTAAAACTTGAGGTTCCTGACTAGGTGATATAGGCTTTGATGATGTAAATGATCAGCCACTAATGACCCAGGTGCCTGAGCCTCAAGTCTGGTGTTCATTAGTAGTCTTTCCAAATTTATTGCCAGAGGCAACCAGTGATGTGAAGTTACATGTGACAAGTAGCTCATGAAAGGGATCCAACTGCAGTGAATTACATGCTGAGGGGCTAGAAGGTGTAAATTGCTCAGCTTAACTCTCTTTAAATTTGACCCTATGTCTTCAGAGAAGAAAGGCTCTTGGGGCAATTTAGACAGTAAATGTACCTCCTAGTACCCTCTTGATTTTAATATTATGTTGAGCACAGAGAGCTCTGATTCACAGCAAGTGAAATCAATCTTTATCTGTGATTTCTAGGACAGCCCTGTTCAGCCATTCTTATCACGTTTCTGTCCTGATTTGATTTTTCTCTTCCCCTAAATTCAAATTTTCTAGCAAATGAAGATCAGCTTCTTGTAAAGCCTCCCTTTGAGCCAGAGACCCTGCATTCCCTTGTGATATAAATTGCTCATCAAATTGTTTCAGCACGCAAATCACAATTGTCTTGCTTCGTATCTCCTCCCTGAACTAGGAAGAATGTGAAATGTTTCGTTTGTTTGCCCTTTCCACAGGTCAGGGAAATATTAAGCGGACTTTTCTTCCTGTTCTCCAAGGCGCATTTCAGTGATTTTGAAACAGTCAAAATAGAGCTTGATGTCAGCAGAATGCTGCAGATCGTCAAAACTTAAGTTTCTAGAGGGCTAAATTGAATTTATGATAAGTATTGCTTTTGCTTTCTCTCTTCCCTCGCCCCCTCCAGTCTCTGTCATGGAATACATTGGAGCCAAGTGGCTGGATCCACAACAATAATTTGCTTCCTTTTTCATTACAGCATGACTACTCTCCTCAAGTTCTCCCCACTCATCGACCACAGCACCAGCAACAGCGAACCTAGTGGGCAGACAATTATAGCAATAATTCAGTTCAGTCAGCCATACTCCTTTTAACAAAATGGCAAAAGGTATCGGTGTGTAGCTGTGCTACACAAAATGAGTCAGGCTGTAAAACATGCAGTTAAATAGTTGTTTTATTGTACTGGTTCATTCATGTTAAAATGACTTTCTTCGGGTTTTAATCTGTTATAAAAATACAGGATTTCTCAATACTTGGTTAAAAGCGTATCTTGTATCTTTGAGAGAATAGAGAATACTAATAATTCTAACCAACCCTAAAGCTACAAGCTTATTTAGGTACAGATTTAAGGGTGTTGTAAAAATAAACTGGTGTTAATTGTGAAGGTAAAGGATAGAATACATTTCTGGAAAAATTAAGGCCCAATCCTGTGAACAATTATGCTCCTGCTTAACTGTAAACTGGTGAGTCATCGCATTGACTTCAAAGGCAGCAGGAGTTGTAAACCTTTAACAGGATCCAGAGCTTACTAAGAGCTGATTCTAAGATCTCATGCATTTAAAAGTCATGGCCTTTACAATGGCATTTCTGAGAAGTATATTTTATTTGTGATGTGCTTTCCTGCTCTGTTAGAAAAGTGTAGTAAGACAAAAATTTTACCTGAATTTAAATGTCAAGTAAGTGGGAATAGTGCAACGCTGGCATTTGCTTCCTTTTCCATCCTCAGCTCATAACAGTTAGAGGGCTGGATCCTGCCGTTCTTTGCAATAACTGAATGCTCCAAAAATGGCTTAAGTAAGGGTTTGGAATGTGCAACGAATGCAGTTGGAAGCACTGGAAAAGGGAATAGTCCCATTATATAAAAGACAATGGATGTTGTAAGAGATATTGAGATGTTGTGAATCTGGCAAGTTTTTCAAATATATTGTCCATCATTTTTATTAACCACAAGCTGCAGCTGGAAATGATTATGCAATACATCATATTGCCAGTTGTAGAGCCAGCGTGAATTGCAGTTGCTTATGTCAGTGGCAAATTTGACCCAGCTGGTAGCACTTTCCTGGTACCGTTTTCCACTCAGATAACTGAAGATGATGCGGTATCAGGAACTAATATAGAAAGAATAGATGTGCAGCGATCTGGAATGCACCAGGAAACTTACCAATGTGCTATTTGGGACAAATCTGGGACTCAGACCCACAGAATAACCAATGGGATGGGATGGCATGAACCAGTCCTGCCCCCACCCTCATCTACTCAAATGGTCAATTTTTGTTGAGATTCCCACCTCTTTCTTCTTCCAGCTGAGTTGTGGCAAGCAGAATGAGGTATTAAGTGGGTGAAATGCAGGGACCCTTAACTCCCCAGCTTCGAGAAACTGTCCCTTTGTGAGACTCCTTGTTCAAGCCTCAGGGAGCAGGAAAAAGAACTCCACTAAAGAGAAGGTTGCTAGGCACAAACAGGCCTGAAGAGAAGGGAACGATAGTGTAGACAGCACAGGACAGCCTCTGAAGAATTCTCCTTCCCTCCCTAACCACCAACCTCTCAACCCAGTAGTAAGACAGGCTGAGAGAGGGGCAGAACAGCCATCATTAATGATTTGTTCAATGAAGAAGGTGACCTGGGGGGGTTGGAGAGTGAAGGCTCGGCCCAAACGCTGGGCTCACAACAACGGGAATGTTTGTACATTTTTTTTCAATTTCCCCAGTAAAGGAAGTGACTATAAATCCCTGCATCGCATGATAGCGTCCCCCGCGTTAGAACATTTTAACTGATAACTAAACGTATTGTTCGAGGGCTCGATACTTGATAGAATTCCTCGAGTCAGCCACCAGCGTCTATATGGAGGCACCAAATTTTCTCAAGAGTACTTGAGATAGGCTCTGAACACCATTGTATGAGCTGCACACCGGGGCATCAGTAGTATAAATTTTGGCCTTATGGAGAGAAATTCTTCAATACAGTACCCAAATAGAGTAGCTGACACGTTGGCCGACGTATCAAGTTCCCTTCAATTTCAATGGGAAAGTATCAGCGCCCGCAATGGCTAACGTTCCTTGTAGCACACTGTTGAATGGATACTAAGCCACTCATCAGATATAAGAACCAGAGTGAGGCAGTTGATTTCCACGATGAGCTTCATCAGTACAGGCCGGCCTACCTGCAAGGATAGATGAACACTGTACAGAATAGATGTCTTATAAAAATCTAAGCGAAGGAAAAGCCAGATCGAGACCACAGTGAAGACACGCGAGTTGAACGAAGCTACTATCCAGAGAGCAGGTACTAACGGGTCAAAAAGCTACTGGCATCAGCTGCGGAAGCCAAACGACAAAAACAGAAAAGGGCGCGAGGAAAGAGTACGAAGCTTGAACAGGACTTGGGCAATATGAACGTCGGGACTTTTACTGCACCAACACTTGAGTCGGAAGTTTTGAGTTCAATGAGCAGTATAAGCATAAGTTAGAAGAAAGTAAATTCCTTCCTGTATTCATTTCAATACGGCTGAATTCGTGTGCATTGACTGCAAATGCCACACCAGACAACAGTGCACCGACTCCTATTTTAGTCTTCGCAAGCAGCGACCAGTATGCAAGCCGAATCGACTTGCCAGCATAGGCTGACATTTACGTTACTCTTTATATTTTGCTCCTCCAACTTTAGGGATATACCCTGTATTAAAATATGGCCTTCATTTTTCAATTCTACATAGTACTCTCATGGTTTGATTTTCTAAGCACAGAATATTTTGTAAACAAATAATCATATATTCAATTAACTCTTCAAGTTAATTGTTTATTTAAAATAGTGAAATGTTTAAAATAGATGCAGATCTTAGAGCTGGAGAGAAAATCTAAAGCCCTAACTTTAGATTCTAAAACAAATCCTACAACTAAGGACCAACCATGAACATTGGTACCATCCAGAAGCAGAAAGCAAAAAATCTACAACTTTCTCTACATGGATAATATTGGAAGGTATTAAGCAAAATCACAGATCTGAAACAATGAAACCAAGTCAAAACGCTTGGACATGAAACAGCTGAAACTTTGAGACATTCAAATCCTGGCTTAGATCCGACGTTCGATTCCCTACCTCTCCAACTGGCCAAACCTAACTTGACTATAAATAGAACCTGGGCTTTGAAAACTTTTGATCTGGCTGCATAGCTGAATTTGGTGGTTTGAGCCCATCTCTAGGTCTAGTGACCATTACTGCATTTTCAAAGGAAAAAAAAATGTCTACAGGAGACAAGCTACAATCTCATTAAATGTAGACATTCAGACTCTTGTCACCGGCTCAAAGACACACCTTCTCCTTTGTTCCATTTGTAATAAGATAAGCGCACAGCCAACCTGGGCCACATATTCTACAACCAGGCAACACCATCACAGGACCTAACGCGGATCAGGCACACTACCACCGGTTCATTCACCTGCACGTCCACAGGGTAATTCGGCCATCATATGCAGCAAGCCCCTCTGCTATGTCATCCACCAAACTGGACAATCTACGGAAAAGGAAAATGACCAAATCAGATAGTAGGAATGGCAATATACAAAACACTGTAGGGAGAGCACTTCAACCTCCTGGCCACAGCAGGACTTAAGGTGGCCATCCTGCAGCACAATAAACTTCAGGACCGCACTTCAAAGAGAAACTGCTGGAGCTTCGTTCCATCGTGCAATTTGACACCACAGCTCAGGATTGAAACAAAAGACTGTGAATGGTCTTGCCAACTACAAACCAGTTTCTTCTCCCTTGTTTCAAACACCTTTCACACCTCAACTGGTAGAAGAACTGCAATCCTCCCTGACTGAACTAACCTCGTTATCTCTAGCCTGCTTCTTGCTTGCATATATATACCTGCCCCTGGAAATTTCCACTACATGCATCTGATGAAGTGGGTATTCACCCACAAAAGCTCCTGCTCTAAAAACGTCTGTTAGTTTATAAGGTGCCACAGGACTCTTTGCTGCTTTTACAGATTCAGACTAACACGGCTACCCCTCTGATACTATGCGCAAACTGAAACCCACTAAACACTACTTTCAGTAAACAGAACTCACGTTGAAATATTCCATTTTAAACTTAATATTAAAAATGTATATTCTTATCGCACCATTTATCCTCAAGGATCCCAAAGCATTTACAAACTGTTCACTATTGGGATCTTGCATATAAGTAATTCTCTTACCCACAGCCCTATAGGGGTGTACAGGACAGGGTATGTGTGGAAGCAGAGAATAAATTGCAGACAGGAGGAAGAACGCATTTGGACTTGACTACACTGTTACTATTAACACCTCTACTCTTCCAGAGTGTTCCCCCACCACTCAGGAAGATGGTATGGACACAGTATGATATTTGAAAGTGCTCAGCATACTGGTTAATGTCTGGTTTGCCCCTGCAGCCCATGTTATTATCAAGGGTCCTCATGCCTGGAACAAATAAGCAAACAAATGACAACCAATTCAGGTAAAATACTAGACAAACTTTTGAAGATACTATCCAAAACAAACTTCACCCTGAACTAAGAGCATCAGATCTCTTAGTTTCTGCATAACCTTGAAGTTACGCTGAACTTCACACTGCTTTTGGACACAGATTGCAACTGTAGTGAGGACAACCTCCCACCTTTGGGAAGCCAGGAGACGGACCTTTCCTTTTGAAGAAAGGATCCCGATGTTTTAACTCATGCCTTCATCACCTAAAAACTTCCGGTTGTGTAGTTTATCTGGGACTGATGGAGACCACCTCACAGGAGCTACAACTAATTCAACATGCAGCATTTGTTTATTAGCCAGAGGAGATCATATCACTCAGCCCAATTTAGTCTGGAGTAGGCCAGGGAAACACTATTCATCTGCAAAGACTCTAGTAGGCTAGCACCCACAAGCCTTAGAAACCATTTATCCATCCACAGTCCACCAAGACAACTACACACTACAAAACCATTGTAGCCAAAATGATTCAGGAGAAGACTCGAGGCAGAGAATTCTTAGTCTGACTTCATATGGTAAGTTGAGGTCCTGCCACTAAGTCTGAGCTTGACATTTATTTAGGCAAATATAAAACTGATCTTTTCTCTATAGCTTTCCTCCAGCAGCAGCATTCCCTCCAATCACCAGCCTTTTTAAAAAGTTTGGTATAAGGAGAAAAATGAGAGGAGTGCTTGTGTCATCATCTATGCAATAACAGTGATAAAGATACACTGCTATGGCAAGGACATCTACTAATCATTCATGCCAATCAATTTCAGGGATGGTATTTAATATTGCAAGAGTACGTTTATTGCCATGGTTAAACAGAACAGTTCAACCACTGAGTTGGGAACAGTAACTGTTTAAACATCTACTTAGAGAGTTTTCTGAAGTGGTAAACCTTATTGTGTCCACAGCAGCTTCTTCCATGAGTCTTCCTCATTTAAAATAATAAATTCAAAATTTAAGAAACCAACAAGACATACAGAGAAAATAGGAAAAATAGTTTACTTGCTCCAAGCAATGTAATAACAAGCAATTGATGAAAGTATACCATACACAGAAGCCAGTCTAGAAAATCTGGTGAATTATAAAGATCTTTTCAATTCCCCCACATATCTTGACTTTATTCTTGTCAAGGTCTTTTCCCCACTTTGAACTTTAGCATCCAAAAAGTGGGGACCTGCATGATCCCTGGTGAGTTTAGACTCAATCCCTTGGATTCCAAAACAAGGAAAAATCAATCAGGTTCTTAAAAAGAAAAGCTTTTAATTCAAGGAAGAAAAAGTAAAAATTATCTCTGTAAAATCAGGATGGTAAATGCTTACAGGGTATTCAGATTCATATAGACTAGAGGGACTTCCCCCCCCCCCACCTACCCCCAAGCCTGAGATTCAAAGTTACAGCAAACAGAGGTAAAAATTCTTCCAGCAAAATACACATTTACAAGTTAAGAAAACAAACATAAGACTAAT
>NC_133769.1:260422184-260635412 GCF_003597395.2 Chelonoidis abingdonii
TCTCTTTTGGGCGCGCTTAGGAGGCAATATCTTCCCCTCCGCAAGCAACAGAGTCTGAAAGTGCAGCAAAATCCTTTTTAATGAAGGAATCAATGCTGCCATGGCCATTCGGAGGAAACACGACAAAGCGAGTTAAGAACAGCAAACCATCACACAAGCCCACCTCCCCCAAAGGTACAGGTGTTGTTGCGCGCGCGAAAAAAAAAATTGGTTTACCCCCCCCCCCTTTCCCCCCCTTAAAGGGGGGGTTTTATATCCAAATCACGGACCAAAGTCCAACAACCCATAAAGTCTTGTCCATAACACCCAGAATTCAAAGTCTATCTGTAGAGGTCCTCCCCTAGCTCGTGGTGAACAGGGGCGCCTTTATTGGTCAGGGCAACTGCCGGGTCTCTCGGTGGCTGCTTCCCTTTCACGAGACTGCTCTGCTTTACCAGGGCCCACTCTGCACTCCTCCACCTCGTCTCACAAACTGCTCCGCCTCCCATGCTGCTCTGCTCCACAGCTGCCCCTTGAGTGATGTCCAGTTGTCCCTTGCAAACTGCTGAGCTCCCCTGCTTCTGGCACTTGCCTGTCCCACAGTGCTCGCCTGCCTCTGCGTCACAGCTGTCTGACAGCCTCCCCAACTGTATCCACGCCTGTCCGTGATCCCTCCAGCCATCGCCAAAAAACTTACCCGCCAGCTGCTTCTGTTTCGGCAGTAATGGCTTGGGTGTGGTATGTAAGTGTCCCAGGTCACTGGGTGGGGGCTCGAGCCGGTTATGCACTGTGTTACTGAAACGGAACCCCTGGATACTGAACCCGGCCCTTGTTGCTGCCAACTCAGAGGGGCAGAAGGGTTATGTGTGTGTGTGTGTATGTATGTATATATATATGTACACACACACACATACACACACACACAGAACATAAAACAATGGGTGTTACTATACACACTAACGAGAGTGATCAGTTAAGGTGAGCTATTACCAGCAGGAGAGAAAAAAAAAAAATTTGTAGTGGTAATCAAAATGGTCCATTTGCAGCAGTTGATAAGAAGGCGTGAGGAACGGGGCGGGGGGAATATATATGTGATGGCATGTACCACATTGGCAGATGTGCAGGTGAACGAGCCTCTGATAGTGTGGTCGATGTGATTAGGTCCTATGATAGTGTCCCCTGAATAGATACGTGGGCAGAGTTGGCAACAGGCTCTGTTGCAAGGATAAGTTCCTGGGTTAGCGTTTTTGTTGTGTTCTCTGTGGTTGCTGGTAAGTATTTGCTTCAGGTTGAGGAGGCTGTCTGTAAGCAAGGACTGGCCCATCTCCCAAGATACAGTTACCTACATTGCCATCCCATCCACCTCACTTAGCTGAAGCATACAGTTTTATAAGTCTTCCACAAGGAAATCTCTTCAACACCTGTCATTTTATTCTCTTCATCCCCCGCCCCCCAAACTCTTCTCATTTCTCTTCAATTTGTCCATATCTTTCTGACTGAGGAGCTTAGAAACAAACTGGGTACTTTAGCTACTGTTTCACCAGAGAGTGAAAATCATCTCCCTGATTTAGGAGAAGATGCTTCTGAATATGCAGTCCAATAAAAAATTATATATAATCTATCACACATGCACTGAACACCCCAAGGTCTCTTAGCATTTCCCACATCCCATAAAATATTTATGGCTTGACTTCCCCCACTCCATCTCCAAATGTACTGATCTGCATTAGTTCACATTTAGTTTTAATTTCCGGTCCATATTTCTAATCTCTCTCTATTGCTCCTGTTTTTAGTAGTAACTTCGTAAGCATGTTGTTTACTCTCTCTTCCCAGTCATTGGTGAGGATGAAAATGAAAGTCAGATTTAGCACTAATTCTTTTGTTCCTCAATATACACTTTTCTCCAACTTAATACAACACTAATTTTGGTATCATTTGTTTATCCTTTTATATAGAATTGAAAAGCATGGGTTTTGTTCATCTCAAAGTCAATTCATTTTTCCTCATATGAAATAAAGTACCACAGGTTTCACACAGTATGGCCATCTAGCCCAATATCCTGTTTTCCAACAGTGGCCAGGACTGGATGCTTCAGAAGGAATGAGCAGAAGGGCCAGTTCTCGAGTGATCCATCCCCCGTCATCCAGTCTGAACTTCTGATGGTCAGAGGTTTAGGGACACCCAGAGCTTGGGATCACCATGACCATCTTGGTTAATAGCCATTACTGGACCTTTTTTTTTTAAACCAGTTATAATTTTGGCTTTCACAACATCCCCTGGCAATGAGTTCCATAGACTGTGCACTGTATGAAGTACTTCCTTATGTTTTAGACCTGCAACCTATTAATTTCATTGGGTGACCCCGGTTCTTGTGTTAGGGAAGTGTTCAAGAACACTCCCCTATTCACCTTCTTCACATCATTCACGGTCTGATAGACCTCTATCATATACTCCTTAGGGTATGGCTACACTTGCAGCTGTACAGCGCTGCCGCAGGAGCGCTCCCGCAGCAGCACTTTGAAGTGTGAGTGTGGTCGTGGCACCAGCGCTGGGAGAGAGCTCTCCCAGCGCTGCAGGTACTCCACCTCCCTGAAGGGATTAGCTTACAGCACTGGGAGCCGCGCTCCCAGCACTGGGGCACTGTTTACAGTGGCGCTTTACAACGCTGTAACTTGCAGTACTCAGGGGGGTGTTTTTTCACACCCTGGGAGAGAAAGTTGCAGCGCTGTAAAGCGCAATGTAGCCAAGGCCTTAGTCATCTCTCTTCTCAGATGAACAGTCCAAGTCTTCTTAATCTCTTCTCATATGGAAGCTGTTCTATACCTCTACTCATTTTTGTTGCCCTTCTCTGTACATCTTTTTCCAATTCTAGTGCATCGTTTTGAGACAGAGTGACCAGAACTGCATGCAGTATTCAAGGTGTGGGCATATCATGGCCTTATGGTATTTTCTGTCTCATTATGTATCCCTTTCCTAAGTGACTAACGTTGTTAAGTTTTTGACTGCAGCTGCATAATAAGTGGATGTTTTCTGAAAGCTATCTGCAATAACTCCAAGATCTCTTTCTTGAGTGACAACTGCTAATTTAGCACCCCTGATTTTGTACATACAGTTGTGATTATTTTTCTAATGTGCATTACTTTGCACTTAACAGTGAATGTCACCTTAGTTTTGTGATAAATACTTGTTAGTTCAATCCTAAAAAAAAAAAAAAAAAAAAAAAAAAAAATTTACATTAAATACGATTTGCTATTAATTAGTAATTCTGGTCCACTGTGGTAACATCACTTATTTTTGTGTACAATAAATTGTCCCTGTTTTAGGTAGGAAAGCTGACTTTTGCTTTAGTAAAAGAGTGCACAACAATGCCCATACATGTTTGGGGAACACTAACAACTGTGTAAACCATATCCTGCTTTCTGTCATGTGCAATGATAAGCCCTGAAGGCTTCTCCTGACCTCCCTGCAAATCATGAGACTATCAAACTCATGACTGATCACTTACCGTCAGCCTTCACAGAAGAGAGTCACTGTCTGAACAGATTTATTCTGGTTCATTGGAATCAGACAAAAATAACTATATTGTCTTTGAGTGCTACCTTAAATCACTAGATTTGGAGACATATAGGGTGTCAAGTATTTTATTTCAGATGTAAAGGCTTCCAAAAGCAGAAGACAGACTTAGTAAACACAGCCATCCATCTCTCAGTCGATTTCTCACTGTCGAGCAACAACAATATTCATCATTGCATAAAATCTAGTTTTCACTCATTGAATAACCCGAAACACTGTACTATTCAACTACTGACCAGCGAATAGTTAGCCCATTAACTAACCAAAAATATTGTATGGGCGCAACGCATTATGGCAATTAGAGCCAGAACAGTGTTTATACTTCGCTCCCTAAGCGCGTTCGCATGAGAGGCACCTGCTGGTGCAGCCTGGAGAGTTGAAACCTCTCACGTCCTACAAACAACTAGCGTCCGATACTGACCCAGCGGCGCCGCGCTCCGCAGAAGAAAACTGGCCGGCGGAGAAGCGAGAGGGACAGAGCTGGAAAGTGCGGGAGATCCCTGGAGTAAGTGGTTTGTTAGTCAGTGAGTGCAACGGGATGTGCAAGTGCTCTCAGCCCGACGCGCCCGCCACCGCTTCCACCGCACCCGGCTGCCCCGCGAGTTCCCATCGCGCCGGGAGTGGAGCGGCAGCTCCGAAAGGGGACGAAGCGGTGCACGCGCCTCCCGGGAAGGGGCTGCGGTCCCACGGAGGAAGGGAGGACGGAGTGACGGGGGTTTCGCAGCGCCCTGGAAGTTACGGGGGGTGCTTCCCTGGGCCAGCGTGAGTGGGTCTAACGCCGGCACTTCGCTTCCCCCGCCCGGCAGGGAGAAGCGGCTCCCGGGAACGCCCCGCTGGGAACCGCCTGCCGGCCGGGGAGTTCGCAGCGCGGCCCAGGGAGCCAGGTACTTACATATCTGTTGATGAGCGTGCGGATGAGGCTGCAATCCATGGTGAGCCAAAGCCGCTCAGGCACTCGGCCAGCTGGGCTGCCTAGCTCGTCTCGCTTCCACGTTCTGCCTCCATGGAGCAGGGGCTGCTCCTCCTCAGCCGCTCACACGCTCGCTCACGGAAGCGGAGAGCGACTCCTCTGCCCGCCTCCGCCGCCTCCTCCTCCGCTGCCCCGGCTAAATCATTCTTGCGCCAGGCACGACCAGCTACCCATGTGTGCGCCGCTGCTCCTGCCGGCGCCTCATCGCCAGCGCAGGGAGCTCGGCTCGAGATGCTGCCCCTGGACACTCTGCAGAGAGGAAAAAGCCGTGGGGGCGGGTCCCTGCCTTTGCTCTGGCTCGTAGCAGCCAGCCAGTGTTTTATTGAGTGTGCAGCTGCCTCTGCTCGCGAGCGCCAAAGCACTGCCCAGACCAGCTCCCCACGCCTCCCCCTCCCACTTTGATCTTTGCTTGCTGTTCAGGCAGTGCACGTCATAAAGGGCGTGAGAGCATGCGCGTTCCCCCTCCCCCAAATAGTCCTCCTCCCCCTTCCAGCCCACGTAGTGTGCGGGGCTCCACCCCTTTTACTCCTGGTCTGGTCTTCGCTCTGCGCCTGGTAATGAGTGGGGCGCTCGCAAGGCTCACGCTCGGCTCACCGAAGCTGGGAGGTTTCGAATTGAAGCGTTTGCATCTTGCTTCCCTCCCCTAGACCCTGTGTCTTAACTCCAGGGCAAAACTCCCTGCGTCCGAGCTGGTTTTCCAGTCCTTTTTGACTCTGCCGCTATAGCTTCAAGGAGCCTTCTCCTGCACGTTTTGCACACCCAAACCGCTCCTTGAAGTCAGACGTGGGGGTGCAAAGAATGCAGGCTGATGCCGCAGAGGGTGAGTGTTTTATTCCGGGTAACACACACGTATTCTTTACAATCCTTCCTTGTCCTTATCTCTGCAGCTTTTGTCCTGGCTCCGTATGGGCTGTGAGTGACAAACTCAGGAAGTGCTATCGAGCACCACCATCTGCTCACACGAGTTTGCAAGAGAAATTCCGAAAAGCAGAGGAAGGTTCCTGCCTGTTGAAAGAGCGCATCCCATAAGTGGAGCAAAGAGAAAAGAGCGGGAAGCGCCTTTAATCACCTGCTTGAAAAGCCCTAACTGCCAATTACCGAGATACTGACGCTACCTAGCAGGCAGTGGAGGGAGTGATAGCAGCTAGAGTCCTCCCCCGAGGGGGGCGAACTTGGAGAAGCAGTGGGACAAGCCCAGAGCGCTGCTGCGGCTGGGAGCTCAAGGGCAGCGGAGCACCAAGCCAGTGATAAGCACTCCTCCCTTGTTTCCTTTACTGTTGAGGATGGGAAGTCGAGGAAAGGGAACTTTAGATGGAGCAGATGTTCAGTTTTCTCCTTTCAGGACTTTATTTGTAAAATTCCTAGGGGTGAAACCACACATAGGTCCCAACAGTTGCAAATCGAGGTAAATAGCATGTCTCACACACAAGGATACTGTAAAAATGGGAAAATATACAGGGACTGGGAGTATATTCCCTGTGTGTTAAATACTCCTTATAGGTAATACTTGGGGAGCAGGGGAGGCAGGTTAAGGCCCATTCCTGCAAACAGATTACCCATGAGTTCTATGTGGCACCTTAGAGACTAACAAATTTATTTGAGCATAAGCTTTTGTGGGCTACAGTCCACTTATTGGATGCATAGAATGGAACATATAGTAAGGAGATATATATACAGACAACATGAAAAGGTGGGAGTTGCCCTACCAACTGTAAGAGGCTAATTAATTAAGAGAAAAAACTTCTGTAGTGATAATTAAGATGGCCCATTTCAGACAGTTTGACAAGAAGGTGTGAGGATACTTAACATGGGGAAATAGATTCAATGTGTGTAATGGCTCAGCCAGCCTCTGTTCAAGCGTAAATTGAGGGTATTCAGTTTGCATATTAATTCAAGTTCAGCAGTTTCTCGTTGGAGTCTGCTTCTGAAGCTTTTCTGTTGCAAAATTGCCGCCTTTAAGTCTGTTATGGAGTGACCAGAGAGGCTGAAGTGTTCTCCTACTGGTTTTTTAATGTTATGATTCCTGCTGTCAGATTTATGTCCATTTATTTTTTTTGCGTAGAGACTGTCTGGTTTGGCCAATGTACATGGCAGAGAGGCATTGCTGGCACATGATGTCATATATCACATTGGCAGATATGCAGGTGAATGAGCCCCTGATGGCATGGCTGATGTGATTAGGTTCTATGATGATGTCACTTGCATAGCTATGTGGACAGAGTTGGCATCGGACCTTGTTACAAGGATAGGTTCTACACACCACAGAACAAAAACACTAACCCAGGATCATTTTGAATTTTAATCCTATCCTCCGAAGCACTTGCAACCCCTCCCAACTTGGTATCATCCACAAACTTTGTAAGTGTACTCACTATACCATTATCTAAATCATTGATGAAAATATTGAACAGAACTGGACTCAGAACCGATCCCTGTGGAACCCCACTAGTTATGCCCTTCCAGCATTACTGTGAACCACTGATAACTACTCTCTGGGAACGGTTTTCCAACCAGTTTTTCATCCACCTTATAGTAGCTCCATCTAGGTTGCATTTCCCTGGTTTGTTTATGAGAAGGTCATGCAAGACAGTATCAAAAGCTTTACTTAAGTCAAGATATACCACATCTACCACTTCCCATCCTATCCACAAGACTTGTTACCCTGTCAAAGAAAGCTCTCAGGTTGGTTTGACATGATTTGTTTTTGACAAATCCATGCTGACTGTCACTTATCACCTTATTATCTTCTAGATGTTTTCAAACTGATTGCTTAATTATTTCCTCCATTATCTTTCTGGGTATAGAAGTTAAGCTGACTGGTCCTGTAATTTCCTGGGTTGTCTTTATTTCCCTTTTTATAGAAGAGAACTATATTTACCCTTTTCCAGTCTTCTGGAATCTCTCCTATCTTCCATGACTTCTCAAAGATAGTTGTTAATGGCTCAGATATCTCCTCAGTCAGCTCTTGAGTATTCTACGATGCCTTTCACTGGGCCCTGGGTGACTTGAAGACATCTAATTTTTCCAAGTAATGTTTAATTTGTTCTTTCCCTATTTTAGCCTCTTCTGTTCCTACCTCATTTTCGTTGGCATTAGACTTTCAATCACCACCAACCTTCTTGGTGAAAACTGAAACAAAAGTCATTAAGCACCTCGGCCGTTTCCACATTTTCTGTTGTTATTTTTCTCCCCTTATTGAGTAATGGGCCTACCCTGTCCTTGGTCTCCCTCTTGCTTCTAATGTATTTATAGAATGTTTTCTTGTTACCTTTTATGTCTCTGGTTAGTTTGATCTCAATTTACCGTTGTTCTGATCAGCATGTCACGCCACCTAGTATATCATAAATTTTGACAGCATCACGACTATATGACTTGCAGACTGTCTCTTGCTGCCTGTGTGATGGTGGGTGGGGAGGGGGAAGGATTATAAAAACGTGACCAGTTTATCCTGGGGGTCAGATGGCTGAGAGTAACTGTTCTGCCATGTGAAAATAACTGGATGGACTGGTACTATTTAGCACAACTAGCATGCACCATAAGATACTTATCACACTGGGTATTTTACTTTTAAAAATCTTTTCTCATTACTGAAATGGATAACTGATTCCAAATCAGCAAAGTAAATAAAATTCCTTTTTAACATCATCTGTGATTGCCATTCTTCCGCTTCAGTGCTCAAAAAAGACCTCTTTTAGTGGCTTGTTCTTTCCCACCAAATAAAGCACTCAAATTAGTAGCGTCAGCATGTTTGGTTTCAAAAAGGTTGTGGGTTCATGTTTCTGAACAATATCTGCATTTTTTTTTTCCTGACTTGGTCTTCAATCTTTTTACGGCCTTTTACTTAGGAAGCATGAGTGATTTTGCAAATCAATACCATAAAGTAAATACGTTCATTTTTGTAATGTTAATATTGTATCACTTTTTTTGGTTCAGAGAAAAAGTATGCAATAATACAGTCATCAAGTTTCCCTATGTGGAAAGGTTAATGCAAATTAGAGGACAATGGTCTCTATGAAATCTAGGACATGTTTTTTTTTTCTGGGTATTTTCTTCAGTTGAAAGAGCATTCTGTCTTCAGCTCATATTAACAAACCAATGACAAATCTATTATACTTTTCAGTAGTCGAAGAAATTTTGTCAAATGCAATTTTCTGAAGTTCTTCAATATTTAAAAACCCACAAAAGCTTTTTGATATGCTTGTAGCATGTGTCCAAACTTGTTGCCAATGTTACAAGCTTGTTTGCTGGAAAACTGGTTCTAAAAGATGGTGCTATGCTTTTCCCTTAGCACTGCTATGTCTGGTTGATCTTGAATATTAGAGGCTTGACATTGTGAGCATTGTCCGTACTGGGAATCTTGCTTTGAGGGAACATAGTGTGAAGCAGCACTTTGTAGGCAGGCACATTGAGGTGTATGAGGTTCCTGCAGCCTTCACCCATGACCACATTCAATTCCATCGTGTCACTTGATGTGTAATGGCAACAGTCATTGAGTCTCTTTTTCCTTGGGGACCTTGTCTGCAATTGCCATAAAGTTACTGATCTAAGTTTACTTCAACTTGTTGATCTATTAATAGAAATCAGTACAATTAAGCAGGCAATAATTTATCCTAGGCTTCACCTGACTGGGACATACCAGTGGAAATCTTGCACCCTAAATGAGGGGAAAGAATGGGAGAAATGCAGACATAAACTGAAAAAAAATTGCTTAGATATAGAAGAATAAAAATTATATTCACAACATTTCATCACCTTAACTTTAATGTGTAACTTCTTTTGTATATGAACACAGACTAGAATTCCACCCTGTCCTGGGGCAGACCATTCATTTGAGTCTCAGTGGAAGCAGGAAGATGATGATGGCGTCAAAAATCCTGGACATGTACGCTGGGAAGGAAAGAATTAACCAGCAGGTAAGAACATAAGAACGGCCGTACCGGGTCAGACCAAAGGTCCATCTAGCCCAGTATCCTGTCTACCGACAGTGGCCAATGCCAGGTGCCCCAGAGGGAGTGAACCTAATAGGGTATGATCAAGTGATCTCTCTCCTACCATCCATCTCCATCCTCTGACAAACAGAGGCTAGGGACACCATTCCTTACGCATCCTCGCTAATAGCCATTTATGGACTTAACCCCCATGAATTTATCCAGTTCCCTTTTAAAACGCTGTTATAGTCCCAGCCTTCACAACCTCCTCAGGCAAGGAGTTCCACAAGTAGACTGTGCGCTGCGTGAAGAAGAACTTCCTTTTATTTGTTTTAAACCTGCTGCCCATTAATTTAATTTGGTGTCCCCTAGTTGTTATATTATGGGAATAAGTAAATAACTTTTCCTTATCCACTTTTTCCACATCACTCATGATTTTGTATAGGTACTACTGGTTAGCCACCACATGCAGGGAATGGCTGGAATCTGTTAGTCTTCCTGGAGTTTTTATAAGGAAGAGGAAGGAAGGGCTAAATCCATAAAGGAACTTGGGTGCCTTGCCACCCAGTGGAATCCATAGCCTTGAGTTAGGTGCCTAGAGTCCCTATATGACAGGTTTCTCAAACAAGGGACGCCGCTTGTGTAGGGAAAGCCCCTGGCCGGCCAGGCCAGTGTGTTTACCTGCCCCGTCCACAGGTCTGGCCAATCGTGGCTCCCACTGGGAGCCCCATTGGCCCGAAGCAGCGATCTGCGGCCAATGGGAGCCACAATCGGTCGGACCTGTGGACAGGGCAGGTAAACACACAGGCCCAGCCCGCCAGGGGCTTTCCCTACACAAGCGGCAACCCCTGTTTGAGAAACCCTGCTGTATGATCATGGAGAGAAATAGGGCCCCTAACCACTGGGCTATAGAGTTATTCTCACACTCCTTCTGGACCAATGCACATTTCATTTATTTATACATCGTAGTACAGCTTCAACAGGAGAGACTGACAAAGACCCACTCCTCAGTATCCCATAGCCCAGTGATTAGAACACACACACCAGAGAACATTTAAGTTCAAAGCCCTCAGCCTCATCAAGCAGAGGGGAGAACTTAACTAGGGTCCCACATACCAGGTGAGTCTCCTAACCAATGGGATTTATGAGTTATAAAGGAAGCCTCTTATTCCTGCCTCCCCTTGGACGTTTTTTGTGGACTTAGGCATACTCAGAGCACACCTAACAAATGTGGGGGTGCCTACCTTAAGGATTCCAGTGACATGTAGGTGTGAGATAAGCCCTATCTACCAGGACTGAGATGGTGTATGCATGCTCAGCAGCATAAATGTAGCTGTCTCAGGGATTTTAATGGCAGAAATTCAGGCACATCCAGAGCTAGGCAGCAGCTGAGCAGGGATTTTGAGGATCTTGGTGATGCCAAAATGTTGAAATTGAGCTCTTAACTCCCTTTGTGAATCTTGGCCAAAGTTGCTATGGGTTGCTCGGAGTGGGGAAGCAGTTCTGTGTGGACTGCCTGGCGAAAAGCATGGTTCCTCACAGGATAAGTACAATGAAAGGACTTTGAGTTTGTCTTTTCTGTGTTTGACTAGGTAGCCTGGAGGAGGGGAAAGAGTTGCAAAGCGACTGTTTTTCTGATGGTTTGCATTTGAGTCTTTCTTTTCTTTGCAGGGGAGAAAAAACTTCAAAAGACTGTTTACCAGCAATCTGCCTGCAAGCCTTGCTTTCTTTGTTTTGTGTAAGGAAGGAACTCCCCAAAATAGTCTGAGAAATAACTGCCCTACCCTCTTTTGAGGAGGGAAGATATCCCAAAGATTTTATTTTTATTTTTTAATAAGTTGGCTACAGCCTTCATTTACTTTGTACCGAGAGAGAGAAGTGATCCCAGGAAATAGGTTGGTCATAGAAGAGCAGGCATAAAGTGTTATCATCTTCAGGATCCAAAACTGGATGTTCCAGATGCAGGGTGGGTGTCCCTTGTGGATACACGGATGCTCACTCAGTAGAGACTCTTGGAACCCTGACGTGCAATGAAACTATATTTGTTCTGCTATGTCTGGGACTCTACTGCTCATGGTAGAGGAAAGAGGATTTGACCCTTCAGTATTCAGATACTTAGATAGAATACAGTTTACTCAGGGATAGCAGTCTTAGGCCAGGTCTACACTGCGACTTTAAATCGGTTTAATGGCCGATATACCGATTTAACGCTGTACCCGTTCACACTATCATTAATATCGAGTTAAACGGCTCCTTAAATTGGTTTCGGAACTTCTCCCAGACGAGAGGAGTAGCGCTAAATTCGATAGTGATAACTCGGATTAGGGTTCGTGTGGACGGAAATCGACGTTATTGGCCATAGCATAGACCGTACGGGAGATACTAGGTCTGATCGCTGTATGGGGAGACAAATCTGTTGTATCCAGCTCCGTTACAGAACACGAAATGCCAAAGCGTTTGAATAAAAAACTCCAGGATACACAGCGCTGCGTGACAAGCGTAACGGGAAGCCAGAGACTCAAATGGACGCTCATGAAGGGAGGGAGGGGTACTGAGGACTCCAGCTATCCCACAGTCCACAGCAGTCTCTGAAAATTATTTGCATTCTTGGCTGAGCTCCAATGTCTGTAGGTTCAAACACAGTGTCTGGCGTGGTTCAGGGAACAGCTCCTCAGTTTCTTCCCCCCCCACCACCACCACGTGAAAAAAAGGGAAAGAAATCATTCCTTGACTACTTTCTATGTCACCCTATGTGTACTGAATGCTGCTGGTAGACGGGATGCTACAGCAGTGAAGAGCAGTATCTGCTCCTCTCCATCTCCTCCTCCTCTCTGGGGTAGATGGTTGCTGAAGGACTGCCCACCATCCAGGAGAGAACCCTATGCCTAATAATTGCTCAACATCGAGGCAATTATTCCTGGTTACTCGCAGTAGATAGGACAGAATGGCTAATAACCAGCTTCATCATCAAAACTGGGGCTGAAAATTTTTGAAAGCAAATTTGGGATTGACTCGCTTGGCAATGAGTCAATTCCTCCCTTATGGTTTAAAAATAGAGTCCATCCTGCCTGGACTGTCATAGCCCCGGGAGGCTGCCTCCAAGTGCCTCCCCCCCGACCTCATTTTATCTCACTAACAAGTCTCTGTTTCTTATTCTTGTATTCCTTACAACTTCATGACACAAATGGGGGAGGGGCACTGCCACGGTAGCCCAGGAAGGTTGAGGGAGGAGGGGAAAGCAACGGGTGCGGTTCTTGCAGGGGCAACCCCTGTGAATACTGACACGGAGCAGCCTGTGCTCTCTGATACACTGGATCTCTATTACACTTGCCTATTATTCTAGGCAGGACAGTGCACCACTGACCGCTCTGGTCCGCAATCCGAACTCGGATGCGGAGTGCCGGTAAACAGGAAAAGCCCCGAGACCTTTACAATGACATTTCCTGCTTTCACGTGTCCAGCTCTGATCACCACGGGTGGCGATGCAGTTCAAATGCAAAAGTAGCTCCTGCATTGAACCTTACGGGAGATACTAGATCTGATCGCTGTATGGTGAGACAAATCTGTTTTATCAGAGCTCCGTTAAAGAACAGGAAATGCCAAAGCGTTTGAAAAATAAACTCCAGGATACACAGCGGTGCGTGACAACCGTAACGGGAAGCCAGAGACTCAAACGGATGCTCATGGAGGGAGGGAGGGGGTAATGAGGACTACAGCTACCAGTCTCCACAGCAGTCTCTGAAAACTATTTGCATTTCTTGGCTGAGCGCCCAATGTCTGTAGCTTAATACACGGTGTCTTGCGTGGTTCACGGAACAGCTCGTCAGTCTCTTCCCCCCCCCCAGCACGGTAAAGAAAAGTAAAATAAATATTCCTTGAGTACTGTAAATGTCACCCTCTGTGTACTGAATGCTGCTGGCAGACGCGATGCTGCTGCGGTGAAGAGCAGTATCCGCTCCTCTGCCCTCCCCAGTGGTAGATGGTTGCCCAGTGAGTGCTCCTGGCTGAGTCTGGCCGGGGCTCCTGGGTGAAAATGGGAATGACTCCCTTTTTCTGACAGTGGATGGTACAGAACGGCTGGTAACTGTCTTCATCTTATCACCTGGGGGCTGAGCTTCATCAGACCCCTTCCTCTCTTGTGTAAAGAAAAGATTCTGAACTGCATGGACTGTCATAGCCCATGGAGGCTGCCTCCCCCTCATTTTATCTCACTAACTAGTCTGTGATTCTTATTCATGCATTCTTCATAACATCATGCCAACAATGGGGGGGGGGGTCACTGCCGTGGTAGCCCAGGTAGGTGGGAAGCAACAGTTGCGTTACTTGCAGCAGCTCCCTCTGTGAATACTGACGCAGAGCAGCTGTGCTGTGATACACTGCTTTAAATACACTTATCCTATTCTTGTCTGGACTGACTCTATTTTTATTAACCATAAAGGGCAGGATTGACTCAGTCCCAAGTGAGTCAATCCCATTTTGCTTTCAAAAATTTTACAGGGTTATTATCCATTCTGTCCCATTTACTGATGAGTGTAACAAAAAGAGGGAAGACGGTAACAGTTTCTGCTGTCTACAGTAGTACTGTACCATCTACCACCAGGAGGGGGAGAGGAGCGAGCAAGTAGAATAATCAGATTAACTTCATTGGTTCAGTACTGCTGCAGCTCTATCGCCTCTATCAGCAGCATTCAGTACAAAGAGGGTGACATTGTAAGTACTCAAGGATTGGTTTATTTAACTTTCATTTCTCGTGCTGGGGTGGGGGAGAGACTGATGAGCTGTTCCGTGAACCATGCGAGACACCGTGTTGTAAGCTACAGACATTGGCGCTCAGCCAAGAATGCAAATAGTTTTACAGAGACTGCTGAGGACTGTGGGATAGCTGGAGTCCTCAGCACCCCTTCCCTTCCTCCATGATCCCCCGCCCCCTGATGCTAATGTTAATGGTCGCGGGGGGTTCTGGTAAATGTCGTCAGTCATTCCTTGCTCCGGGAAAACATCAGCAGACAGTCCTTTCGCACCTTTTCTCCTGGATTGCCCTTGCAGAAACAATAGCACGGCAGCCCTAGAGACCGTCCGCTTTTTGTTTTTCCCCGTCACCATTTGTGTACTAGATGCCGTGGAGACAGAGGCGACACTCGAGCGCTACACACCAGCATTCAATTGCTTTTGCAATGATAGCAGAGATGGTTACCAGTTGTTCTGTACCGTCTACTGCCAGGAGAAAACTGGCAATGACATGACGGTTATCTCTCCTTCTCTGAACTGTCTGCTGCTATCATGAGTGCCCCTGGCTAAAATCAGGGCTGGGGCAAACAACTCACTGCAAAAAGCAAAAATAGAGGTCCTTGAAGAGTCAAAGCAGAATCTGGCCACTGAGTCAATCCCTCCAGGATTCTCTGCTTTCTAAAAGACTAACAGAGTCTACTCCTGCCTACAAGAAGAGTCAAGTGTATTAGAAGAGCGCAGCTACTCTGTGGCTGTATTAACAGGGGTTTCTCCTGCAAGAACCGCACCCATTGCTTCACCTTCTCTCCCAACCCTCTGCAGCTACTGTGGCAGGGCCCCCCCCCCATTTGTGTCATGCAGTCGTGAGGAATACAAGAATAAGAAACATAGACTTATTCGTGACATAAACGGGGGGGGGGGGCACTTGGAGGCAGGCAGCTGGGGCTATGACAGTCCAGGCAGGACGTACTCAATTTTAGAAACAAGAAGGGAGCGATTGACTCTGTCCCAAGTGAGCCACTCCCAATTTTGGTTTCTGAACCATTGTGACAGGGGCACTCATGATAGCATCGGACACTACACTGTGATGCACTGGCCAGGTAAACAGGAAAAAGCCTGAATCCCCGCGAACTTTTGAATTCCATTTCCTGATTGTCCACCGTGAGGGTCAGCACACACACAGGTGAGCACACAGAGCTCATATGCACTGGTAACAATGCAGTCTCCTGATAATCGAAGAAGAGAGCGCCAGCTTGGACCACACAGGAGGTTCTGGATCTGATCGCTATCTGGGGTGAGGACTCAGTGCTCACAGCACTGCGTTCCAAAAGACGAAATGAAAAAGTTTTTGAAAGAATTTCAAAGTCTATGGCTGAAAAAGGGCACAGCAGGGACTCCCTGCAGTGCAGAGTGAAAGTGAAGGAGCTTAGGCAGGGCTACCAGAAAGCCAGAGAAGCAAACGGAAGGTCAGGCTCTGAGCCGAAAACATGCCGCTTCTATGCTGAACTACATGCAATTTTGGGGTTCAGCGCTACCAGTGCCCCACCCCTGTCCGTGGATTCAGACTTTGGGATTGAAATATCAAGTGTTTCTGAGGATGTAGCCGAGGGGGAAGATGGAGAGGAAGATGAGGATGAAGATGACCGTGGTGATAGCACACAGCAGTCCGTAAACCCCAACAGCCAGGATCTTTTTGAGACCCAAGAATTACAGTCCCTGCGCTCCCAAGCGACAAGCCCAGACAGTGAAGCCATGGAAGCGACCTCCGTAAGTGTCCCTTCATTCTGTATCAAACACGGATTAAAACAAGATGGTTTTTTTAGATCGCATTGACACCAGGGCTTTTGCTGCAGTCGCAGCCATTACTGTTACAGGAAAATTTCGTTAACATGTCTGGGGATGGAGCGAAAATCCTCCAAATTAATCTCCATGAATCGATCGTGGAGGAACTCAAAAAGCCTTATGATATATGAGAACATTTCTGGCCAAGGCAGCCTTATCCGTTCCCCCATAGTAGGTAACTTTTCAACGCCATGCATTTTGCAAGACATTTGGTACTGCAGGCATTGAAGGCATTGCACTGAAGGCATTGCAGAAACAAACGATCTGCCTCCTGCGGTGCTATTCTCAGGAGAGATATCATCCATTGTTACCTTGTAGAAAATCAGGAATGTAAATAGGGGGCAGACATGGCGATTTTGCTACTGGCCAGAGCGGGGGGATGGAGGAGGATAGCGACGAGTTTTCAGCGTCTGGCAAGCAGGATTCTTCCCAGCTACCAGCAACGCGCTGCGGGGGGTGAAGTAGGGTGATCACTAGCAGCGATCGTATATGATAGGAGCCATGCGCTGTTGGTGGATGTGAAAGAGGGGGGTTTGGGCTTTGCAGGTTCCTCTTAACAGGAGCAAGGCATCATATAGATCACTGTGTATATGAACGGCGGAGAAGTCAAACTTTTAAAGCCTTACTTACCATCGCCGCGTGGATGTACGGTTGGCCGTACCTGCGTCTGTGTGTGTGCCACACCAGTCACACAGACACTGAATATTTAAACGATACAAAATGCGACCTTGTATAGAGATCACATGTGCTCTGTAAGGTGGATAGTGTTCTATGTGAAAGAGTACTATCATTGCTCTGTAAAAGGTATCTTTCCACATACTTATCACCCTGGTTTGCCTCCCCCATGCAGCTGCACATTTCTCTGCAGTCCCTATGCCATCACGAGGGCGTGCTCTGATACGGCGGAGGAAGAAGAAGACGCGAGATGAAATGTTCACAGAAATTATTGAAGTAACACGCAATGAGAGGATAAACAGAATGATTGGAAGGATGTGGTAGCAAAAGTACAGGAAAGATGCCAGTGAACGATCTGAGAGGGCTAGGCAGGAAGACCAGCGTTGGCGAGATGCAACGCTGGATCTGCTGCGTGCTCAAACTGATATCCTCCAACGCATGGTGGATCTTCAGGAAGAGCAGCGCAGTAGCAGAGTGCCGCTGCAGCCCCTGTATAACCTCCCTGCAAGCCCACGTCCCATATCTCCCTCACCCAGACGTGTAAGAACGCGTGGGGGAAGGCTTTCTGCACCCGCCTACTCCTCCACCCCCTGGAGAGTTCAAGGAAAAGGCTGTAATTACGCTACAATGTGCTTAATGGCTTTCCCTTCCCCCTCCTTCCAAAGCACAGCAGCCAGGGATACCTTCCTAATTCTCTGCCTTTTTTTATAGTTCCTTTGTAATAAGAATACATCGAAAGGGGAGGGGGTGGGTTGCTTACAGGGAAAAGTAGTAAGGAAAAACACATGATTTTTAACAGATGCATAATTACTTTTAATGAATAATAAATGATTTTAAACGAGACTGAATTTATTTCCTTCGCCAACCTGTAATCAAAAGGGGGAGGGTGGGTTGCTTACACTGAATAAGTCCATCAAGTGCGGAGGGTTCATCAAGGGGAAGCAAACAGAGTCACACCGTACCCTGGGCCGTGCTGAAACTCGTTTTCAAGGCTTCTCTGATGCGCAGCGCCTCCAGGTGTGCTCTTCTAATCGCCCTGGTCTCTGGCTGCTCGTACTCAGCGGCCAGGTGATTTGCCTCAGCCTCCCACCCAGCCATAAATGTCTCCCCTTAGTCTCACAAAGATTGTGGAGCACACAGCAAGCAGCAATAGCAAGCGGGACATTGGTTTGGCTGAGGTCTGAGCGAGTAAGTAATGATCGCCAGCGACCCTTTAAACGGCCAAATGCACATTCTACCACCATCCGGCACTTGCTCAGCCTGTAGTTGAACAGCTCCTGACCACTGTCCAGGCTGCCAGTGTATGGCTTCATGAGCCATGGCATCAAGGGGTAGGCTGGGTCACCAGGATAACTACAGGCATTTGAACATCCCCAACGGTTATTTTCTGGTCTGGGAAGTAATTCCCTTGCTGCAGCCGTTTAAACAGACTAGTGCTCCTGAAGACGCGAGCGTCATGAACCCTTCCTGGCCATCCCACGTGGATGTGGGTGAAACGTCCCTTGTGGTCCACCAGTGCTTGCAGCACCATTGAAAAGTACCCCTTGCGGTTCACGTACTGGGGCCCTGGTGTTCTGGGCCAAGATAGGGATATGGGTTTCCATCTATGGCCCCACCACAGTTCGGAAAACCCATTGCAGCAAAGCCATCCACTATCACCTGCACGTTTCCCAGAGTCACAACCTTTCGTAGCAGCAGCTTAACGATTGCTTTGCTACTTGCATCACTGCAGCCCCCACAGTAGATTTGCCCACTCCAAATTGATTTCCGACTGACCGGTAGCTGTCTGGCGTTGCAAGCTTCCAGAGGGCTATTGCCACTTATTTGTTTATGGTTTCAGAGGGGAAAGATGTCACAAAGTTTCGTTTGTTTGTAAGAAAGTGCTCTAGACATGAGAGAAGTTTCGAGCATGCGAATGTCCCAGCCGTTGACACAGTGCGGTCCACCGTCTGTGCTGGTTGTTCCCGTGCAAATTCTGATTCAATGGGTGAGATGCCGTTAAATGCGAGTAGCTCCAAAACGCTGGGGCGCGGTTTAGTGAGAGATTCTGCTCGCATGTCGCCATCTTCTCGATCAGCATTAGCGTGCGTCTCTTCTCCTGCATCTTTGGCAGTTTATTGTTGCGTGATAGTCAGCAGAGATTAGCGAGGTGTTGACGAACGGGTCAGATAGTGTTGTGATTGGGTCCATGATTGCTGTCTGGGTGTTGCTCATGCCTGCCGGGAAAGAGGCGCAAGAGTTGTCTTGTGCGTAACAAGGGAGAGTGAGGCTGTCGCAGGCACAACGGGGAATGTTTTCTGCTCTAGGCACTGTGCTCTCAACCCGGGTGGGAAATATGGGATAGTGGGAAGCTAAAGTGCACGCTCCTGAATCGATGGTGCTTTGGATGAACGAAACAATCGATTTCGTACGTGATCCCACTGTGGACGCGCTAAACCGATTTTATTAGATCTGTTTTGTAATATCGGTTTAAGCTAATTCGAAATAATCGTGCAGTGTAGACGTACCCTTATTGGGAACTGTTCCAGGGAACTGATGCTTAATGCTAGTGGGTGCTAATGATTAATGCTAAAGTAAGACAGTAGTTAGGGTCTCTGTGTAATGGGGATGTATTTGGCCAGTAGTTTAAGTAATGTTAAATACTGTGATTAAGTGCCACCAACAATGCTCACCACTTTAGAAGCTACAAATAGATGTGTATACTAGTGTGCTCCCACAGCAGTCACTTAGTGTTGGCCCACTTAAAGACCAGTATGATTGGTGCTGTTCTGCCCCCTCCATATCCTATTGATTCAGTACAACTGGCTAGTGCTGGGGTGGAAGAATGGGAGTATGACAAAGGCATGGGGTCGGGTAGAGGTTAACCCGTGCGATCTTTAGATAAAAGGAACTCTGAGTACTAATTACTCTAATTCTTGGCTCTGTTCCTTTTTATCTGCTTCCTGAAATCACTGCTTACTGACATCTAACTAGATAAAAATCTCAATTTTCAAATTATGCTGTTATTACAAAAGAGGTATTATAGGCTACAGCCCTAAAGACTAATGACTGCGACAATAGTTTATTGTTCAGAATCACAGTAACAACTTAAAACCAGTTTGAAGCAAACTACCTTTGAAATGTGGGGGACTGCCCTGGCAAGATCTAAAACAGCAACTTTGGGGTGGGTGAGTGTTTTCAGACCTAATCACTCTGACAGAGCAATCATTTTAATGGATATGATTTATATTAAAAATAAAAAGAATTGTCATACTTCTTTTGAAGCCAAGTACAGTAAATTAAGAGTCATCTTTTCCTGTGCACCTGGAAGTGTGTATGCGAAGAAGGACTATATAAACTGCTGCAACTCCAAATTTCTACTTCCCAATTTTCTAACAAATTGCTCTGAGGAGAAAGGAGTGTTCGCTCCCTCCACCTTCCCACCTTGCAAAGAGAAGTGGTTCTGGCCCCCAAAGCAAACTGAGGATACTAAGGGGCAAAACTGGCATCACGTGAAGTGATTTATGAAGATTTCCATGCTTTGAAATCATAAAGTAGGAATTCTTTCTTTGAGACAACTGGCCCTTAGGCTGCATTTCTGTCTTCATTTACAACTATGCAGCCCCATTAAACAACAATGAAATTACTTGGGTGTAACTGAAATTTCTTCCCCTCCCATCCTGTTTTTTTTTTTAAAAAAAACCTCAATGTACATTAATTTAATTTATTAATAAAAATGTAATGGAGTTGTGGATTTTTATGAGGATCTGCTCTCAGGCATTAAAAAGTGGCATGAGAGAAGGTATGAAGCTGCTTTTAGGAAAATTTGACTAATAGAAAACTGAGTCTGGCATAATTGGATGGGCAAAGGTGGGGGGGCAATGGCTCGATATCACGTAAGAGTGAGGCCACGTCTACACTACGGGATAATATCGAATTAGCTAAAATCGGTTTTATAAAACTGATATTATAAATTCGATTTCATGCGGCCACACTAGGCACAGTAATTCGGCGTTGTGCGTCCATGTCTGAGGCTAATGTCGATTTCTGATTTCTTATTTTTTTTCTTTTTTTCTTTTATTTTTTAGCGTTGCTTGTGGCTAGCTCTTCCGTAGCTATCCATAGTTCCCACAGTCTCCCGCCCCTGGATTCCTGGGTGAATCATTATTGTCGCGGGTGGTTCTGGGTAAATGTCGTAGTCATTCCTTCCTCCGGAAACCATCAGCTGACAATCCTTAGCGCCATTTTCCCTGGATTGCCCTGGTAGATGCATAGCTGGCAACCATGGACCCGTCAGCTTTTTTTTTTCTACGGCAACCATGTGTTCGGATGCCGCGGACTGAGAGCGATCCCAGCGCGACACAGCGCATTCCACTGCTTTTGCATGATCAGCAGAGGTGGTTAAGCAGTTGTTCTGTACTGTTTACTGCCAGAGTAAACTGCAATGAAATGTGGTTATCTTCCCCTTTGTACTGTCCCGCTGCTATCATGAGTGCCCTGGCTGAAATTGGCTGGGGGCAACGCAAAGCAAAATTGGCATTGACTCCCTGATCATCACCTCCCTTATAGTTCTAAAAATAGAGTCAGTCCTGCCTAGAATAAGGGTAAGTGTTAGAAGGACAGTGTACAGAGAGCACAGCTGTTCTGTGTCAGTATTTCACAAGGGTGCCCCGCACAACCCACCCATTGCTTCCCTTCTTCCCCACTTCCTGGGCTACCGTGCAGTTCCTGCCCATTTGTGTCATGAAGTAATAAAATACAGGATAAGAACACTGATTAGTGACATAAATGGGGAGGCGCCTCCGGCGTGAGATAGTCCAGGCAGGACATTAAGCAGTGTGGGGGGGAGCACAGCATGCTTGCTGCATGACAGTCCAGAATCTTTCTTTACACGGAAAGGAGAGGGCTGATTGAAGCTCAGCCCCAGTTGCTATGAGGAAGACAGTTACCACCATTCTGTACCATCTACTGGAATACTGGGAGTCCTTCCATTTTTACCAGGCGCCCAGCCAGCCTCACCTAGGCCAGCGAGAGCACTCACAGGCTGATGGCAACAATGGCTATCAGTCATATTGCACCATCTCCCACCGGGAAGGGAGAGGAGCAGATACTGCTCTTCACTGCTGCAGCATCACGTCCTACAGCAGCATTCAGTACATAGACTGAGAAGTGACATCACGTGTGACAGTTGGAAGAGTCATGAAATATTCTTTCCCTTTTCTTTCACGTGGTGGGGGTGGGAAAACTGGAGCATATTCTGACCCGCCACACGGTGTTTGAACCTACAGCATGGAGCTCAGCAAGAATGCAATAACTTTTCAGAGACTGCTGTGGACTGTGGATAGGTGGAGTCCTCAGTACCCCCTCCCTCCTCCATGAGCGTCCATTGATTCTTTGGCTTTCCGTTCACTTGTCATGTAGCACTGTGTAGCCTGGAGATTTTTTTCAAACGCTTTGCATTTCGTCTTCTATAACGGAGTCTGATACAACGATTTGTCTCCCCATAAGTGATCAGATCCGTATCGCCCGTAAGTCCATGCTCGGAGCTCTTTTGATTTGGACTGCATCGCCACCCTGCTGGTCAGAGCTGCATGGGGCAAACAGGAATGTAATTCAAAGTTCGCGGGTTTCCTGTTTACCTGCCCGCTGCATCCGAGTTCAGATTGCTGTCCAGACGGTCAGTGGTGCACTGTGGATACCGCCCGGAGCCAATAACGTCAATTCCGTTCACACTAACAGTAATCCGATATCGTAATATCGAATTTGCGCTACTCCTCTCGTCGGGGAGGAGTACAGAAATCGATTTAAAGAGCCCTTTATGTCGATATAAAGAGCGTTGTAGTGTGGACGGGTACAGCGTTAAATCGATTTAACGCTCTTTAAATCGATTTAAACGCGTAGTGTAGACCAGGCCTGAATAAAACTGTGGCATGATTATCTGTTTACAAACACATGTTGCAAAACATCAGGAATGGTTTATCTGCCCACTGCCAATCATCTATTTCCGTTTAATCTCAGTATTACAGCTGTGCTGGGCCCTATACAAACATATATGAAGATGCAGTCATTAATCTAAAGAGATGTTTGATCTCTTGAGCAGACCTATAGCCGATGCTCTATGCCGTAAGAGACTAATCAAAAGGTAGCTAGCTAGCCCCTCTGCCTCCCCTGCTCTCTCCAGGAGAGAGAAAAGGGCTAGGTTGAAAAACAGGACCTAGTTATATTGCACGCACTATATAAATGAAAAGGAACTTGCTGTAGACACAGACTTGCATGGGAACTCATGAAATATGATAGCTAGAACTGTATACATTTCCTATCGCTACTGTTGATCTCTACAGTGTTTAGATTTATGTGATAAGTATGGTAAGCTTAGTCTCTGCTTTGAGTGGTGCTGTGGTCCTACAGAAAATGCTGCCCCTGCCTCAGGCATAGAAAAGGTGTGTTGCTGATTGGTCTGCTAGATGACTTGATTTCACAAAGGCTCCTGACTCTTTCACTAAGGGGGACCCATGGACAAGAAGGCAAATATTTTACCTCTCCCACAAGTTCCCTCCCACAAACACCTACAGGAAGAGGTAATAGAACTCAAATCCACTTCTTGCCTCAGTTACCATCCCTTCCCAGTTCCTGCTACCTCACATACACTCTATCGCTAATACAGCCTTCTTTTAAGAACCCAAAACCTCCCGCGTGCTAAGTCTTTGGCTTATTTTTCTCCATTACCCTATTGTCAATACAAAATATGATGACAGATTTATTTTATCCTGCTGCAAAAAGTTCAATGGAAAAATATCTTAAAGGATTTTCATTGCATTAAAATGAACATCAATACTGCATTGATTGTGTAGTTAATTTTAATATTCAACAAAAATCTGATTACTTTTTTCATTTATTTCATGCTGCTACAGTTTGCCATAGAATCCAGTATATGTGAGCAAATAAAATCAAGATGTTTTTGCTGCAGAATTTATTGTCAGCATCCAACAATGTGAATGTTTCCCAAACTTTTGAAACCTGAGTGTCGTCTCTCCCCTTTCAGGCAAATGAAATGCATCATGTTCCATGTGGTGCCAAAGGCCTACCCATCTTCATTCATACATCTTTCCCTCCCATTCCCCCTCCCACCCCTGCAAGTTTTGGAGACACTCTTGCAGATCTTCATAATAAACTTCCTCTCCTTTCTTACATGCTTCAACAAGTGGTGAAATTGTCAGCGTTGACAATTTCAGTGTGACCTCTGTCATCTGAATTAGCAAGTGTTAAGATGAATGGTCCTGTTCTCGTCTCAGAGCTCTTGTTTCAGGCTCTCAGCAGATTCAGGAGCAGCCTGTGTACCAGTTACGCACACTTCACATTTTGAAGGCTATCTGTGCAACAGCAGCTGTTTGCTAGAGGCTTCTTTTTTTTTTTTTTTTCAGTTAGTGAAAGCTGAGACTGTCGAGAATAATTAAGAGGTCTGTTCTCACAGACATCTAATGGGGTACATACTAGGCTTTAGGAAACACTAAGGTATGCCGAGACTACTGTCTATCATGTTAATCAATATTATCTCATTGTTTCCTTGTGCTTCCTAGTCTGTCTGTGTATATTTACTTGTGGTCTTTTATCTTATATTTAGGCCAGGTCTGCAGTACAGATTTTTGTCATCATGGTTAAGAGTATGTCTACACTAGAAATGATACAGAGGCAGAGCTGCAGTAGCATCACTGTAATGTAGATGTTTACTATAATGGTGGAAAGAGTCTTTCCATCACTGTAGTAATCCACTTCCCTGAGCGAAGGCAGCTAGGTTGATGGGAGAGTTCTTCCATTGGCCTAATGCTGTCTATCCGGGGATTTAGTTAAGCTGACTTATGTCTCAGGGGTATGTGAATTTTTCACACCGCTGAACAACGTAGTTAGGTTGGCCTAAGTTTCAGGTGTAGATCAGGCCTAAGTCAGTCAGAGGTGTGATTTGCTACTGACAGAGCTGTGCCAGCAAAAGCCCCTAGGGTAGATGCATTATACTGGCAAAACTACACATTTGCTGATAACGGCTTATTTCGCTGGGAGGGGTGGGGGGCTGAAGTAAGCTGTAACCGCAAAAGCACCATTTTTCCAGGGCGAGCTGTGCTTACATTAGGGGGGCTTTGCCAGTATAGATTACTGGTATAGCTATTCCATCAAAGTACTTCTAGTGTAGACCTGGCCTTAGACTGTTAGTTCTTTAGGGCAGGCGTTGTTGTTTTGTTCTTTGTACGTCTACCACAATGGAGTCCTGGTTTGTGACTGGGGCTCCTGGGTGCTCTTGCTGTACAAATACTTAATATTAATGGGTCATGAATTGCACAGCTATGCTGCTATTAATAAGTATGAACCTATGCTATTTTAATCGGATGTAAATCCTGCTTGGAGGGTTCTTCAGAATTAAGTACTTGTTTAGGGGCAGAACTCAGCACCAACCAGAGAAGAGCAGCTTCAGCTAGAACACAGTTTGCTAATATGGCACATAAGTAATTTTCCCCCTCCGAACAGGTGAAGAAGGGCTTTGTTTGACCCAGTTTTTTAAGAGTGAGCAAAAAAGGGAGGGAAAGTAAGGGGAAATCAAACAGCTCAGAATTATATGAATCCAGCCAGCAGCTCCATCTTAACCACTAATTAAATACAAGCTCAAATAAAAGGGGACTGAAAGATAATTTTAGTCCTTCACATTAAGATGGACTGTAAACAAAAATCTGCCTCCTTTGTAGGGAAAAAAAGAGAGTAGTTTTCTGAGAAGTTGTTAATTTAAGATCCAAGAGATTTTACTACTGAGCAGCGTTAGGCTGTATGGAATCTGAGCTAAAGAAACTTCAAGAAAATTACAAAATTGCTTAAAAAAATTCTTTGCTGGAAAGAAAAGTGGAAACACTAAAGCACCAAGTCAGGGTTTAAAATATCCCTGTCCTCAGAATTCTAGAAGATATTGATTATGAATCCCAGACCATTAAAATAAGTTCAAACACCCTGACATTGAACAACAAGCACCATATTTTAGAAGGAGTTACAGGATCCTGTGATGGAGTATACAAACCCCACACTGGGGAACAAGGGATTAAACCTCAGCCTGCCACCCCTGCAAGAGATGTCAAGACTGCAGGAGGTGCTAAAAGCGAGTAGAACAGCTCATGTGTGGGCAGATAGGGATGAGAAAGGACTTGTACCTTGCAGCTCATGAGAAAAAGACTGAGGGAAGGCAGGATCTCTTCCTCAACAATTGTCTGAAGACCCCTCCCTGAGGAAAGGGAGGATCTGCTTCTATTATACTTGGAGAGGGAGGTATTTCCCCCTCTCACCTATTAACCCAGTTTATCCATTGATTCCCCATGTTTTGTTTATGTCTCCCCTGGAAGGGAAGAGACTTGGAACTCACCTGCCAGAGGGCCAAGACATGAGGAGGCAGGAGGCAGCCATTGACCCAAGAGGGAGAGAACAATCACACCATGTCTGATCAAGCAAAGATGTCAAGTGTTGAGCTGACCCCCCTTCACAGCCTCCGCTGATAGATTGCAAACTTTGGACAATAGCAGGGTGGTAGGAAGTGGCCCAGGAAGGGCAGCTTTAAGATACTCCTAGGTGTGAGACCCTTGTGTTGCCCTCACGAGGCCCTGGGCTGGAGCCTGGTGGAGTGGGAGGGCTCAGCCCCTACCCCCCACATGTTGAAAGGTCAAAGCCTTAACCACTAGTAGTGCCCCCCCCATCCACCCCCACAAGTGAAACCACCACAGATCCGCATGCTCAAAACCTAAGAGGCTAATAAGTCATGGCTATTGTTACTCTGACTCTGATTGTTACAAAGTCTAAAAATAACTAAACAAATGTGATAATTTATCAAGGCCATGTTGTTTGTTTCCCTGAGCTCAGTCCTCATGGGCACATTAGAAAGAGTACCTCTTAAATGGGCAGTTGAAAAAGCAAGAGTAGGAACAGCTATATTATTCCCAGCAAAGTTTCAGCATATCAGTGACGAAAAAGTCTAATATATCTGGAACATTAATTTAGCTAAGAGCCCTGCTGGAAAGAAGTTTTAAAGTGAATCAGTCCAGCTCCCTTAAGTTCTAAGAAGAATAGGACTAAAATACTTATATCTAGGGCCCTTCCAATTTCACAGCCATGAAAAACGTGTCACAGACTGTTAAATCAGCCATTCCCCATGAAATCTGATCTCCCCTGCTGCTGGGAGCATGGGGCTCCTAGCTGCTATTCTGGACATGCTGGGGAGGGACTGGAATTTTCCTTCACCTGCATGGCCACTCTTGGTGGGGAGATCAGATCCACCTCCAGAGGCAGCACAGAAATGAGCGTGTTATAGGAGGGACCCTAACCCTTCCAGCTTCCTGCAGTTAGAGTCACTTCTGCACTGCAGCAGCCTAGAAGCTGGGCTCCGGGCTTCCATCCCTTCTTTTCCCCTCCCCCGCAGTTCTGGATGCCAAGCTTGGGGCTTCCTCCCAGGATGACTTCTGCTGGGGCTTGGGGCTTCCACTCCTAGTGACTGCAGATGGGTCTCAGGACAGCCTGGGCTGGAGGCTTCTGCCCCCACTCCCCAACCACTCCACTTGAGGCAGCCCAGGCTCTAGGCTTCCATGCCCCCCCTACCCCACACCAGCCGGGACAACCCAGGCTTGGGGCTTCTGCCCCCTGCCACTTCAGCTAGAGTTTCGGGCAGCCCAGGCTCAGGGCTTCTGACCCCTCCCCCTCGCTAGCTGGAGCAGCCCGGGCTTAGGGTTTCAGGGCCGCAGCTGCAGCCAAGCCTTGGGGCACCTGGGCTTGAGGCTTCTTCCCCCATGGCTACTGCTGGGGCTCAGGGTGACCTGGTCAGGGCTTTTGCCCTAGGGCTTCTTCCAGGGCTGGGGCACAGGGGCCCAAATTGGCTGGGGTCCCCTGCTTTATTCTGTCACTGGCCTGGACTAGCAGCTAGGAGCCCCCAGCTGGGGTGCTTGCAGCAGCATAGGGGAGATCCTATGCACCTCCAGGAACCTCCTCTAACTGCAGGAAGCTGGGAGGGTTAGGGTGGCCCCTCCTATAACAACTTTGCAACCCTCCCTCCCCCATCCCATTTTGGGTCAGGACTCCCAGCGTTACAGCACTGTGAAATTTCAGATGTAAATGTCTGAAATCTTGAAATTGATCAGTTTTAAAACCCTCTGGCTGTGAAAATGACCAGAAAGGACTGTGAATTTGGTAGGACCCTACCTGTATTTTAGGCCTGGTCTACACTACGCGTTTAAACCGAGTTTAGCAGCGTTAAACCAATTTAACCCTGCACCTGTCCACACAACGAAGCCCTTTATATCGATATAAAGGGCTCTTTAAACCGGTTTCTGTACTCCTCCCCGATGAGAGGAGTAGCGCTGAAATTGGTATTACCGTATCGGATTAGGATTAGTGTGGCCGCAAATAGGCGGTATTGGCCTCCAGGCGGTATCCCACAGTGCACCATTGTGACCGCTCTGGACAGCAATCCGAACTCGGATGCACTGGCCAGGTAAACAGGAAAAGCCCCGCGAACTTTTGAATTGCATTTTCTGTTTGCCTAGCGTGGAGTTCTGATCAGCACGGGTGGCGATGCAGTCCCAAATCCAAAAAGAGAGCTCAGCATGACCGTACGGGAGATACTGGATCTGATCGCTGTATGGGAAGACAAAATGTTATATCAGAGCTCCGTTACAGAAGATGAATGCCAAAGCTTTTGAAAAAATCTCTAGGCTATTATACAAGAGTCAGCGAGTGCCGCGTGACAAGTGTAATGGAAAGCCAAAATCAAATGGAGGAGGAAGGGGTACTGAGACATCTAGCTATCGTCTCCGATAAAGTATTTGCCATTTGTTGAGCTCCAATGCTTGTAGGGTCAAACACATTGTCGGGTGTTCAGGCTATAGATCTTAATTTACCCTCCTCCTGTTGAACAGAGAAAGGGAAAAAATCGTTCTTGACTTATCAATGTCACCCTATTGGTAGACGCGATGCTGCGGACTTGAACAGCCAGATTCTCTGCCCCCCCCCCCGATGGTACAATATGACTGTTTCCGTTGTCATTATCAGCCGTGAGTGCTCTGGTGGCTCAGTTGGGTCGGCCGGGCGCAATGGGTAAAAATAGGAATGAGCCTGGTCTTTGGTAGGTGCGGCAGAATGGCTTTGGTAACTTCTTCATCATAGCAACTGGGGGCTGAGCTCATCAGCCCCTCCCTTTCATGTGTAAAGAAAAGTTCGTACTGCTGGACTCAGTCATAGCAGCGGGATGTGGGCTCCTCTCCCCACACTCTTTAATGTCCTGTGGACTTCATAGAGCTTGTGGAGGGCTCGCCTCCCCCTGATTGTATTATCGTCACTAATGCCGATTCAGTGTTCGTATTTCCTTGTCCATTCTTTTATATTGCATTCACACAAGATGGGGGCGATCACTGCAATGGTAGCCCAGGAGGGTTGGGGGAGGAGGGAAGCAATGGGTGGGGTTTGTTGCAGACACCATAGAATGTCATGCAGCTCGATCATTTCGCAGGATCTGACACGGAGATGGCTGTGCTCTCTGTACACTGTTCTCTAGTACACTTGCACCATATTCTAGGCAGGACGACTCTATTTTTAGATAAATCATAAAGAGGGAATGATCCAGGAAGGTCATTTCCATTTTTGTCTTTGCGCCCGCCCGCTGACCTCAGCCAGGGCACCCATGGACGCATCAGACAGTAGAGAACAACTTAACCTCATCTCATCTACAGTTACTTACTTCAATCTGTCTACGTACAGTAAACAACTGATAACCATCTCTGCGATCTTGGCAAAGGCAAAATGAATGCTGCACCAGTTAGCACTGCAGTACTGCCTTGTTAGCAACATCCCAGCTAGACATGACCGGTACATATATAAAAGAGCCTAGAACAGGCTCCATGTGCCGTGCTTTGGCATCTGCCAGGGCAATCCAGGTAAAGGCGGAAATGATCGCGCATCTGCTTCAACGGAGCGAAGAAGGATTGAGTGACGAATTACCCAGAATCACGCCACGACATTGCTTTTTCGCACCATCATGCATAGGGTCTCAGCCAGAATTCCAATGGGCAGGGGGAGACTGCGGGGAACTATGGCGAGTAGCTACGGATAGCTACCCCACCAGTGACACTCCAGAAATCGACGCTAGCTTCAGACCTATGGACGCACACCACCGAATAATGTGGCTTAGTGTGGGCCGCGTTGCATTTTTTCGGACTTTTTATATACAATTTCCGTTTTACAAAACCGGGGTTACGTAAAATCGGAACTAATCCCCATAGTGTAGACTACCTTAATCGTTGCCCTACTAAGACAGGCTGGAACTTTAGTCTGTCAGTACGTATCGTCAAATTAAACTATTACAAAAATTGCAAATCCTGCTGCTTCCCAAACCATGAAGTTTGCATTTAATCCCAACTCTTCCAGCCATGGCAATTGACATGATATCTTGGGCCCAATCATACTGACCTCCTTTGGACTCTCTCAGTGCGAGGCAAGACAGGCATCTGAAATATTGCTGTTGAAAAAAGAAACTGGGACATACTCAGACTGAATAAGACAAGACACACGCTGTTTGGTGGGAAGGTTAGGACGAATGCTTGTTACAAGATAGAGAAAACAAAAGTGGGATTGTTTACAGAAACAAGGGACTATTACCATGCTCTCCCCCACTCTAGATGATCATAAGAACTAAGAATGGCCGACCGGATCAGACCAAGGTCCATCTAGCCAGTATCCTGTTCTTCAACAGTGGCCATGCAGGTTGCCCCAGAGGATGAACCTAACAGGCAATGATCAATGCTTGATCTACTCCTGCATCCATCTCATCCTCTGACAACAAGGGGCTAGGGACACCCTCTTACCTATCCTGGCTGATAGTCATTTATGGGACTTAACCCTTCCATTTTTGGGAATTTTAAAAAATCAAGGTTTTTTCCCCCCTTTTTTTAAATGCTGTTAAGTTCCAGCCTTCACAACTTCCTCAGGTAAGGAGTTCCACAAGTTAACTGTGCGCTGTATGAAGAAGACTTTCCTTTTGTTTGTTTTAAACCTGCTGCCTATTAATTTCATTTGGTGACCCCTAGTTATTGTTTTATGGGAATAAGTAAATAACTTCTCCTTATTCACTTTCTCCACATCACTCATGATTTTATATACCTCCATCATATCCCCCCTTAGTCTCCTCTTTTCGAGACTGAAATATCCCAGTCTTTTTTTTGGTTGCTTTTTTCTGAACCTTTTCCAATTCCAATATATCTTTTTTGAGAAGGGGTGACCATATCTGCATGCAGTATTCAAAATGTGGGTATACCATAGATTTATACAGAGGCAATATATTATTTTCTGTCTTATTATCTATCCCTTTCTTAATGATTCCCAACATCCTGTTAGTTTTTTTTGACTGCCTCTGCACATTGAGTGCATGTGTTCAGAGAACTATCCACAATAACTCCAAGATCTCTTTTTCTTGAGTGGTAATAGCTAATTTAGACCCCAACATTTTATATGTGTAGTTAGGATTATGTTTTCCAATGTGCATGACTTTCCATTTATCAGCATTGAATTTCATCTGCCATTATATTGCAGTCACCCAGTTTTGTGAGATCCTTTTGTAATTCTTCGCAGTCTGTTGGGACTTAACTATCTTGAGTAGTTTTGTATTATCTGCAAATTTTGCCACACGTTTACCCCTTTTTCCAGATCATTTATGAATATGTTGAATAGTACTATTCCCAGTACAGATTAAGAAGTCCTCTTGGCATGGCTGGTTTTAGGCCTATTCCACCAATTCCCCCAATCGGGCCCCGTGCCTAAGAGGGCCCTGCACCCAGTGAGAATCTCTACCCTGGCTAGAGATGCCTTTTTAATTTTTACTCACCCAGCAACGCTTCGGGGGTCTTCAGCGGCACTTTGGCGGCGGGTCCTTCAGTGCCGCCGAACACCTGGAGCGAGTGAAGGACCCGCCACTGAAGACTCGGAGCAGTGAGTACAAGCCCGGCATGTTTTTTATATATTTTTTTTTATTTTTGTTTTTTTAAAGTCATCCCTGCCGCGGCCCCATTGAAACTGTTCGAATTGGGCCCCGCACTTCTTAAAGCCGTCCCTGCCTCTTGGGTATGTCTTCACTGCAGTTAGCTCAGGTGATCAATGCCTAAATTAGCCTAGTCTGGGTGTCAGCAGCCACACCACAAAGCCCTACTCACGTTACTCTGTTCTCACTAGTGCTGCACTCCCCCATTTGTGAGGTCAGCACTTCTGGGGGCACATCCCATGTTTTTTTGTACTGAAGTAAGCAGATTCTTTCCCAGTGAATGGTAAGAGAACTTTTCTGTCCTGAGGATATAAGGGGAATTGTGGGAAGGCACTGGAGGACTATTAGCACTTGAGTGATTTAGCCTGTGTCCTCACTATGAAATGGGTTGGCTACCAGCTCAGGTGAAAGGGGCACCCAACCTCCAGCCTAGCTCTTGATGGGCCAGTTAGCTTGGGTTGAAAGCAACACCTGATTTGAGTGAGGAGGTTTTATGTGTGGATGGAAGTGGAGTTAGGGGCCACACCTGAGTTAACTCTGCAGCAAAGACATACCCAGAGTGTGTTGCTTGTGGGGCTGCAGTCTGAGGGACACATAGACAATGCTTAATGAGTACTGATGAGAAATGAGTTACCAAATGACATAGTCAAGAAATGTTTGGGATTTGAATTCTCCCATTTACTAGAGTCTATTGGCTCTGAGAATGACCCACTAGCACGGTGGGAGATGTCCTGAAAACTGTCAGTAGAAATAAGGTCTTGCAAAGTATGGAATCTAAACGAACCACTGCATTGTCAACCTGATTTTGCACTTTATAATGGAAAAAATGACAAATAGCAAAAATATTGTACAGCAAATATTATACAATATGTCTTTCAGTCATCTAATTGGAACAGCAATAGAACACAAAGTAGCAAAAGACCTCTTAAAGTACCTCCGGAGGTAGTTATATGGATTTCATTACCTTTATCTCAGCACTACACAATCTATAATGTATCCTTTCAACATCCCTGTGAGTGCTATTGTCCACATTTTACAAATGAAGCACAGAGTGACTAAGTGACTTGGTCAAGGTCATACAGGAAGTCTCTTGTGAAGCAGATAATTGAATGCACATCTCCCAAGTTTCAGGCTAATGCTTTAACCACAGTGTCATCCAGATTGAATTATTTTATAAATAGGTTTTATTTTCCAGAAAATAAAACTTAATTTGATGTAGTAACATGAGAATTTTAAATAAACTTGAAACAGCTCCCAACTGCTTCCTTCCATTTCTAATTTTAAAAAATGTTGAGCATGACATGATGTTCAATATTGAATATTTGTGACCTCTTCTAAATTTAGACCAAGATTTTCCAAAGTGACCAGTTATTTTAGGTGTGTCCATTTTTTGGGTATCCAACTTGAGACGCTTTAACTGAGCCTGATTTTCAGAAAGTGCTCAGTGCTAGCCTTGCAAATCAGGCTTCTGTAAGGGCTGAGAAGGGGGCCCCAAAACCAAGGCACTCAAAATCACTTGATACTTTTGAAAATCTTGGCCATAACTTCTAATTTGAATAGACCTGCATGAGTTCCCAAGTCAGTCTTTTCATTCCTCAGGTGCATAACTTAAAATTCCTGTTTTGTTGTGGCTTTGCTCAGTGTGTATAACTCTAGGTCCCAATATAGTAAGGTACCTCAGCACATACCTAACTTTAATTACATGAGTAGTTCTTCACTGGGATTACTTAATTAAAGCTAGGCATGTGCTTTAGTATCTTCCTGAACTGAGGTCTGAAAGACTTTTTTTTTTTTAAATCTGCTATTCTTTCTCCTTTTCTCCTGCCTTCTCCTTTCTTTCTCTTCATGCTCCTCCTCACTCTGCTTTTTCTTCCTCTTTTCTACTTTTCCCATCTTCTTCAGTTTTTCCTCTTCCTTCTCCCCCCACTCTCCACGTTTTTCTTCTGTTAAAGATATAAAAGAGCATTAAGCAGTGTCTCCAGAAAATAGGACCGGAGATGGGAAGAGGAGTCAATTAATATTGCTTCCAGTTTTCAATTAATTTCTGCCAGAAGGATGCCTGTATATTGTATGCTAAGAGATTTCTGGTTAGACACATGTAAAAGTTAGGAGAGGAGAGGAATTATTGATGAATTCCACTCCTAAGTGCTCCATAATGTGGGAACCTTTTACCTCATTAGCTGATCAAATCAGTCTTAAGCTCAGTTTTTGTAAATGAATTTCCGGGTTGGGAACTGGGGAAGCTCTGCTGTCCTGCACTGAGAATAATCTGAGCATCAGTGTCCACGTGGTTCTCTCTGCAGAGTCAAGGCCTTAATATGTGTGTTTGTAATTTTAAACTGAGTCTTTATTTGAATGTGAAAGTGATGATACTTCCTGGAAATTATTTGTTTTTATATCATGTAAAATTTGGACAGATATAATGGGTTTCTAGCCTGTGTGGGATGGGAGAAAGGGGCAGATGGAGTTTTTACCTTATAATAGTAGAAGATGACAGGAAGGGTGCTATTTCTCTATTATATATGGTGAGATATGTTTTTTGTGTGTGTGTGTGTGTTCTCTTGACCACTGGGGATTATTGGATGGAACAGGGTCATGTATCTGACCTGGTGTCCCCATGCCTCAGTGGGTCACAGCTGAGAATGCCAGATTCAGGACAAACTGCTGAAAAATAGGGCAGACTTACCTCAAACTGGTCATTATTCTATCATTAGGTTATGGGGGGCAGGGATAGCTCAGTAGTTTGAGCATTGACCTGCTGAACCCAGGGTTGTGAGCTCAGTCCTTGAGGGGGTCACTTAGGGATCTGGGGCAAAATCAGTACTTGGCCCTGCTAGTGAAAGCAGGGGGCTGGACTCAATGACCTTTCAGGGTCCCTTCCAGCTCTATGAGATAAGTGTGTGTATATATATATATCTCAACCCAGTAGCAAAAATAAACTTCTTTCTCTCCACATTGGTTAACATGAAGTCAGAAATGCAGTCCCCTTAGGTATTCCAGCTGTTTTCTCACCACCCGGACACTAGATGAGTGAGTGGTTATTGAAAACCAATTTAATCAAATCCATCTACTCCCAACAGATCAGCCACTTGGCCAAGTCAGTATATAACTCAGATCTTACCCAATAATCACATGGCTGCCAACTAAACTAAAATCTAAAGGTTTATCAAGAAAAGAAGAGAGTCTTTTTTTTAAAATCATAGTTTATTAGGGTTGGAAGGGACCTCAGGAGATCATCTAGTCCAACCCCTTGCTCAAAGTAGGACCAATCCCCAATTGGCCCCTTCAAGGATTGAACTCACAACCCTGAGTTTAGCAGGCCAATGCTTAAACCACTGAGCTATCCCTCACCAATAATAATAGGAGATATACCTATCTCCTAGAACTGGAAGGGACCTTGAAAGGTAATTGAGTTGAGCCCCCTGCCTTCACTAGCAGGACCAAGTACTGATTTTTACCCCAGATCCCTGGGTGGCTCCCCTTAAGGGCTGAACTCACAACAAGGGGTTCAGCAGACCAATGCTCAAACCACTGAGCTATAGGTTATTGTGATGGGGTGCCTTCCCCACACTGGCTCATAACTGGTTAATAGAGCCCTAGGGAGGCTGCGTAGAAGACAGCCATTTAGAGAGGGGCTGTGAGGAGCAGCCAATCAAGGCCAGGCTGGCCTATCTAAGAAGGGCTGCAGAGCAGAGTCAGTAGCTGCCTGGAGCTTGCAGAGGGAAAACCAGGCTCCTAGCAGGAAGAAGGAGTGACAGCACCCTGAGCAGCACAGTACTACCAGCAGGGATCAAGGGAGCTAGAGAGAGCTCCTGGTTAGCTGCTAAGACTGGCAGGCTGAAGCCCTGAGGCAAGGGTAAAGAAGGTGCTGGGAGCCATAGGAAAGTAACCCAGGGAAATGAACTGAGGAGTCAGAGGGGGCACATCAAGTGGTGGCCTTCTCCAGGGTCCCTGGTCCAGGACCCAGAGTAGTGAGCAGTCCTGGGTCTTCTCTCCCCCCACCCCCACCCCCCATTGCCACTGAGGAAGTGGCCAGACAATGGGCTGCAGTCACAACTGAGGGAAGTGGCTGGATGGCAGACTGCAGGTCACCTGGAAAGGGGAGCACAGAGTGTGGCACAGGCTGTGTCATGAAGAGTATGCTGTGGTCCTGAGAGTGATGTGGGTCCTGGAGCAGAAGTGATGGCGGTGAGACACCACCAGAAGAGGGCACACTGGCTATCAGAGCTAATCCCCAGGACAGCCAGTAGGAGGTGCTACATTGGTGAGTCACATCCACATTAGTTCTATACATACAATAATTGCAGTGTCCTTATATCAGGTTTATAGCAGTAATGGAATAGACTGCTGGCTTGTAAATAGGGTTGCCAATTTTGGTTGGACCTATTTGTGGAAGTTTCATCACATGACATAATATTTAATTAATCTTTAATTCCTGGAGACTCCAGGACAATCCTGGAGGGTTGGCAACCCTACTTGTAAAGTCTCTCTGGTAACTTCCAAAAGATTGAACTGTGGACTAAGGACCTTCCAATATGCTCCTTTTAGTTGTAAATCCACAGTCCAGAGAATGAGATCAAGAAATATGCAAAATGAAGTCATCCCAGGGGCCTTTTATACCCTTTGCTATGTGCCTGGAAATTTTCTGTTTCAAACAAAGCTCACAGCCCAGTTTCTGAAAGTTATTGGCACAAGATGAAGTCCAGGGTCAAATGAGGATATCACATGTCCTTACAAAGTTTGATGACTCACCAGGGGTAGCCATTGGCCCTTTGGAGGCTGAAGCGTCGGCAGGAAGAGATATCTGGGCAGAATGAGTTTTTTCTATGGTCCACTGTTAGAGTGAAATGTCGTTAATGGGTCATCAAGCTTGAGTAGCCCATTCACAATGGGCGGCTAGTGTGGATATGTAAACTACCCTTGTGGGTGTTAACCCAGGAACAAATACATTTGTGAGACATATCTCCAATATTCATAACTTTAGCTACCGTGATGATACATGGATTTAAACAGGATAATCTTATTTAGCAAATCATAACTTTTTTTAGTGACACCTTATATAACACGCTTTGTACAAGATTTGTTGCAATTGTCTAACAGTGGCAATATTGTAAGAACAAAAATATGGCTGTACTGGATCACATCAATGGTCCGTCTAGCCCAGTATCCTGTCTTCTAACAGTGGCCAATGACAGAGGGAATGAACAGAACAGGTAATCATCAAGTGATCTATCCCCTGTCACCCGATATATGATCAATGATATACATGGTCATATCTCAGTCATACAGCATCACACCTGGATATAGAGAGAAAAGAGGGAAGATGATGGTATCTGTCACAGTTTGGGGCAACTGCATTTGTGTTTCCCCTTAGTGGTTCAGCCAGGGCACCTACTCTCAGGCTTTTGGCTCCCTAGCTGTTGTGTTTCTTGGGTGGAGACCTGTGTCTTTCTCCTTTCTGACCAGGGTATTTCCAGGCCGAACATTTCCCTGCCTTTACTGTGTTATTCCCAGCACAAGACCATCTGCCTAAACAGGTGTGGTTGCTTTCTCTTCAGAGACTAATAGAGTAATTGCAAACAGTTATAAGTTACCACACAGCACTTCCAAAGGTGTAAGCATTATAGAGAAAACATATTAAAAACAGTAAAAGAACCTACACACGTGAATAAGCTTACCAGAGATCACCCAAACTGTTTCCAACCTCGGCTCTGGCAGGTAAGTCCTTAACCCCCCCACTCCTTCCCCAAAGGCACTTCCTGTGCTCACAAGTTCAAAATATACTTAGCTCAGAATTAGCACTCACTCTTATGGGGCCTCAGTAGTCCAAGTCCTTCCAACCCTTCCCTAAGGATTGGGACTCACCTTGGACCAGAAGTCCTGTCCGTTTGCTGGATCAGGAAGGAGGCCCTGAGCCAGTTTAAAACCAGGCTATTTATCCAAAAATACTCCCTTTATCTGTTGGTCCCTGGAGAATCTAGTTTGAACTAGTCTATGCAGATCTCTCCAGGGGGAGGTGTTTCTCCAGAGATGTTACAGCCTGAGTAAATTTGCCTAATCACTCTCTGCTATTCTCCTGTTTACTCTTCCCATGGCAATGCATACAATCACGCAATAACACCAAAGACAATTGCCGTTCTAATATGGTGAACTCCAAAGATATTAAACTCAATTCAATTCGTTTTAACTCTGTTCAGTAAAACAATGAGGATTCCGGTGGCATATTAAAGACTAACAGATTTACTTGGGCATACGCTTTCCTGGGTAAAACACCCACTTCTTCAGATGCACGGAGTGAAAATTACAGATGCAGGCATAAATATACAGACACATGAAGAGAAGGTTGTTACCTTACAAGTTGCGAACCAGTGTTAACAAGGCCAATTCAGTCAGGGTGGATATGGTTCACTCCCTATAATTGATAAGGAGATGTTAATACCAAGAGAGGTAACATTGCTTTTGTAGTGAGCCAGCCGCTCCCAGTCCCTATTCAAGCCCAAATTAATGAGGTTAAATTTGCAAATGAATTGTAGCTCTGCAGTTTCTCTTTGAAGTTTGTTTTTGAAGTTTTTTTGTTGAAGGATGGCTACTTTTAAATCTGTTATTGAATGTCCAGGGAAATTGAAGTGTTCTCCTACTGGCTTTTGTATGTTACCATTCCTGATGTCTGATTTGTGTCCATTTATTCTTTTATGTAGAGACTGCCCAGTTTGGCCAATGTACATAGCAGAGGGGCATCGCTGGCACATGATGACATATATCACATTAGTAGATGTGCAGGTGAATGGCTGGTGTGGTCATGGATGGTCTAGATAATACTTAATTCTGCCACGAACTCAGGGTTCTGGACTAGATGACTTCTTGAGGTTTCTTCCAGTCCTATGATTCTATAAATTCAAATCTGTTGAGTTTGGATTGAAAATCACTGTAACACTATGTAAGCCTTACAGTATTGATAACTCTGCATTGTGATAGTTTGGAGAATCCCAGGGAAAGTCCTCTTGATTTTTATCTGCTACGTTCATTAATCTCTTTTACAGGAGAATAGTGCATGTATATGGTTATTTTGGTGATGTGCAAATCACTCCGCTGTTAAGACTGAAACTAGCCAAGTGTTTTTGGCACCATCCAGAGAAGATTACTTTTCCTAATGTTTGCAAAGAATTATTTAAGTAACAAGTCTTAATAGTTGATGTAACAGCAAATTATATCTACAGTTATGTAGTGTGCAGTTAGTTTTCAGTTAAGTCTTAAAGGTAATGCTTCACTGATTATATGTTAATTCTAAACTAACAAATATGAATTGCCATTTTTAAGGCTATGTTATTTTTGTTATTTGTTTAGGATAAATAAGTAAGGCTGTTCTCTGTGTTGTTGTCATCGTTTTCAACAAAAAGTAACAGGATTTAAACTCTTATCCTATAGAGAAACTGCTCTCATTTGCTCAGTTTTTCTTCTTTGGGTACTTGGCTAAAAGAATTGACATGCAAATTCCAAAAAATATTGCACTGCTGCAATCCGATACTGTGGCAGATGCTCAGACAATTAATGAAAAAATCTTCTATTAATAAAATGTAATTATATGCATTTTTAATAATTGTCCCATGGATTGCGGCAGATACCCATCTAGCCAACATGAACAATATTTCATGGGCATCTGCTACAGTCCAGAGAATCAGACCTGGGAACCTATGCCATATTATTGAGTTCAGTCTGTAGTGTCCCCTTTGTGTGGAGCTAGTAATGGTTAGCGTTTTTCACAAATGATCTGCAGTTGGGCCTGCTATTCAAAGACACATTCAACTCAGATACATGAATTGCTTACCTGTGTAAAAGTAAATAAAATTGAGTAATTTCCCCCCAATATTTAAATCAAAGCACTACACAAAGCATTCTTTAAGCCTCTTGAAAGTATTTTGCTCCACACAACCTATATTTTGATTTTTCCCTCCCTTTTTTTGGAGAGAGGAGAGAAGGAATATTTTACTTTGCATTTTAAATAGTTTATTTGTAAATGTCAATCTCTTATTTTGTATTTTGTTTGACACTTTGAAATTTCATTTATAAAACATCTGAACCTAAAATTAGTTTTCTCCATATAAAGACATTCTACTGTTAACAAAAGTGATGTTATTGTTTGTTTCTTATGTAAATATCCTTCCATGATTCTGGATTCAGTACAGTCCACTGTTGATAAAATCAGTGCTCATGTTATTTCTTTCTATTTCAGAGGTCTAATGCAGTTCTTAGATCTTAACAGTGAATAACTCCTTCAATACTGGTTAGAGCTTAAACATTTACACCGTTGAAGTATTCCCATATACCATTCTAAATCTTGAAGGTAATGTTGGGACATCCAGATTAGACACAATACTATTAGCAGTAATAAAATCATAGCTATCTGAAGTAATGCTAGAACAGCCAGAATATTAGCAATGCTATATTCACTAGAGTATTATGTCTGTTCCATAGACCACCCAAATCATCACAATTGGCCTTCGTGAGGCCTTTGTGTGTACAATACCAGAGAGATGAAGAACGCAAAATATAATCCAATGCAAAAAGTGGATTATTTCTATAAAACCAACAAAAAATAATCCTGCCTAACAATTAAACTGTTAAATTTATTGTGGCAGATTATTGTGGGAGGATACTAATGGTTTGAATATAAGTGAGTTTTCATGTTAATTTAGACAGGGCCGCCCAAAGGATTCAGGGGGCCTGGGGCAAAGCGAGGGAGCTGCAGTGCTTGTACTCACCCGGCGGCGGTCCAGGTCTTCGGCATTTCGGCGGTGGGGGGCCCTTCAGTCGCTCCAGCGGCATTTCAGCAGCAGGGGGCCCTTCAGTGCTGCCGAAGACGTGAAGACCCGGACCGCCGCCAGGCCAGGGCTTGCAGGGCATTTCGGCGGTGGGGGGCCCTTCAGTCGCTCCGCATCTTCAGCAGCACTGAAGGGCCCCTCGCTGCCAAAATGCCGGCCGAAGACCCAGACCGCTGTCGGGCCAGGGCTCGTGGGACCCCTGCGGGACCTGGGGCCTAGGGAAAATTGCCCCACTTACCCCACCTTCTGGGAAACCCTGAATTTAGAGTTATTAATGTTAATTTATTATTGTCACCCTTCCTCTCTCCCCGTTCTATGCTGCTATTTGTAACCCACACCTCTTGTGTCTTGTCTTACATTAGGCCAGGGGTTGGCAACCTTTCAGAAGTGGTGTGCCAAGTCTTCATTTATTCACTCTGATTTAAGTTTTTGCGTGCCGGTAATACATTTTAATGTTTTTTTAGGTCTCTCTATAAGCCTATAATATATAACTAAACTATTGTTGTATGTAAAGTAAATAAAGTTTTAAAAATGTTTAAGAAGCTTCATTTAAAATTAAATTAAAATGCAGAGCCCCGTGGACTGGGGGGCAGGACCTGGGCAGTGTGAGTGCCACTGAAAATCAGCTTATGTGCTGTCTTCGGCACTTGTGCCATAGGTTGCCTACCCTTGCATTAGGCCATGATACTGCAAAGATTTACAGGTGTGCTTAACTTTACGCAAGTGCGTGGTGCCATTAAATTAATGTGTGTAAAGTTAAGCATATGCATAACTCTGCAGGATCAAGGACCTAGGTTGTAGGAGCACGGACTCATAACTGTTAAGCTGTGTAGTGATTTTTTGGAAGTATTGTTTTAAAGCCTAAAAAAAGATAACCAGTAGTCTGAAATCCAGCCAAGGTGGGTTAGCTATCCTGATCAGGTGGCTAGTGATCATTCAAAATCACACCGTTTTTAACAGCTATGAGTGAGTGCCCATATAGCCCTGGGGCCCTGATCCTGCAGAGATTTAAGCATGTGCTTAACTTTACACACACTAATTCAATGGGAGTATTTAAGTGGGTAAAGTTAACCTTCAAAGAATTCTAATACATTGGTGAGGCATGATTTCCCTTTACAAAAGCCATGTTGACTCTTCCCCAACATTTTGTGTTCATCTAAGTATCTGATAATTCTGTTCTTTGCTGTAGTTTCAACCAATTTGCCTGATACTGAAATTAGACTTACTAGCCTGCATTTGCCAGGATCACCTCTGGGACTTCAAAAAAAAAATCAGTGTTACATTAGCTACCCTCAGTCATCTGGTAGTACCAGAGGTGAAAGTACTTACCGGTACTGCCGGAGTCCTGAGGGGGCATGGCCTCATCTGGAAGAGGCATGGCCTCTCAAGATTTAAAGGCCCTGGGGAACCAGCTGTGGCTGGGAGACCCAGAGGCTTTAAATCAACCAGAGGCTCCCAGCTGCAGAGGTGGCTGGAAGCCCCCCCGGGGCTCAGGGGCAAATTAAAGGGCCCGGGGCTCTAGCCGCCAGGGGGAACCTTGAGTTTTGTGGTGCTACGGTAGGGATTTAAAGGGCCCTGAGCTCCTGCTGCTGAGGGAAGCCCGGAGCCCTTTAAATCCTGGCCAGAGTCAGCCGCCAGAGCTGTGGCCAGGATTCAAAGAGCTCTGGGCTGCCTGCAGCCGTGGGGAGCTCTGAGCCCTTTAAATCCCAGCCCCAGCCCTGCCACCGGAGCCGCAGCCAGCATTCAAAGGGCTCTGGGCTGCCTGCAGCGGCGGGGAGCTCTGAGCCCTTTAAATCTCAGCTGCGGCCGGGATTCGAAGGGCTCTGGGCTGCCCGCAGCAGCGGGGAGCTCTGAGCCCTTTAAATACTGGCCCCAGCCCTGCCGCTGGAGCCGAAGCCGGGATTTAAAGGGCTCTGGGCTGCCCGCAGCCGCTGGCAGCCCAAAGCCCTTTCAGTCCTCGCCGAGGAAGTCAATGCGGTCCAGCACGGCATACTGGCTCTTGCCGGTACGCCGTACTGGATCGCACCAGCTTACTTTCACCTCTGTCTGGTACAGAGGCTGTTTTAAAGCAAGAGGTTACATACCACAGTTAGCTGTTCTGCAATTTCACATTTGAGTTCCTTCAGAACTCTTGGATCAATACCACCTGATCCTGGGGACTTATTGCTATTTTATCAGTTTGTTCCAAAATCATCTCTATGGACATCTCAGTGTGGGACAATTCCTCAGATTGGTCCCCTAAAAACAATGGCTCAGGGAATCTCCCTCATATCCTCTACAGTGAAGACCAATGCAAATAATTAATTTAGTTTCTCTGCAATGGCCTTGTTTTCCTTGAGTGCTTCTTTAGCACCTCAGTCATCCGGTGGCCCCATTGAGTGTTTGGCAGGCTTCCTGGCTCTGACATACTTTAAAAAAAATTCTTGTTAGTCTTTTGGTAGCTGCTCTTCAAATTATTTTTTGGCCTCCTTAATTATACTTTTATACCTGACTTGCCAGAATGTATGTGCCTTTCTGTTTTCCTCAGTAGGATTTGAATTCCATTTTTTAAAGGATGTCTTTGTGTGTAACTGTCTCCTTAACTCTGTTTAGCAATGGTGTCGTTTTTTGAGAGATCTCTTGGGGGGTTTTAATAATTTTTATTTGGAGTATACATTTACTTTAAGCCTCTTTATGGTGCCATACAGTTTGCAGACATTTCACTCCTGTGGCTGTTCCTTTTAAGTTCCATTGGAATAGCTTCCTAATCTTTGTGTAGTTCCCCTTTCTGAAGTTAAATACTATGGTGGTGGATTTCTGTGGTATCCCTCCCCTGTCCCAGATACTTAATTTAATTACATTATGGTTGCTATTAGTGGACCAGATCCTGTGCGCCACTTAGGACTAAATCAAGAATTGCCTCTCTCTTTGTGGTTTCTAGAAATTTTATCTCTGCATGCCATCCTGAGGTGGCACGTACCCAGTCAATATGAGGATAGTTGAAATCCCCCATTATTACTGGGTTTTCTGTTTATTCTAGCCTTTCTAATCTCCCTGGGCATTTCACAGTCACTGTCACCATCCTGGTCAGGTGGTCAGTAATATATCCCTACTGCTATATTCTTATCATTAAGGCATAGAATTACTATCCAAAGAGATTCTATGGTACAGTTTATTACATTCACGATTTTTACTCTATTTGACTCTATGCTTTCTTCCACATATAGTACCACTCCGATACCAGTGCAACCTACTCAGTCATTCCTATATATTGTGACAAAGTTCCTCCTCTACCTTGGTGAGTCCTGCGCTTATTGGCAGATTTGCTCACCTCAGTGATCTTCCCCACAGTGTGGGTCAACTCCTGTGTCTGATCAGGAGTTAGGAGGTTTGGGGGGAACCCGCGCCCGCTTTCTACTCCGGGTTCCAGACCAGAGCCCTGTGGATTGCAGCTATCTACAGTGCTGCCTGTAACAGCTGCATGACAGCTGCAACTCTCTAGGCTACTTCCCCATGGTTTCCTTCAAACATCTTCTTTATCCTCACCACAGGACCTTCCTCCTGGTGTCTGATAACGCTTGTACTCCTTAGTCCTCCAGCAGCACACCCTCACCCTCACCCTCACCTCTCTTTGCGCCTCTTGCTCCCAGCTCCTCAGACTCCCTCTGCCCTGACTGAAATGAGCTCCTTTTTAAACCCAGGTGCCTTGATTAGCCTGCCTTGATTGGCCTCAGGTGAGCTAATCAGCCTGTCTGCCTTAATTGGTTCTAGCAGGTTCCTGATTACTCTAGTGCAGCCCCTGCTCTGGTCACTCAGGGAACAGAAAACTACTCATCCAGTGACCAGTATATTTGCCCTCTACCAGACTCCTGTACCCCACTGGTTTGGGTCTGTCACAATATATATTGTACCCCAGTATTACCATGTCCTACTGATTATCATTGTTTCACTAAATTTCTGCCATGCTTATTATATCAATAGCCTCATTTAATACCAGGCATTCAAGTTCACCCATCTTAGTATTTATACTTCTAGCATTTGTATACCAGCACTTATAAAATTGTCAGTATTTAGTTGCTCGCCTTCATGTGATGTAATTGAATGGGACTCATTTTAGTTTTACTGTTTCTCTTCAGTTCCTATCTGTACTTTATCAATGTCTATCCTCTCCTCTTTACTAGGCTATAGAGCAGAGTTTCTCAACCCACGGGTCGGTACCCAAAATTGAGTGGCCAGAATATTTCACATGGCAGCTCTCATGGCTCCTGTCCCACAGGACTGGCTGGGCTCACCTCTCTGCTCCAGGCACTGCAGCCTCTGGAGTGCCAGCACCACTCAGGTTTGGCCCAGCTGTCGTGATGAAGGGAGCCTGGTTAGGCCAAATTTGAGTGTGTGGCACTTCAACCCCATGAGCCAGGTCACAATTCCATTCACACAAATTTGGTTCAGTCAAGATGATGGGGCCAAACCTGAGCGGAGTTGCAGCCCAGAAGATTGCATCATCCAGAGCAGAGAGCCAAGCCCAGCCAGCCCCACAGCACAAGAGCTGTAGGAGCCATCACTATGGGGTGAGTGTCAGGCAGGACTCAGTCCTCCCAGGGGGCAGGATGCTACTGAAACTACTCCAGAGCAGAGCCTTAATCAGCATGGGGCAAGTGAGGCAGCCATCCAAGGCGCAAAGCCGTGGGGCTGGTTCAAGCTGGTGATGCGAAGTGGCTCAAGCCAACCCCGCGTTGTGGGGCTCCATGGGCCAGCCCTGCATGGTGGAGCTCAGGGAGGAAGTGCCACCTCCGACTCACCTCAGTGGACCCCCCAAGCCTCTCTGGGTAGGGGGAAGGATAACACTATCAAAAGTATAGGGTGGGCACGGGACCCCGCATGCTCCCACTATGCGTCGTCTCTGGTAGGGGGTGCAAATATGCTTGTTTGCCCTGAACGTTGAAAATGCCTAGTTACGTCTCTGCTCTAGGGCCTCCACCCCCAGACTATTACCAGGTCATGACAGGCCATAAACATTTATAAATGGGTTGTAAGTTTGAAAAGGTTGAGAACCATGGATATAGAGTATCCCCCTTTAATAAATCCTCCCCTACCTAGGGGATGACTCTGTCTGACCCAAAACGTCTGTTAGTCTGTAAGGTGCCACAGGATTCTCTGCTGCTCTGTCTGAACTGTGTGGTACTCCATGCTTGTCAGCTTTCCTCCAGCCCTTAGTTTAAAAACTCTTCTACGACCTTCTTAATTTTACACATCAACAGTCTGATTCCATTCGTTTTAGGTGGAGCCAATACTTCCTGTATAGGCTCCTCCTTTCCCAAAAGGTTCCACATTTCCTAATAAACTTAAATCCCTCCTCTGAATACCATCATCTCATCCACGCATTGAGATGCTGCAGTTCTGCCCGTCTAACTGGCCCTGTGCGTGGAACTGGGAGCATTTCAAAGGTTGCACATGTGAAGGGGACCCTCTGTGCAAAGACCCCCCTCTTCTCTTGTGAAGGGGTGGGGTGCAGCTGCCTGTATGGCAAAACTTCCCCTTCATGCAGATCCAATGGAGGGCCCTGCTTCTTTGGATCTGCATGGAGGAGAGAGGATATGTATCAGGGGAAATGACTGGGGATGTGGGAGGGAAAGGATGTGCTTAATTTCCTCCCTGACACACAGTGGAAATTAGTCAGAAGTGTTAGAAAAGACGGTCAAAAATTTTCTATGGCACCCCCTCCATGCTGGCAAGCCTCCCTTTGTGCCTTGGAAGTGTGGCTCCATTAAAGCTGTACTTTCAGGAAACCGGAGTAGAGCTTCTTATGGACAGACAGGGCCTTCAGGCAGACGGCTTCATGCTCTCCACAGATTCCTATAGATATGAGATTTGTGGGTAAGATCTTTGCTGCCTTCCCCAGGAAGCTATCCTGGCAGGATAGAAGAACGGAGGGGAAACTCATGGCGTTTCCTGGCCCTACGCAGAGGATGAATATGGCCCTTTGTTTAAGGCTGGTAATTATTCCAGGAAATTACCTGGCACTTGAATTGGCAACCAGTTTCACCATTCTTACAACAGGGCGTTAAATATGCTGATTCCGAGCAAGAAATATTCTTTGCCCACTTGCTGATTTAGGTCAGCTCTGATGTTTTAAATATTAAAATATTACCCATTTAAGAACAATTGTTACTTCTGTCTTTAAAGTTAAGGTAGGAGGCCTGAAATAGCTGCCAGATAATAAGGCAGGAAGAACTAAGCAAATATCATTTTTTCCTTCTAGACTTGCATGGTAAAACACGACTGCTGCTCCAATCATTAAATTTTGTCCTACATATTTTCAAACCACTATGTAAGTATCTCTATGTAATGACCTTGGGTTGGAGGTGTGGAGGCGGAATGTATCATTTAAAAAGATCAGTATAGGTAAGACAGATTTTTTTTCATAGAAGTCTCGGAGAGATGATCAAAATTAATATATTTTAAGCCAAACTCTTTTCATTAATTTCACACCTTTTAACAGCCATATCAGAACATGTTCATTTTATAGGAGTAATTCTCATTCTAAATTAATGGAATGTAGCTCAGTGTTTCCATATTAAGAACTGGTTCTATCAAGGCTCATCTTGCCCATCAATAATAAATACTTGTCACCTAGAGGAGGTAAGAAGCCATAGCAGCTAGCTAAGCTTTTCAGGTCTGACTGAAAATTAGACTAGAAGTCAAGATTCTCAGTTAGTCATTTGGGTCAATATTTGCCTTTCTTCACCTTCGATTTTCATGCAGGGCACATAGTCAACTAGATACAGAAATTTGTTCACAATGTGACTCAAACTGCTGTCCTTTGACTTACACAGTTAATCAACAGTAACATTTTCTTCATTTATTGAAAAGAACTTTTTTACTCTGGAGTAAACTTACTCACACACACACACACTCTGTTTTAGTTCTTGCAAAACATGTAGTGTGGCTGTATTATAAATTCATCAGTCAACTAGCATTCTGGATTCCCCAATAACACACTGCATGATTGCCTTGGATACTTCTCAAGTCTTTTGGTTGTTCCAGGTGTTATAGCTAAGGATTTTTGTTAGTTAAAACTTCTGCTGGGTGCAATTTTTCATGGTATTCAAAATCAATTCTGAAAACACTTATGCTATTCTGGGAATGGTATTGAAATGTGTCTATAATGCTGGACCATGCTTAATCAGAGTACAGTAGATGATTTTGGCATTCTTCCTCCGTGATGGTGTCCTTAGGAGGCCACAGAGAAGATAGAGGACCTACGTTGTGTACATTTCTTTAGATGTTCCTGTCATATGAGGACTGAGTTTGGCAAGACAAGATAATGTCATGTTCTGATGCTGATAGACCAGGTGCCAGCTCATGCCAAAGCCCCAGGACTATTCACTTGTGTATTAGTATAGATCAAAGTGATTTTTTTAAATGTATAAGAGTGTACTTGGAGTTTAAACTTCATGAAAACGAATGGGATGTAACTAGCATTGTTTTCACTTATCTGTATGGCATTATAATGTACTAGCAAGTATTTACATTGTGTTTACTCCTGTAACTAAATAACCCATCAAATTTGGAAGAAGCCTTGTGGAATGCAAACAAAGAACTTTAACAGAAAAATGCTAATTGCAAACCAAGTGGTCATTGTGTGTGATGATCGGAGGTCAAAGTCTCAAATTGCATTCCTCACTCTCTGTCATTAAAGGAAAAACCCATGTGGGTAGTGACCCTGTCAGCTTGTTTTCTGTGAGGAAAAAGCTATGAGTATGGATTGAAGGAAAGATCCTGCATCTCTGAACTGTTTGGATTGTAACAGGGTAGAATAGCTGAATGAGAAGATGGAGATCCTGGGTATTCTGGGTAGCCCTGAGAAACTTTTGAGAAACTGGCAGATTACTACATCTCTGCTACCATGTGGAATTATAGACTGTGACTCACTTGTAGCTATATTTTACCTGCTTTAACCTCCCAATAACTCTCATTTCCTTTTCTTAGGTAATAAACCTTCAGTTAATTATCAGACTGGCTACCATCATTGTCTTTGGTGCCAATTGATCTGGAGTAAGTCACTGATCTCTTGGGACTGGGAGTAACCTGAATGTGATGTGATTTTGTATGTGTGTGTAAGTTACCTTTTATTACAAAGTTCAGTTTGTCTGAGTGGCAAGATAGACTGGAGAGCCTAAGGGGACTGCCTGTGACTCTACGGTAAGACTGGTACAGTGATCCAGGAGTTCACATTCATTACCAGCTTGGTAAAATCTAATTATAGAACACACCACCAGTTGGAGCTGTCTGCCCTGTTTTCTGACAATGTGCCCTGAGGTGGACGCACTCAGTTGTGAGACACTCCAGCCAGCATGACACGTGTTGTGAAAAATAGGACAGCAGCAGAATTTGAAGTAGATGGCATGGGTCAAAATCATCCCTGGTGTAAATGAGGAAAAGCTTCACTAAATTGTATTGATTTGCCTCAGGACTGAATTTGGACAAATGGAAACAATTATATGAGTTCCTGATGCACTAGGAGACATGTGGCAACACATATTTAATCCCAGTACTGTGGCTGTGGGGTTTATGAAGTGAGCTGTCAACTATGCACAAAAGATAAGAACCCTCTCCTTAATGGTAAATAAACTTGCTCATATGTGCCTTGTCAAAAATTGTTCATCGTTATTTTGAGTTAGATGTCGAAAAATAACTTACCTCCATGCCCTTCCCCTCCCTCATTTTTTCTTACCTGTGAAAGTTGCCATATGTATATGTCAACCAGTAAAATAATACAAACCCAGAAAATGACATCTTATAGCTCTGACAGACACGAACTGACAAGCATTGTTCCTTTTAGCGCTCCCGGCTGCAGTGATAGTGTTGCCAGTCAGCCTTTCTGAGCTCGTTCTTCTGTGTGCATATCACTGTTCAGTTAGAGCTTGGTGATTTCACATCTTAAAAGAAAATTGCATCCATTTTTTCTCAGCACAGTAGTCTGGAAAGTCGCATAGCAAGCACCACTTTTTCAGTAACATCAGACTCTGAGATATCTAGGACATGTGGGCAATGCTTATTTTAGAAGAAGAGTTTCTACAAGTGCTGGCACTGTACCCACTATACTGCTGAAAAAATATCATTTGTGACACTTAGTTTGCAACCTATATACCAGGCTCCTTTGTCTTCCATCCTTAAATATGTATGTGTATCCCAGGAAACATTAGTTCAGTTACAGGGAGTGAGGGAGTGGGGGGGGAGGGGAGTGGTGGTTGTGGGGAGGAAGCTGGAAAATGGACTGGAGAACATATTTTCTAGGTCCTCTGCAACACCTTATGAAAAAACATTGATGCATTACTTTATTGTTACAGAGGCACAGTAATTTCTCTCTAAATTAAGAAATATTTTAGTTTGTCCCCAGTCCAGATGGATATTTTTTTCCCACAGGACCCATCAAATAGAATAAATTATGGGCCTGCATAACCACTGAAAGCTCTAGGGAAATAATCTTTGCTATAACTGTTGAAACATGATGGTTTGGAAAAAACAACTGGTCATTGAAATTTCTTTTTTGTCTGAGCACTAGGCTGTCAAGCGATTTTAAAAAAAAATTATGACTAATCACACTGTTAATAATAGAATACTATTTATTTAAATATTTTTGGATGTTTTCTACATTTGCAAATATATTGATTTCCATTACAACACAGAATACAAAGTGTACAGTGCTCACTTTATATTTATTTTTGATTACAAGTATTTGCACTGTAGAAAAAAACGATTACCTACCTTTTAGTAACTAGTGTTCTTATAGATGTGTTGCTCATGTCCATTCCATTTTAGGTGACTCACAGCAATATCCACAGAGATAGGCCTGGAGTTCACAGCTTAGCGGCTTGCAGTACTGCCCTACCAAAGCCAGCATCATCCCAGGCCTGCTCAGTCAGTACATAGTGAGATGTAAAAGTGTGGACAGATGACCAGGTGGCTGCTCTACAGATGTCCCCACAGTCCTGTGGAAATGCCTCCATGAACATATTAATGGAGTCCCACAGGTTACAGTTATAACGTCCCAGCAGAAGCTGATGGTTAGAGACTCTAAACTGTAAACTGTCCATCGAATAAACCTTCCTGCCGAATAAGTAGAGTCTCTTGGTCTCCTTATTTTTCGGCGTTCCTTTGGGGTGGCCTTGCCTGCCCCTTTCGTTCACCGTGGACACAACCAATGATGCTGCGGGGGGGATGGGTACACAGATACTCAAAGCCCTTTGCAGGGCCATAATAATTTTTTCCACTTTCTTTGGCATCGACAGAATAGATGAGGGGGTTTGTCACACTGATTTGGCTATTTTGAGCCCCCCTGGGTGGACGGGCAATGCAATTTTTGCTGGTGTGGGTAAGAAATGGTGTCCCTAGCCTCTGTTTGTCAGAGGGTGGAGATGGATGGCAGGAGAGAGATCACTTATGTGGTGGCGGAGATGACACTGAAGAGGTCATCTGCCTCCTCAGCTACCTCCTCAATCTGCAGGCCAAGCTTTTCAGCCACCCGTTTAAGGAGGGCCTGGTGCTCCTTAAAATCATCTGGAGAACTGCTGGTGTGGAAGGGTCTGGCCATTACAATCGTCCTCGTCGTCCCCGCACGAGGCATCACCTGAGGGATGTGTCATCCCCTCCCTTGTTGAGGGAAGGTTCCCTCGGTGCCGGGGGACGGTGCGCGGGCTCTGCTTCCGCCGCAGTGCTGCGTTCCAGTTGCGGTACCAGTGATACCTCTGCTGGTTTGTCTGAGAGAGGGCTGGGAGTACTAAACCAGAGTCACCAGCACCCCCCCCCACAAGTTCCAGTATGGCCACTGGGGTGGCCCACAGCCCCTGCGGCGTCGGCACCATGGCTGGAGCCACCTCAGTCTCCTATGTAGGCAACAGGCTAAAGTCATGATCTGACCGTGACCACTGTCCCTCCAGTGACCACAAGGGGCCATTGAGGCTTGTGTCTGCCTACTGACCCTGGTAGGCAATCAATGAGATCATGGGGAGTAGCATCGCCTGCCAGAGGAGCGGTACCAGGGTGAGCGCGAACAACACTGACATCCTGAACGAGCCCTCCAGGACAGAGACCAACAACGAGGAGACCTTCTGGGAGAGGATGTTCAGTGTCTAGGTGACCTATGGCCAGATAGTAGCTGGTACCAGCAGTATGGGGAGTGGCATTGCGAGTCTGGAGTCCCTTGCCTTGTAGGTGGGGATCTCAATGGAGATCTAGGTCTTTTGGCCGACAAGCTAGGCTGCGGTGCCGGGTCCCGAGGTCGCAGAGCCTTGCTCATCAGCCAGACTTGTGCCTGTGATCCAGTGACCTGGGGTGTTCCGCCAGTCTATGCTGCAGCACCTTGGTGGCTTTCCCCTTTGGTGCTGCAAGTGGAGCTGTATTGGTAACCTGGCATGGCACTTCTGAAGCTGGTTGGCCTTGCTCCCTAGCTGCTGGGACCACTTCAGGCATTGAAAGCCCCATCACTAGCTGGGAGCCCCTGCCACTGCCTGGGGTAGGGGGCAGGTTCCTGATGGGGCTGGTGAGTCTGACCTCTGTGATACCCCCATGAACCCTGTAGTGGACATATGGCCTGACACAGGTCCTTTATCTGAGGCCCCTCTCTTCTTTGATGCCCAGGGGCTTTTTTTCTTCAGCCTCTTCTTCGGCATAGGTGAAATGGAACGATGCCAGGCTGAAGTGCTGGGTGTGGTTGCCATGGTGGAGGGTTCCGATGCCGCATGAAGAACAGCCTTCATCAATAACACCCTCAAGTGGATATCCGCTCTTTCTGGTCCTCAGGCAAAATTTATTACAGATGCGGCACCTGTCTTTGCAGTGGCCTTCCCCCAGACACTTAAAACAGCTATCGTGCAGATCACTGATAGGCATCGGCCTGCTGCATGATGCACACCACTTGCAGCTGGGGGACCGGGGCATTCCCCGCTCAGCGCAAAGTCCCAACTGGGACTCCATCGACTAACAAACACTATCAACTAACTACCTATGAAACTATGTACAACAACAATGAAACCAGTCAATGGATAACTGCTACTGCTCTTGCAAAGCAAGACAAGGCACTCCAACCAACCATCACAGGTGGTAAGAAGGAACTGAGAGGGCACAGGGCCGGCAGCATCTGATATACCGCCTCATGGGAGTGCCACTCCAGGGGGCGCCATATATGGCCCTACAGATACCACTATGGCAGAAATCTCCTTCAAGTGTGCACATGGGTGCGCACACACCTAAAATGGAATCATCATGAACAAGCACTTGAAGAAGACTAGTATATTTCAAATCACCTAATACAAGTACTGTAGTGCAATCTCTTTATCATGAAAGTTGAACTTACAAATGTGGAATTATGTACCAAAAAAGTTGCACGGAAAAATGTCAAATTTTAGAGCCTGCAAGTCCACTCAGTCCTACTTCTTGTTCAGCAAATTGCTCAGACGAACAAGTTTGTTTACGTTTGCAGGAGATAATGCTACCCACTTCTTGTTTACGTCACCGGAAAGTGAGAACATGTGTTCTCATGGCACTGTTGTAGCCAGCGTTGCAAGATATTTACGTGCCAGATGCACTAAAGATTCCTATGTCCCATCATGCTTCAACCACCATTCCAGAGGACATGCATCCACTGATCACGGGTTCTACTCGATAACAATCTAAAGCAGTGCGGACTGGCTCATGTTCATTTTCATTATCTGAGTCAGATGCCACCAGCAGAAGGTTGATATACAGAATCCAAACCAGCACACAAAAAGATGGGAGTTGCCTTATCAAGTGTGTGTGGGGGGAGTCAGAACTGAAGCTGTACTACTGTATCTAGCAAAACTGAAAGTGCTATAACAAAAGAGCGAGTTTGGTGGAAGCAGCATCAGGGATTACACTGATGAGAGAAAGATCAGTGAATGCTGAACTTTTATAAACTGTAAACTGAATCCTATAGATCAATATTTCTCAACCTTTTTGATGCCGGGGACTGGCTTGCTGCCTTCCTAAACTGGTGTTGGGCAGATTCGGGGACCGGTGCCAGTCCATGGACTGGTCATTGACAAACACTGCTGTAGATAATGTTGGTTCTTTTAGTTAGTCTATGTCGCTACTTGAGCATGGTCTAAAGAGCACTGCTGTAAGACATTTTAAAGGGCATGTAACTCGTGCAAGTTTAATTTTGTTAATATTGTGCAGTTAAGACATTTGCAACACTCCAAAATTCAAGAGTTGGGCTGACTGAATTTATTACTGTAGTAACATCCATCCTCTTTTCTACATGCAAGTTGTGTATGGACTGATTATTCTACAAATGTATTCCTTGATCCTGATCCTGCAATGAGCTCTGGGTGGATGGATCCTTGTGCTTCTGCAGACTTCACTGCAGTATTGAGGACTTCCTTTGTAAATATTTGTGGACTAGCATTCCTCTACCATAGGTGCTGACTCCGTGGATGCTCCAGGGCTGGATCACCCATGGAAAAAAATAAGCGGGTGCTTGTCACCCACTGGCAGCCAAGCTCCTTCCCTCCCTGCAGCGCCTCCTGCCTACCGGTGGCCCTGCTGATCAACTCCTCCCCCTCTCTCCCAGCACCTCCCACCCCATGGATCAGCTGTTCCTTGGCGTGCAGGAGGAACTAAGAAGGATGGGAGGAGCGGGGACGGAGCGCACTTGGGAGAGGGGCTGGGAACGGGCGGGAGTGGGGCCTTGGAGGAAAGGGTGGAATGGGGGCAGAGCGGGGATGGGAAGGGATGGGGTGGGGGTAGGGTCTGGGGGTTTTCCATGCGGAAAATTGGAAACCAGCACCACTGACTTCTACCACAAAAACTTCAGCACGTGGGTGTTCACAAACTGTTCGCTTTGACTTCATTATTTGTTAAGCCACATGGTGTTTCTGATCTGTAATCAGATGACACATTTTTAAAATAGGAAAAAAGACAAATAATGTGTAATGAATAATGTATTTCCAGTATGAACTTTTTGATAAATTAATCACTTGTGCTAAACTTCACAAATTACAAAAGTTTTATGAACATTTTGAATACTCATGAACTAATAAATGATACAAATTAAAAACCAAAGTCACAAATTGTATTTAATCAAGCTCCTTTTGCTGACAAAAATATTCATACATCGTTCTGTGTATGATTCTACCAACTCTACTCCAGAGTGTTACCAAAGATATTAGGTCAACTCCAGAATTGTTCATGTTTCTACTAGGTATTGTGACAGGGTCAGGCCAGATGGCTACAAGAGAGTGGTTGAAGGTAGATACATTAGCTCCAGGTTAATCAGATCCCTTTTCCCTGAGTAAGATAAAAGGGACTATTCCAGAACACTTAGGAACTTTCTAGAACTAATTAAGGCAGACAGACTAATTAGGACACCTGTAGCCAATTGGGAAGTTACTAGAATTAATTAAAGCTAATCAGGACACCTGGTATAAAAAGGCTCTCACTCCAGTGAGAGAGAGAGAGAGAGAGAGAGAGAGAGAGTGTGTGTGTGTGTGTGTGTGTGTGTGAGAGAGAGAGAGAGAGAGAGACCCAAAGTGGTCCCAGTGGTGGTAGGAGCACTCGGGGCCGTGACTCCTAAGCTGGGTGAGTGGCTCCAACAGATCCCAGGAACAACATCAGAGCTCTCTGTCCAGAAGAGTGCAGTGCTAGGAACAGCTAAGATACTGTGCAGAACCCTCAAACTCCCAGGCCTCGGGTAGAGGACCCGAGGCTGAGGAAGACACATACCACCCATAGGAGTGAGAGGGGAATTTTTTTATAAAAGGAGCCGAGAGTGAGAGGATGTGCTGCTGGAGGACTGAGGAGTACAAGCATTAACAGACATCAGGAGGAAGGTCCTGTCGTGAGGACAAAGAAGGTGTTGGGAGGAGGCTGTGGGGAAGTAGCCCAGGGAATTGTAGCTGTTGTGTAGCTGTTCCAGAAGGCACTCTAGACAGCTACAGTCCACAGGACCCTGGGCTGAAACCCGGGGTAGAGTTCAGGCCCGGGTTCTTCCCAAAACCTTCCAACTCCTGATCCAACACAGGAACATTTCTGAGGCTAGCAAAATCTGCCAATAAGCGCAGGACCCACCAAGGTAGAGGAGGAACTTTGTCACAGTATTTATTTAAAAATGTATTAACATTAAGTCCCAACAGCTAAAAACATTTCTTTCTAATATAGATCTTCTCCTCCCTTTAAGTGAAGACAAATTGCTGTAGATGACGAGATGGAATTTATCCTCTGAAGGAAATTAGTTATTTAGATTTATGTGCGTATTTCATACTTTAGGTTCATTACACATGAAAAACACAAACTTCAAAAAAGTAGATCCAATAAATCTTAAGTCATCTTCCCCAGTGTGACAATCAGGGTCCAGAAACCCCAAGAGGAGAACAGAAGGTTTAAATCCCAAATATGATGAGTTGAACCAACTGATTTGCATACTGTATTATTATACTATAAAAGAATATCAGGAAAGGTCTTTTACAAAAGCTTGTGATGTTCTGAACTTGATGGCCATTATGAGAGATTTGTATGTATGGAGACTTGTCTTTATGAATCTATGTATTTATGTATATAGAACACTGTTCATAACCTCTACTACAACTTTAACTACATCCCCTCAGTTGCTAGGTAGTGCTCATGTTTCTTGTCCTTGCTGAAATCTTTCAGCTCTGTACAAATCTTTGACCTGTTTGGTTTTATTCTAATAACTGAATTATTAACATAGTCAGTATCTGAATTTGCTCAATAGCGTCTATGATCAAGTAGAGCTTTTTCTTTATCTCTCAGTTCTGTGAGACTTTACATTATCTACATATTTTGGTGCCACACTAAGATCTATATCTGTGTGATATATTACTGTATATCCTTAATTCATCCTAATTATTTAAACTCCTTATCAAATCCTTTAAGAAATTCTTTTGCATTTTTGTTTAATAGACAAGTTATGCACTCATTTTATTACCTGCATTTGCAGATTACTCCTCAGCTCAAGCACACATGGGACTTCCTGTTTCAATATTTCAAACTGAGTGGTATGTGTCCTTATATAGACATGCGGATAATTGGACGCCTCAGACAAGACAGACACTCGACCACAGTACCTGCAACATGTACAAGAGCACCACTGACAGCTACCTGCACTTGGGACTGACATGTTAGGGGAGTTAACAGAACAACTAGAGTCATGCCAGTAGACTGTGAGTGGTTGTGTTCAGTGACCAAAAAGGGGGAGGAGAGAAGATTATGGCATCCTCTGTAGATGGTTCTGGATCAGGGCCGGCTTTATTAACTGTGCGGCCCAATTTGAATACCTGGCGGTGGTCCGGAGCTTCGGCAGCACTTAGGTAGCAGCGGATCTGCTCCAGGTCTTCTGTGGCACCAAAGGATCCCCTGCCACTGAAATGCCGCCAAAGCCCCAGACCAGTACTGTGGAAGTTTAAAAAAAAAAATTTAAAAAGGTGCCTAAGGTACTGGGCCCTGGCACGGGGCCCGATTCCAGGGAATTGGCCAAATCAGCCTAAAGCCAGCCCTGCTCTGGATATATATATATACGCTTCACCTGCCTACCTCAAAATATGAGAGTGACACGAACTAGGAGAGTCATGCCGGCTCGGACGTCGCCCGGATTAACAAGGTCCGCGCCAGATGTTGAGGAACCAGGACAATCTGACGATAAGTGGGCTACTGGAACAAACCATTCATGGACGACAATAAAAAAGAGAAACCTGGAATTGATGGATCTATACAACATAGACCTAATGAAGGGGATAATGAAAGCGTATGAGGCGACTGTGGATGGAGCAAAAGACCTACATCCACACTTACGAGAAAGCACTAGTTATTCCATGCTTCAAACATATAAAGAGGAAGCTGCCTCAACAGTCTTGAAGATAGACGCAAGCTCACATTCATCGGCTAGAACTGCAGAAGACGCTGGAAGAACAAGTGGATGTTCAGCCCACATCTGAAGTGAAAGCGTCACTGCCACAGCCCTGCATTAGCAGGAGCAGCAGCAGCTGATATGAGGCATAAGAGCATGGAGAAAACTAGCTACAGTCAATCCTCGAGACGCGATACCAAGGTCAGGAAAGTACCGATCAATAGTATATATAGAAAGATGCCAATAGAGCCCTCATGACAATCGCGTACTTACCAACCTATAAACTCAAAAGCGCATGAACTGGTATAAAGAAGATGAACCGCTAACAGCCGCGTAATCACTGGAGATGCTGGCTAACGATCAACAGAACAACAGTATGTACCTACACCTGAAAATGAGGTTGGAGGATAAGTGATCAAGGGGACATGAGAGAATTAGTAGTTATCGGTTGGTGGACTCAGAAGGGTGTGCGAGATTAGTATAGATTCGCTCCTGAAAAATACATAGACCGACTCCACTGAAGCGCCTAAGATGCTAAACAAAGGCTCACGAGGGACTAGCTACACAGAGGCTAAGGAGCAATACGCTAGAAGAGCAGAGGCCAAAAGTAAATGCCTGTTCTCCAGAACCATCCAAGGTGTACTCCCAAACTGGCAGTGGGGCAACAACACTAAAACAGGCAGAGCCACCGTCAGAGCAAGAACTGAACAGTACTGGAAGAACATATGGGAGAAAGAGAAGACTGACATAACACCAGGGGCAGAAGTGTGCTCAGGACATGAGAACAGAGGCACAGGGCAATCTCCCAGAATAGAAACCAGTCACCAATCACAGTAGAAGACATCCAGCAGCCAGGCGGGTCACAAGACATGAAGAGCTGGACAGCACCTGGACAGATATTGATCCACACCTAACTGGCTAAAGAACTAACAGCAGTGCATCAAGCCTAGCAGACAGGCAATGAACCAGCTGCTAGGGCAGATGGCTCCCACTGCAAACTGGCTAACACAAGGAAGGACAGTGCTTGATCATGAAAGACCCTGAAGGGGACAGAACCGTCCAACTACGCCAATAGACCTGGCCTCCACAAAAGGAGTCCTATCAGGCATCATAGTGGCCAAGCTACAGGAGCCACATGGGACAGTAGGCATGAGCACACTCAAAGGGCAGTTCGGAACAACACCAAGGCTCAAACGAGCAGTTACCATAGATTAGAGCAGTCGCCGCAAGACTCAAGGTCAGACAGACCAATCTGGCACAGCCTGGATTGACTACAAGGGAAAGGCCTAACGACTCAGCCGCACAGTACAGGATCTGTGAATGTCTGGCGCTATAGACAAAACGTCAACGGACACTAAGGGACCTGTGGCCTACAAGAACTCAATGGGACTATGGAAGACAATCACTGGAAGTCAATCAGCAGCTTGCACAATGGCCATGCAGTGTGGGGCATATACCAAGGTGATGCACTGTCCCCGCTGCTGTTCTGCATAGGCTTAAACCTCCCTCAGCGCAGATAATCCAAGGGACTGGATACGGCGTACAGGTTCAGGAGTGGAACTACGATCAGCCACCTCCTCTACAGGATGACATCAAGCTGTATGCTAGAATGACGAGACATCGACCGAATCCACCTGACGCGGATCTACAGTGTGGATATCGGTTCTATTCGGCTGGAGAATGTGGCCGGTATGGTAGTGAAGAGAGGAAGGTAGTCAAGACTGATGGAGGGACACAGCAGGGCCACATAGGCACACTACAGACCAGCTACCATTGGCGATCCCAATCTACATGGAACCAATGATGAGGAGGGCAAGGAAGACACAACATCCAAGTATCACCAAAGATAAGACAGGTCTGAAGAGCCAGCTCAAGTGGAAGAAGCAAGATCCACGCATCAACGATATGCCCTTGCGCAGTCATCAGATACCGTGGCCGTGTAGTAGAGCGTGGCCAAAGGAGGACATTGGAGCTGCCATTGTGAAAACGAAAGCCCCACAGTCAGAGCTTCCACCCCGAATGCGGAAAGGTTCACCCAGTCCAACACCCAGAGACTGGTTACCAGCCGGAAAGAAGGCAGTCGCGGCGGTGCTTTGTGAGCGTACAAGCCCACTGTCCTGGATGAAACCGCAGGTTGACATCCAGGAGTACATCAGAAGATGGCCCCAAAGAGAGGCTGAAGCAGAATGGCCTGAGGCAGAGGCATGACATGGGAGGAAGACCAGCAAAGAAGTGGCCTGGCAGAACAAGACCCTTTATGGGAATGTAACCATCGACAGATACTGAGGTGGCTGACATTGGGAAATTCTACCAGTGCTGGAAGGGCTGGCTAAAAGACGCACTGAGGCACTGCATCATAGACAGCAACAGGAACAGGGCCTGAGCACCAGATTCATTAAGCAGGGTCTACCACAACAGAGAGGACCAAGGTGCAGACTGTGCAGAGAGGCCTCAGAGCAGTCCCAACCAACATAGTGGCAGGATGTAGATGCAGCAGGAACAGCATACACTGAACGGCAGCAACCAAGTGGTGCTGCATTGTGCTACAGGAAGCATCTGCACAGCGGATGGGCTAGACCCTCCCAGAGCAGAGGGAATTCGCATAGAAGGTTGGAGAATAGGCAGGCTACAGATTGCTGTGGATTCCATCACAGCGGAAGGACCAGGTAGCTGGCCAATCAACCAGACATCGTGGTAATAGACATAGGACCAGAAGCTTGCGGATTGCGGGTAAGATATATGGCAGTGCCAAGTGGACAGCAAGCATCAGGAGAAGGATATGAGAAGCTGAGAAGTACCAGGGCCTGAAGAGAAACTAAGAGGATGTGGAAGTGAAGGCCAAAGTGTTGGTCCCAGTGTGGTCAGGGAGCACTCGGGCTGTGACCTAAGCTGGGTGAGTGGCTGCAACAGATCCCAGGAACAAACATCAGGAGCTCTCTTCCAGAAGAGGGCAGTTGGCTAGGAACAGCTAAGATCTGGAGAACCCTCAAACTCCGGCAGAGCCTCTGGTAAAGGACGCGCGAGGTGAAGGAGACACATACACGCCATAGGGGTGAGAGGGGAATTTTTTTTATTTTATATATATAAATCTAGTCATATTTGTATTAATTTAGTGTAACTTTTCTAGCATTTTTGTGTTCATAATTTCTATTGTTTTATAAGAACAGCCATACTGGGTCAGACAAAAGGTCCATCAGGCCCAGTATCTTGTCTTCCGACAGTGGCCAATGCCAGGTGTCTCAGAGGGAGTGAACCTAAAAGGTAATAATCAAGTGATCTCTCTCCTGCCATCCATCTCCATCCTCTGACAAACAGAGGCTAGAGACACCATTTCTTACCCATCCTGGCTAATAGCCATTAATGGACTCAACCACCATGAATTTATCTAGTATAAAGTTTATTAGAGTTATTTAATAACTCGAGAACTGTGTACTTATTTATGAAGGGGGTATGATAACCACTGTTAAGGTGGATTACCCCTCATTTCCCAGGAGGCACCACTATTACAGTAGCAGTCTGAGTAATCCAGATCACAGCGGGGAGGATTGTCATAAATTCAGCGGGGAGATGTACACTGGCAGAATGACCCAGGACACAGAGCACATTCCCAACCACCTGAGTTTTTACCCTCAGAGAAACCCTGTGGGTGTGGGGACGGGTTACACAAATCTGTCTTTTGCTGGGAATAACACAGTGAAGACAGGAAACTGTTCAGCAAGAAGACAGATGCAGGTCTCCATCCAAGAGAGGTGATGACAAGGGGAGCCGGAAGCCTAGACTGGGTGCCCTTCCTGGACCACTGAGGGGAAATACAGGTGTAGTTGTCCTGAACTGTGACAATCTGCACCACGTTTTCTCAGAATCTGCCCATGGTTTGATGTCTCTTCATTCCCTGAGTGCCTGCGGGTAACCACTCTAGTGGCTGGAGCACTATCTAACTCCAGTTTTGAAGAGGGAACAACAGACTTTCACAGGAAGAGTTTCTGAGTCATACTCATTTGTCATAGGTTTCTCCAGTAAAAACCTTTTTTTTTTTTTTTTTGCCTCTGGGCTTTTTGAATGCATCAGCAAAAAGATTTGTGTAACTCCCCCCAACACCTCTGAAGGTAGAAGCTCAAGAGGTATGGGATGTTCTCTGCCTCCTGAGGTCCTAGGTCATTTTGCTCATGTGGGACAGAGGAGTCTATTTTCCATATTTCTTAATTTGAAAGAAGGGAGGTTGGCATCTTATTCTGGACCTCAGGTGGCTCAACAAGTTTATTCACTGCATCAAGTTCTGATCATTGAAAGAGACAGGCTTTCCACATACTATTTTCCATAAGAACAGAAGAATGACTTTAAGATTTTGCCCAAAGTAGTTTCAGACTTTCACCTGAACCATTATATACACTTATCAGTGATTTTTTTCCCCTCTAAGCCTCATTCATCTTCTGGTGAGGCAAAACTCTCTACTTGAGATGTTCCGAGAGCTCTTTCATATTTGTTTAATTGAAACCTTTGTGCACATCGCTCAGACTTTTTGTAGCTTTTGGAATTAAGTCTAGAGGTCAGCCATTTCCACACAAAGACTTTGTAACAGATCTCAGATTGCATTAGGATCTTATATGAACAAATTGGATTCCCCCCGCTCTCAAATCTCACTAGTAGCTGAAAGCCTGTGCTGTTGCACAGGTGCAATTCACATACACCGGCATGTAAAAAAGCTGAAAATGGACAAGAGCTTAAAAATTGGGTGGTAACAGACCATGAGTCCTAGTGATGACTCAACCTGCTAATATTCTAAACAAAAAAGAACTCTCATCCATGCTTGTAGCTATTTCTGACACTTCATACTGACTTAATAGACATTCTAGGCTTCAAAGTGATGTTTGGAATTATTGTGTGCTGGTTGTATTGTTTTGTGTGGGGGTTGTGTTCTTCTGGGAGGGTTGTGTTCATTTATGTAGGTAGCAAATGAGGGGTGTGTGCTGCTCTGAGAGACTACGTGTGTTTGAGATTATTGTGTGTGCTGGTTGTGTTGTTTTTGGCAGTTTTGAAGAACTGCGGCAGCTGGGTCAAGTATTCCACCATCTATGCAGGCTCTTTCAATGAAGTTGTTGCATGCAAATTAGTTGTAGAGTAAGTGTAGTGATTGGTTGAGATACCTCTGATATCACAATGGTCTAAGATTCTTGGCATAGTGTTGATACATGCCTTGCTGTTGCATGGGTGTAATTTGTAAAGTCAAAACGGACAAGAACTTAAAAATTGGATGGTAACAGACCATTCAATCCAGTTAAAATTGAACCTAAACAAAAAGAGCTCTCAGCCACACTTGTAGTTGTTTCCATCACTTCACAGTGACCCAGACATTCTAGGCTTCAACATGACACAGAAAATGATCCTCCCAGAATCTTATTATATAGATGAGTAGCTGAAAGTCTGTACTGTCACAGGGGTCTGCCACCAATAAAATTGTTGCATGCAAATTAGCTGTAGAGTAAGAAAGGTGATTGGTTGAGTCACCTCTGATCTCACTATGGTCTAGGACAGGGTTTCTCAGACCATGGAGAGTTGTGTAGATTTGTGCGGGTGGCAATTGGGAGCACAGATTTGGGGATTATAGTGGGTTATTTAAATATTCTTTCCACATGGATTCCACAATGCACCCTCCTTTCTCACTGCTGTGGAGTCCTGTTATTCTGGATTGCATGTGGCAAAGTAGCTGAACGGCAGTGTGAACAGCCCCAAAAACCACTGCTGGTTAAAAGATTCCAATCTCATATGGATTAGGTGCATGCACACCAAGAATGGGATCCATGTGGACTAAACATCTTGAAGAACCAGAGTTACTTTGAGATAAATAATTGTTCTTTGTACATTTATATTGTAAAAAAACTCCAATGAACTTTGCATCATCCATCCTCCTCATCAGAGGTTTGTCCAGCAGCTGTACTTTCATGAATGTATTTTTTGTTCTTAATTTACAATATGTCCTGTGAATGATAGAGGGTTTGCTTTTATTGCATTCATGGAAGTGCACCCCTTGTCATGAACACATTTTTGCAATGTGTTGTGATTATTGCCACATTTATCATTAACAAAGCTTGTCTCTGCAGTTTTATTTACCTTTGAATTCTCTCCTTTGCTTTAGGAAGTGGAATTGTCTTGGCTGGTGTAGGAAAATGCAGAGGCTCCAACAATCTGTGCAAACTGAGAGCCCATTTCTCTTACATAGGAAGGGTACATGTGTTGGGAGCACTTGTGGCCGATATACTCTTCTTTGGCTTTTTAGAAAGTCTCTTCTTGACCTTTTGCCAGCTCTGTTTGGCCTGTTCTGGAGGAGGGGAAAGGAGCTTGGCAAATGGGCCTGTTTGAAGAATGATACCTCTCTTCCCAAATTTCATCCCATAGATGAAAGACAGGGGAGAGGGAAGGAATACTACAATGCTGCCCCAAAAAGCTGAAATAGTAGCATGTGAGGCTGGACAGCTGAGTTGCTACTACATTGTTTGTCTGACAAGAAGCAGAGAAGCTGGAATAAAGGCAGAAAGGGTGTGCACAAGCTCTGGAATTTTGAGTACGAGTCTGAGCTGCCTCAGGTACTTGCAGGAAGAGAAGCACAACACAAAATGTCTAGATTGCTGGCAGAGGTTGTGATCCAGAAATATGTGTTGTGCACATTCTGTACACAAAAAAAGTCTTATTCCTGATCAGAGAAAACAAACATATTTAAAAATTCATACATAAATTTACCACAGCATAGTATGTGCCAGCCTCTTCTTCTTTTAGACTCTGGTCTGTAGCAGCCATGTGGAACAAACAATATTGTCACTGCTAGTGATGCCATCATTTTAGTGCAACCAAAATAATATTTTGGCAAGAGGGGAAGGTAGGCTTAAGGCTGCTTGAGCACCATTTGTTGAATTGCTTTAAATTTGCTACGTTCTTCTTAGCTTTAGCACAGCCATCTGGTGCTTTTACTTGGAATTGCAAGCTATTTCAACCACAGAGATCATTTTTCCGACTCTCAAAGATAATGTACCTTCCTGCCAGGTTTGAAGTACACAGAGCTTCCTTTCCTAAGATTGTTGCAGAATTGAAGAATGCAACTTGCAAAATCACCAGTAAGCCTCACAGAGGCAGGATGCCCTGCTGCTGTGGCCAGCTCGTCTCTGGCATCTACTCACTTCATGTATTCTTTGAGACTCCAAACTCTAGTAGCAATAGAAGCTTCATAACACTGATTGCATATAATCCTCCATGTAGACGAGCACTGTCTTCTGTGTGGTCCAATTCACTGAGCTTTCCTCAAAAGCAAAATGTCATGAATATTAGAATCTGATGCTTGGAATCACTTTTGTCAGCTCTCATGCCTCATAGTTTCTTTTCATTGTTTACATATCCCCCTCTCTATTTTTGTTCTGGTACTCCTCACATTCCTACGTCGGCTGCTGATTTGGAAGCAATCTAGTTCAGTGATACAATCCAATGAGCCCAGCACTTCAGCTCTTTCCCAGCAATCTGTTCTGATCATTCAGCCAGTTATCTTAGTGTCTTCATTAAATTTCATTACAGAGATTAATATTAGTTAGTTACTAATAGTCCAATCTTTACCCAGACTTCCACATGGGAGTCTCTCTTTTGAAGCTAAAACCTCCAAAAGTCCATATCTTTCTTAGTCAAATATAAGAACAGTCACAAGGGGTCAGCCCAAAGGTCCATCTAGCCCAGTATCCTGTCTTCCAACAGTGGCCAATGCCAGGTGCCCCAGAGGGAACGAACAGAACAGGTAATCATCAAGTGATCCATCCTCTGTCACCCATTCCCAGCTTCTGGCAAACAAAGGCTAGGGACATCATCCCTGCCTATCCTGGCTAATAGTCATTGATGGACCTATATTCCATTAACTTATCTAGTTCTTTTTTGAACCTTCTTATAGTCTTTGCCTTCACAACATCCTCTGGCAAGGAGTCCCATGGGTTGATTGTGCGTTATGTGAAAAAATACTTCCTTTTGTTTGTTTTAAATCTGCCGCCTAATTTCATTTAGTGACTCCTAGTTCTTGTGTTATGAGAAAGAGTAAACAACACATCCTTATTTACTTTCTTCACACCAGTCATGATTTTATAGACTTCTGTCATATCCCCCTTACTTGTCTCTTTTCGAGGCTGAAAAGTCTCAGTCTTATTAATCTCTCCTCCTATGGAAGCCGTTCCATACCCCTAATCATTTTTCTTGCCCTTTTCCAATTCCAATATGTCTTTTCTGAGATGGGGCGACTACATCTGCACGCAGTATTCAAGATGTGGGCGTATCATGGATTTATAGAGGCAATATTTTCTTAATGATTCCCAACATTCTGTTCTCTTTTTTGACTGCCAGTGCACATTGAGTGGATATTTCCAGAGAACTATCCACAGTGACTCCAAGATTTCTTTCTTGAGTGGTAACAGCTAATTTAGACCCCATCATTTTATATGTATAGTTGGGATTATGTTTTCCAATGTGCATGACTTTCCATTTATCAACATTGAATTTCATCTGCCATTTTAATGCAGTCACCCAGTTTTGTGAGATCATTTTGTAGCTCTTTGCAGTCTGCTTGAGGCTTAACTATATTGAGTAGTTTTGTACCATCTGCAAATTTTGCCACCTCACTGTTTACTCCTTTTCCCAGATCATTTATGAATATGTTGACTAGTACTATTCCCAGTATGAACCCCTGGGGGACACCACTATTTCCCACTCTTCATTCTGAAAACTGACCATTTATTCCTTTCCTTTGTTTCCTATCTTTTAACCAGTTACCAGTCCATGAGAGGACCTTCCCTCTTATCCCATGACAGCTTACTTTGCTTAAGAGCCTTTGGTGAGGGACCTTGTCACAGGATTTCTGAAAATTTAACTACACTATAGCCACTGGATCCCCCTCAAAGAATTCTAGTAGATCAGTGAGGCATGATTTCCCTTTACAAAAACCATGTTGACTCTTCCCCCCAAAATTATGTTAATCTATATGTCTGACAGTTTTGTTCTTTACTATAGTTTCAATAGTTTGCCCAGTACTGAAGTCAGGTTTACTGGCCTATGCTTGTCAGGGTCACCTCTGGAGTCCTTTTAAAAAATTGGTGTTGCATTATCTATCCTCCAATCATTTGGTACAGAAGCTGATTTAAATGATAGGTTACAAACTATAGTTAGTAGTTCTGTAATTTCACATTTGAGCTCCTCAGAACTCTTGAATGAGTTCTGGTCCTGGTGACTTTTATTACTGCTTAGTTTATCAATTTGTTTCAAAACCTCCTCCACTGACACCTCAATCTGGGACAGTTCCTCAGATTTGTCACCTAAAAAAAATGGTTCAGGTTTGGGATGCTCCTTCACATCATCTGCCGTGAAGACCAATGCAAAGACCTCATTTAATTTCTCTGCAATGGCCTTATCGTCCTTGAGTGCTCCTGTAGCATCTCGATCGTCCAGTGGCCCCACTGGATGTTTAGCAGGCTTCTTATGTACTTAAAAATGTTTTTTGCTCTTACTTTTTGAGTCTTTGGCTAACTATTCTTCAATTTCTTTTTTAGCCTTCCTAATTATATTTTTACACTTCATTTGCCAGTGTTTATGCTCCTTTCTATTTTCTTCAATAGGATTTAACTTTCACTTTTTAAAGGATGCTTTTTTGCCTCTAACTGCTTCTTTTACTTTGTTGTTTTACCATGGTGGCATTTTTTGATTCTCTTACTGTGTTTTTAAATTTGGGGTATACATTTAAGTTGAGCCTCTATTGTGGTGTCTTTAAAAAGTTTCCATGCAGCTTGAAGGGATTTCACTTTTGGCACTGGTCCTTTTAATTTCTGTCTAACTTCTCATTTTTGTGTAGTTCCCCTTTCTGAAATTAAATGCTACAGTGTTGGACCACTGTGGTATTTTCCTGGCTACAGGGATGTTAAATTTATTTATATTATGGTCACTATTACCAAGCGGTCCAGCTATATTCACCTCTTGGACCAGATCCTGTGCTGCACTTAGGACTAAATCAAGAATTGCCTCTCCTCTTGTGGATTCCAGGACTAGCTGCTTCAAGAGGCAGTCATTTAGGGTGTCAAGAAACTTGATCTCTGCATCCTGTCCTGAGGTGACATGTATCCAGTCAATGTGGGGTTAGTTAAAATCCCCCATTATTACTGATTTTTTTTACTTTTATCGCCTCTGTAATCTCCCTGAGCATTTTACTGTCACTATCACCATCCTGGTCAGGTGGTCGGTAATATATCCCTACTGTTATATTCTTACTATTAGAGCATGGAATTACTATCCATAGAGATTCTGTGGGACAGTTTGGTTCATTTCAAATTTTTACTTCATTTGATTCTATGCTTTCTTTCACATAATACCACTCCCCCACCAATGTGACCTGTTTTCATTAACTGGGAAAACTGATCATTATTTTTATTTGATTATTTGTATGGTGCTGAAAGTACAAAGACTCGGGTCTCTTCGATGTAAGGAAACATAATAAACGATACTATCTTATAAAGCAATTTAAAAATATAGTTTTTCTCAGTGTGGTTGGAGTATACCGGATTGTGGTCTGTTTGGTTCTATCTGTTTTTCTTAGTAGTAAAGTTTATCAGAACTGCCTTGTATGAGACAAGATACTGACAAGAGTGGTCAAGTCATCTTATTAAGCACTCTTACTACATTTGATTGGAGTATCTGTGTGACATCCCCAGCGGTTCTCAACCAGGGAGAGCTGGTTTCAGGGGGCTGAATGTTTTACAATGCAATGATCGCTAATTCCAGCTTGTGTGTTCATTATATTTGATTTAGGATGCTTTGTACTTTTTCTTGTACAGATTTGAATCCATTCCATATATATTATTTGCTTGGTTATTGACTTTAGGTCATTTTAATGAACTATTTCTGTACGTTAGAAGCATTGTGGTATTTTCACATCTCTACAAAAATATCTCACTACAAATATAGACTTACATATTTACCAATTATTCTTTATATTCAGCATTTTATTCTAATACTCTTTCTTCCTTTCTCCAAGGCTCAGAAAGATTGACAGAAAGCCTGTGTTTAGAAAATGGTGTGACTAGAGCTGGTTGAAACTCAAATTTTCCCTTCCATGGGCAATTTTGACACTCCAAAATGTCCTTGTTGTCCCAACACTCTCAAAGTGTGTGTGTGCGCGCGCGCGCACATGCGCCGTCCTGAATTTAGTAGTGTCCTCTGTGGGTGCATGGAGTACCTTTCGGGATTAGGGTCCTATTGAGGGATAGCTTAGTTGAAGTGTTTTGAAAATGGTGAGGTTGTATACATATTACTAACTAACCCAAACAACAAATAGGTTACAACATATTATACAGAATTATTTATTGAGTGGTTTGTTAAACCATTTGGGACAGATTCTCTACTCACCTGAGCTCCACTTGCACATAGTAGAGATCGGAGCAGGTGTCAGGGAGCAGTTCCAGCTGTCTGATCCTGAGACATTTGGCATTTAACAAGAGTTAGAGCTGCAGGATCCTGTAGGGACCTAATGCTAGTGGAGGATTTGGTTAAGCAGGGCACTGCTCCACTACCTACCGCCACCTCGCCTTTTCCCACACCAGAAGTATACGTGGGGGGTGGGGGGAAGAGGGGAAGGTGGGACAGAAGGAAGAAAAGCTGCCTTTGCCAGCTTTTTACTGGTAGATAGTATCCATGGCTAGGGGGAATCTTCCACTGACCATCTCCTCCTGCTTTAATTCCTCTTTCCGTTACTTTTATGATGCAAAGTGGATTTAGCAGACCAGAGAATCTGGGCCTCAGGATTTGCTTAAGAATAAGAATGCCTAGTTAGAAGTACTTCATAGATTCACTGATTCCTTTTTAAGGCCAAAGGGATCATTATGATAATTGAGACTGACCTCTTGCGTAACACAGGCCAAAGGATCTCACCCAGTAGTTTCTACATCAAGCCCATGTCTCATGGTTAAGCCATAGCAATACTTTCAAAAAGACGTCCAGTTTTGATTTAGACTTCAAGAGATTGAGAAAGTGTCACATCTCTAGGTAAGTTGTTCCAATAGTTCATTACCGTTGCTGTTATAAAATGTTATGCCTTATTTCTAGTCTGAATTTATCTATCTTCGCCTTTCAATGAGATACATTTTTCTATAGACTAAAGAGCTGTCTACTATCGAATGATCAAGTACACTGTAGTCTGTACTTGTAGTCTGTGATCAAGTCACCTCTTAACCTACTATTGGCTAAATTAAATTTCCTTGTAAGTCACTGTAGATATTCTAAAAATATGTATTAATCTGTGTTCACTGATGTGTTCTTTGCATTCAGAGCAATGCAACCTATTCAAGAATTGCAAAAATTATTATTATTAGGGCTGTCAAGTGATTAAAAAAATTAATCACGATTAATCATGAGATTTAAAAAAATTAATTGTGATTAATTGCAGTTTTAATCACACTGTTAATATTAGAATACCATTTATTTAAATATTTTGGGGTTTTTTTTCTATAGTTTCAGATATAGGGGCAGGGCTAGAGGCTCTGGGCTTCAGCCCTCCTCGGTGCTCCAGCCCCACTCAGGGCATGGAGTATGGGGTTCCAGCCCTCCTTGGTGTGTGAGGCTCTCAGGGCTTAGGACTGGGAGCTCCAGCTCTCTCAGGGCTTCAGCTGCTCTTGGGGCTCACACCTCCCCCCGCCACCTGGGAAGCTGTGGACTGGGGCTTTTGGGGCTTGTACAATGTTATTCTGCCACCTCCGGAGCTGCGGGCTGGGGCTTCTTTTCCCCATTGCTGCCCACGGAACTGTAGGCTGATGCTTCAGCCCTCCCTACCACCAATGCCTCCTACCCCACCCCAGCCACAGGTATGAGATTAATGCGTTAAAAAAATTAACACTTCAATTTTGCTTTCAGTTAGTCACAGTCATGAACTGCAATTAATTTACAGCCTAATTATTATTATTTATTGTTTATATTATGGTAGAACTAGAGGCCAACCAAGAATGTGGCTTCAGTGGGTAATAGGCATTGTACAAACACAGAGTAAGACAAACATAGGCAAGATAAAGTGACAATCATAGAGTAAGTGTCCTGAAGATTTTACTAGCTAAATAGACACAATAAAGATTTATTACTAATTTGTGGCCTGATTCTGCATCCCTTAATCACTTTGGGGCAGATCCTTAGCTGATTTAAGTTGTCATAGCTACATGGAAGTCAGTAGAACTCTGACAATTTGAACCTGTTGAGGATCTGACCCATCAGTATTACCATATGTAAAAATCAGGTTGAAGGATTAGGCCTTTGGTTATCGGAAAAATAATAGAACATGGTCCCAATAATGTAAAAGACTTGATTCTTCTGGAAATCTTGTCCCCCTCTTAGCTTCTGTGAAGTCTTGTCCTCCTATGTCTTCTGGTTCTCCTCCTACCTTTGTGATAGCTCCTTCACTATGTCCTTTGGAGGATCATCCTCAACCCCACTCCATCATTCTGTGGGGGTTCCACAGGGCTCTGGCCTTGATCCCCTTCTCTTCTCCCTCTACACCTTATTTCTGCATAATCTTATCCACAAACACAAATTCAGCTACAGTCTGTATGTAGATAACTGACAGATCTACCTTTCTGCTCCAGACCTGACTCCTTCTGTCCAAACTAAAGTCTCAGGGCAAGTCTACACTACAAAATTAAGTTGACCTACACTGACAATGTGTCGACCTAACTCCATCGACTTTAGCGCTATGCCTCTCTCAGAGGTGGAGTTATTAAGTCGGTGTAGTGGGCAAGTTACATTGATGGGAGCTGTATTTTAGTGTAGATGCTTACACTACTTACATCAGCCTAACTCTGTAGTGTAGACCAGGCCTCAGACTGTCTCTTTGACATCTCCTTGTGGATGTCTAACTGTCAGCTCAAGCTTAGCAAACCAAGATCTTAATTTTCCTCCCAATCTCTCCACACTACATCCTCTCCTAGTCCCTGTACACAAGAGCACCATCCTGCTTGTCACTTAGGCCTGTAACCTGGTTGCCAACTTAGACATAGACCTCTTTCTATGTCCTCACACCCAAGCTATGTATTAGTCTTGCAGGGTCTTTCTGCATCACATCTCTAAGATACAGCCTTTCCGATCCATGCACAAAGCTAAAACTCTAGTCCTGGCTATCATCATCTTATATCTTGATTTACTACAATATTCTTTTCTCTGGCCTTGACAAATGCAGCCTTGTCCTGCTCATATATATTCAGAATGCTGCTGAAAAGATTATTTTCCTAGCCTGTTGCTTTGACCATGGCACACCTCTCTTTGCATCCCTCCACTGGCTCCTCTTTCTCTATCACATCAAAAATAAGCTACTTGTCTTCACTTTTAAGGTCCTTCATGACCTATCCCCACCCTATCTCTCGTCTCTCACTCACTATCAAGATGTTGACTCCAGCCTCCAGTTGGTCCTTGATGCCAGCCTTCATTGCCCTCTCTTTAAATTTTTGAACAAGCAACTTCATGGTTTCTCCTGTGCTGCCCCTCATACTTGGGAGGAGTTCCCCAAAAACATCTAGACAGCTACTTCCAGCCCTGGTGGAGGCTTCCCAAAAGTGTGGGGGGGAGGGGGCAGGGAGCAGGGGCCCCACCGCTCTGTGGCTCTATCCCTGCCCCGCCCCTTCCATCCGAAGCCCTGCCCCTGGCCAAGCTGGAAGCTGGAGTGAGCCAGGAGCCAGGGACCCTCCACCTACCTGGGGTGGAGGAGCCAAGAGCAGCCCCCAGCCCGTGTGTCCACCCTGTGGGCCCCCAGGGCAGATGGAAGGTTTGCAGGTCTCCACAGCTGCCCACATGGCTCTTACCCTGACCTGGCTCTGACTAGGGGACGGGGCCTCAGAGCTGCAGCACAGCCATGGTAAGAGCTGTGCAGTCTGACAGCTGTGAGGAGCCGCAAACCCTCCACCTTCGCTGGGTGGGATGCCAAGGGCCCGGGGACACAGGCTGTGGGCTGCTTTCAGTCTCCTCAGCCTGGACAGGTGGAGAGTTTATGGTGCGGTGCCCCCTGCTAGCTGGGTTCCCTGGCCTGGTTCCAGCTGCCCATCTGGTGGGGGAGGGGGCACGGCCTTGGGGGGAAGAGGAGGGGCAGGGGCCAGGGGGCCATGGCAAAAAGTGGACAGGCCAGTCCCGTAACTTTCAAAAAGTGGGAAGGCCATGGCCCTCTTGCACCTCTATTCTGGTGCCGCTGGCTACTTCATTATTCTCCTTCAAATCCTGCTTAAAACTCTCCTTTGCTGTGATGCCTAAAAATACTAGGCAACTGTTTGGCTGCTGCTATGTTGAGACCATTGTCTATCAAGCTGACCAATATTTTCTCATGGTTTCCTTGTACTCTCCTGTTGGTCTGTCTGTATCCATCTGTTGTCTCTTGTCTGATACTTATGGCATAGCTACACTTGCGAGTTAGATTGAATTAAAGCAGCCGCGTGTGCTCTAACTCACAATGAGTTCACACTGGCAAGGCACATAAAGTGCCTGGACTCTGCGGCTAGAACGCTTCTGGTACTCCACCTCGGCGAGTGGCATAACATTTGATGTGCCCCTTCTGGAGTGCTGCAGCACCAGTTTGAACGCCCTGGTCTGTTAATGCGCTTTGATCGGCCTCCAGAAGTGTCCCACAATGCCTGTTCTAGCCATTCTGGTCATCACTTCGAATTCTGCTGCCCTGCCCTCAGGTGACCAACCATCAGACCCGCCTTTTAAATTCTCTGGGAATTTTGAAAATCCCCTTCCTGTTCGCTCAGCCAGGCGTGGAGTGCTCTCAGCGAAACTTTCCAGGTGACCATGCCTCCACACGCCAGGGGATTCCCAGTATGGAGTAAGGGCGAGGTGCTGGACCTCATCAATGTTTGGGGGAGAAAGCTGTCCAGTCCCAGCTGCACTCCAGCCATAGGAATTACAATACCTTCGGGCAGATATCAAGGGACATGATGGAAAGGGGCCATGACCGAGATGCCCTGCAGTGCAGGGTTAAAGTGAAGGAGCTGTGGAATGCCTACCACAAAGTCCTTGAGGCAAACTGCTGTTCTGGTGGTGCTCCCGCAACCTGCCATTTCTACAAAGAGTTGGACGCGATACTTGGGGGCGACCCTTCCAAGCTGCATGTAGGCCAAGGCAGAAGCCACACTGCAATAGAAGACCCTCCCTTGATTCCCAGGTCTCCCTCAGGAGCGAGATATCTTCTAGGACAAAGTCCTCTTGAAAATGTGGGGACAGTTTTCAATATAGGGGTCCCCTGCAGCTGTTAGCCCCCCCCCCCAAGGCACAGAAGCCCAAAGGATGGTACAGCTATGAAACAATCAGTCCTCCTTACTTGTGCTTACTCACCATTTTGGGGAACCCATGGGTTACGTGCGCTTGCTTTGGGATGGGCAAATTATGCTATTGTGTAGATGGTGCTTGCCCTTAAGTACAGGGGAATCATTACTATGTCTGGTGTGAACAATGCTGCCTCTGTTAAGTGTTGCATTTTGCCTTTACAGATGCAACCTTGAGATCTCAGCTGTCCGTTTTATCACTGGCCGAAAGACTGCAAAGAATTAAGAAGAGGCCACGTAGAAGCAAAGAAGACCTGCTGCATGAAGTAATACAGCAGTCCCTTAATGAGAACCTAAAAGTGCAGGAGTGGAGGGAGAGTGAAAGGAGGATCCACCAGCAGAATGAGGAGCGCCGGCACAAAAGCGCGGAGCTCCAGCAGCAAAGCACAGTTCGGCTGATAAGCATCATGGAGCGCCAAGCGGACTCAATCCAGGCGCTAGTAGCCATGCAAGCGGAGCACAACTGCATCCGCCCCCCACCCCCCGCAGCCCTTGGCCCAAAACTCTTTCCCTTGTGCACCCATGTCACCTCTAACCCACTTTTCCCAACATCCAGGTTCTTATCTCCACCAGCTACCTCCAACACCTGTAACTTCACCACCGAGCCCTGAAAACTACGACCTTTACCCACTGCACTCAACCCCCATCACCATGCATTATAACCATTCTGAAGTGCAGCACTCATTGCACAGCACTCCAGACAGGAAGGCTGAGTATGATAACAGGACATATGTAAATCTGTGATTGTACCAATCCCCACCCCGCCCCCTTACCCTTTCTGTTTCCCAAGCAGTTGTTTCTTTTCAATAAATGGATTTTTTGGCTTTGAAATCATTCTTTATTATTTCATAAAGTAACAGATATCTTAGCCCAGGAAAGCACCAGGCGCTGCAAATCAGTGTAGCAAACACAGGTTCCTGCTAACATTGGAACCACTGCATTTCACTCCCAGGCAGGGCACCAGACATTACTGGTGGTTTTCAGCCTCAGATTGCTCCCTCAAGGCATCTCGAATCCTTGTAGCCCCGCACTTGGCCCCTCTAATATCTCTGATCTCTGGCTGTTCAAATTCAGCCTTCAGGTGTTGAACCTCCGAGTTCCATGCCTGAGTGAATCTTTAACCTTTCCTTTCACAAATGTTATGGAGGATACAGCACAAGGATATAACCGCAAGGATGTTGTCGTCAGCTAGGTCCAGCTTCCCATACAGAGAGCGCCAGCGGCCCTTTAAACGGCCAAAAGCACACTCCACAGTCATTTTGCACTGGCTCAGCCTGTTGTTGAACTGCTCCTTGCCGCTGTCAAGGCTCCCTGTGTAGAGTTTCATGAGCCACAGCATTAAAGGGTAAGCGGGGTCTCCAAGGATCACGATGGACATTTCGACTTCCTCTATGGTGATCTTCTTGGCTGGGAAAAAAGTCCCGGCTTGCAGCTTCCTGAACAGGCCAGTGTTCTGAAAGATGCATGCGTCATGCACTTTTCTGGGCCAGCCTGCGTTAATGTCAATGAAATGCTCACAGGGATCCACAAGTGTCTGGAGAACCATAGAGAAATACCCCTTCAGATTAATGTACTTGGAGGCTAGGTGGGCTGGTGCCAGAATTGGAATATGCGTCCCATCTATCACCCCTCTGCAGTTAGGGAAACCCATTTGTGCAAAGCTAGCCACAATGTCATGCACGTTACCAAGAGTCACAGTTCTTTTGAGCAGGATGCAATTAATGGCCCTGCAAACTTGCATCAACGTGATTCCAACGGTTGATTTTCTCACTCCAAACTGGTTAGTGACCGATTGCTAGCTGTCTGGAATTGCCAGCTTCAAGACTACAATAGCCACCTGCTTCTCCACCATGAGGTCAGCTCTCAATCTCGTGTCCTTGCACCACAGGATGTGGGCAAGCTCCTTACATAGTTCCATGAAAGTGGCTTTTCTCATCCAAAAGTTCTGCAGCCACTGCTCGTCATCCCAGACTTGCAGGACGATGTGATCTCACCACTCAGTGCTTGTTTCCCGAGCCCAAAAGTGGTGTTCCACGGTGGTGAGCATGTCTGTAAATGCCACAAGCAATCTCGTGTTGTATGCATTACTCAAGTCGATATCATCGGAGTCCTCACTGTCAGTCTGGATCTTAAGGAGTAACTTGACTGCCAAAGATGACATGCTAGCAAAACTCGGCAACATATTCCTCAGCAGTTCGGCCTTCATTCCCACAGACTGAAAGGGAAGACAAAGTGTGCAGTATAAAAAAGGTTGAAAGATGGCGCCAAATGTGGACGGAAGCACAGGGATTGCTGGGATGCTAACCGATGCATCACAGGAAGTTGGGACAGGACCCAGTATGCCCCCCTGCCCCCTTCCCACAAGACACAGCACCAGAATGTGAAGAGGTGCACCATAACGCACCACTCTCAATACCGCTGCAAGTGCCGCAAAGGTGGCCACGCCAGTGCGCTTGCAGCTGTCAGTGTGGGCAGACTGCAGCACTTTCCCTACTGTGCTCTACGAAGGCTTGTTTAACTCAAATCACTCTATATTTGCAAGTGTAGCGATGCTCTTAGATTGTAAGCTTTTGTGGGGCAGGGACTATCTTTTTGTTCTGTGATTGTACAGCTCCTAGCACAATGGGGTCTTGGTCCATGACTGAAGCTTCTAGCTGCTATGGTAACACAAATGATAAATAATGATACCCATGATATTATCTCAGAAGCATAAACAAAGAATATGGTTTTGTTGTGATTTAGCAGTTGGAAACGTAAATGGATAATTGCATGTGTGTTCACTCATGCATGAGTATGTGCATTTTAACAGTGTGTTCTTATTATTCTGCTTCATAATTTTTTTTCGTTTTCGAGCCATGACCTATATAATAGTCATAATTAGAAATGATTAGCAGGAGCAAAAACTGTTATAGTTAAAGTGTGTCCATTTTACAAACTGAAAATATGTCAGTAACAAAATGTTTGCTAGTTGTTAGGTTTCCTTTGGATCTAAAGAGTTTGTGATGCAACAATGTTTCCTGGCACTGTATTGTCAATGTTCTTTAAAGGGTATACGAGTAACCACTCATGTGCTTTGATAGATTAAATGTATTTACATTACAAAGTCAAACACTTGAACGTCAGGAAATGCCAGTTTTATGATAAGCCATTCAACCTTAATTCTACCTGTTTGGGCATCCATCATGTGCACTGAACGAGGAAAAAGTGTGTGGAAAAAGTGATAAGTGATCATCTAATTAAAGACTATACCATAATGCATACACACAATAGAGCTGAATTAAGGTTGCACAGGTAACTACAACAATGACATTTCCTAACTTTTGAGTGCCTGACTTTGCAAACTAAATAATGTTCCTTTATATCATTTTATAGATTTTTAATTTTTTTAAAAGACTCAGGTAAAAACAAATTTTATTATGTACAGGTGTAACACCTCCCATATCATGCATTATCAGCAGGGTTTTAGACCTTGAATATTCAGCACTGCAGAACAGATTGTTAGCCCTTGAGCTATAGCAATAACTACAGGAACTGGCTGCAGGAGAAAATTGTCCTGGTGTGGAGGGGCAGGTGTCATGGACTGTTAGTTCCAGAGGGTTGTGATGGTCGCCTGGTCCAGCTCTTTCTAATCCCTGCAGGAGTTGCGGGAGCTTCTGTCCTATGTGGGACCACCTGAGGAGAAGATGGGATTCTGGGACTATGTGCCATGCCAGTTCAGGGTTGGGAGTGGAACTTTTACAAAGGATAGTGTTACGCAATGTAAATATATGGTTACTTCTTCCTCCCTCTATAATTTAGTACAGGCCACTTATATGAGTAAGAATTTCCAGGAGTGGCCCTTAGTCTTCTTTTAACCACAAATGCACACAAGCAGCATTTTGCAAAGATGAATATGTAACCCAGGGGTCAGTGTGTGTTATGTGTGATATCTCTCTGCTGTGTCTACACAGTCTATAGGTCTATTTCAGTACTTAGCTAGAGATGCTTGCTCATTAGCTCAAGTGGAGACTCCTACTTTTAGTGCTAGGGCTTCTAGTGTTTTGGTCAAGGTGGTGGTCCATAACCAAGATGGAGGTACACATACACATATCTGCTTTCAAGAGGAACATGAAAAGCCTGCTATTTCTGTCTTTCCTGACATCCTCAGCCACCTCCCTCCAAATAGCAAAATTTTCCCAGTGTCTCTTTGTCTTTTCTGTTCAACATCACTATTAAGCGGTGGAGCTACATAATCCCTAGCCAAGGTGAAGCCCAAACTCCAGAGATTATGGAGGCTGTAAATCTCCATCAGATCCTGCATCTGTACCTAGGTGGCCAAGCAGTGCAGGCATCATATGATGGTTTCTTTTGGGCCACAACCTTGTTTGCATGGAAGATAGTTGAAATTTTTCCAGTGAAACAGTTTTCTGTCAGAAAATTCTGATTCCACGGAATGGAAATGTTTCAAGGGACAGTGAATTGATAACAAGCATGTGTGAAAGGAAATTATCAAAATGTTTCTTTTTGATGTTTGTTAGAGTAAGATTTATAATTTCAACTTTTCTATGAACTATGGGATAATGTATAACATAAAAATCACACTGTTAAGCTGCACGGAGCTATTGGGGAACACAGCATTTGGAGAAAGCAGATGAAATTTTGATTTCTCATCTCAGTTCAGGATGGAAACAAGTCTTGGAATTTTGCAATCTCCTGGGGGCTGGACGGTCCGTATTTTGGCCAGCCCTCATTTGCAGCATGACACAATTCGGTGACATCACAGTGTGGTGGTGCAGCTGGTAACATAGAGCAGATAAGGTGACAGCCTGAATCAATCTTGGGGCGTCACCCTAGTGGGAAGCAGGAGAGTCTTGGGTCTGGCAGGGGCCCTCTGGACCCTCCAACCTGTCATCATCAAAGGGGGGGGGCAATCTGAATATTCCTGTCCTGATTTCTGTGCTAATCCCAGCCGCCCCCTGCGATGGTAACGGACTCTACGTGGGGGTCTTGGGTCAGGCTCTGGCCGAGAGGCCCGGAGGTCAGTTTGTGCCCCGGAACCTCTTCGCCGGGGATGCGTGAGGAGGGCAGGAGGTGTTCGGCGCTGCGCGCTCCCTATCTCCCCGCGCACAGGGGCATTGTGGGCGCTCGCTGCTTTCCGCGGGTTCAGTTAAAATGGCGCCCTAGGTAACGGGAGGCGGCGGCGGCCGTTAGGCTGTGAGGCGCAGGGCGCGCGCGCGCGCGGCAGTTGCAGAGGGAGGTTCCCAGCCCCCTCCCCACGCCCCGGGGTGAGGATGGCGTGTCCGGATCAGAAATCCCCCAACGTTCTGCTCCAGAACCTGTGCTGCCGCATCCTCGGCAAGAGCGAAGGTAACAGCGCGCGGACAGCGCGAGCCAACAGGGCGCCGCCCCGCGCCGGGTCCCAGGGCTGAAACTCAGGCCCCCTGCGTGCGTGCGGGTGGCGGCGGAGGCTCTCAGCCCGCAGCCCGCTGGAATAGTAGGGCCGTGCCCGCCTTGAGCGGCAGCCAGGCGCGGGCCGGGGGGTGGAGAGCCCTGCCCCAAGGGAGGGAGTGGGGCGGCGGCTGAGAACCTGCTCCTTGCCCCCCTGGGGAAGTGGAGGAGAAGGAGCTCGGGGAATAGGTGGTGAGGGTGGGACGTGCTCTCCTTGTGTGTTTCTAGGATCCAGAAGAGGGAGAAGAGAGACCCAGTGGAAAGAGTGAAACTTCCATTTGCCTGCTGCTGTGGTAGTTGGAAAAAGGGGACACCTGTGAGCGTGTGTCTCTTTTCCCTCCAAAGGGCTGCAACCAAGGCAGGGATTCAGCCTTTAGCTGCAGCAGCAAAATACTTAGGACTTGTCCACACTTACAGTGCTGGAGCGGTGCCGCTTTAGCGCTTAGTATAGACTCTCTCCAGTTGGTTTAAGTGCTCCACCTCTCTGAGGGCTAGTCTACATTACTCATGCTGATGGGTGAGCGCCCCTCTTGGCATGCTACTTACTCTACCTCAGTGGTCTCCAACGTGGTGCCCACGGGTGCCATGGCCCCCCTGGGGGCATCTTAATGTGCCCATGTTCTGGCCCCTGGGAGAGCACCCGCCAGCATTTCGGCCGGGACGCCTCTCACTGATGCTGCTTGCCGTCGATAAGTGACGTCATCAAGAGGCGTCGCTCTCAGATTTTGGCAGGGATGCCTCTCGATGATGTCGCTTGTTGATGGGTGCTCCACCGCTGCAGTGGTCCTTCGGCTGGCGTTTGCCAGCCAAAAAGGTTGGGAACCACTGCTCTACCTCCAGGGGGGAAGCATCTGCTGCTGACATAAAGGCTGTGCACAGTGGCACTAGGCTGATGTAATTTAGGTCGGTTAGGGGGATATCTTTCATGCTCCTGAGTGATGTAAGTTACATTGATTTAAGCAATAGCGTAGACCAGCTTGAGAGGCGGTAGTTATGTCAATGAGAGAAGGCCTCCTGTCGACATATCACTATCTACACTCAGGGTTAGATTGGTATAACTGCATTGCACAGGGATGTATTTTCCATGCTTCTGAGTGACATACTTATAGTGACGTGTGTATTGTAGGCCAGGGCTTAATTTAATTCTGCTGCTCAGAGCCTGAGGACAGCCACAAAACACTGTCAACAGCTGTGTGCCTGGCTCTTGCCCTGGGGGTTGCCTGAAAAGTGTGTCTCACTTACCCCTTCTGTGGGAATGTTCATCCCCTTCCCCTGCTCTGTTACTGCCCTCCTGTAGCTCATCTCTGACGTGCTAATGGCCTGTACTGGGCATGGCAGCAGCTATCTCTGGGCTGGAGCAATGGGCTAAATGCCTGCTGGCTAGACACTGAGCTGAAAGGCTGTGCTCCCTGAGGCGGGGTGCTGCATGGCAGCATACAGATCCTTGGCCTGTAGGTGTTACATTTTGAAGTTCCCTGTCCCTTGCTGATTCTTAGACTACGTCTACACTACCTGTTTTGTTGATAAAGCTTATGTTGCTCAGTGGTGTGAAAAACCTCCCGGATGCGATTGGTGTGGACAGTGTCTCCTACCGCTGCTCGTTGGGAGGTTGTTTAATTATGTCTATGGGAGAGCTCTCTCCCATCAGCATAGAGCGGCTACATGAGATATCTTACAGCGGTGCAACTGCATCAGTATGGCTGTGCTGCTGTAAGCTCTCTAGTGTAGATATGGCCTTAGAAGAAAAAGCTGCTTTCTGGATAGAGATGCTCTCCCCTGGAAGATGGGGGGGTTGTGGTGGCTTGTCACTCTCTTCCATGGGGAAGGACATGCCTCTCCTCTCCCTCTTTTGATTCCTAGAAATATATAAGGAGAGCACTTCCAACCCTCTCCATCAATTCCCTGTCCTAATTTTCCTCCCTTCTCCATCACATAAACTCTTCTTTGCTGCCATCCTGTCAAGCTGCCCTTCCATGTCTACAAGGGCTTAGACCAGTGGTTCTCAACTTATTTATCATATATGCTGCCCACAATATGTTACCTGGGCCGCAGGAGCCGGGTGGCAGGGCAGCAGCAGCTCCCAGACCACTGCCATGTGGGGCTGACTGGCTACCCCGGACCCCGTGGGGCTGGCTGGGAGCCCCGGACTCCTGCCACGCAGGGTGGGCCAGCAGTCCCGACTGGACCCTGTCATAAACAGATAGCTAAGGGTTAATGTTTCTTTTACCTGTAAAGGGTTAACAAAGGGAACCAAACACCTGACCAGAGGCACCATCAGGATCCGATGCAAATGAGGGAAACTCGGGTAGTTTTTGTCTTTGGTCTCGTCCTGTCGTTGTTCTCTCGGCTATGAGAGGAAGAGAGGTTTTCTTGTCTATCTCCAAGCTTCTTTCCTACCCTTACTGTTACCAAGGTGTGAGACCAAAAGGAAAAAGCAATTGGTTTATAATTGTTATTTTTTTTTAGTTCAATTGGTAACCGCTTGGAATTCAATTGGTTATCTTTGAATCAGACTGTTATTCTATCATTTTCTTATAGCCATACCCTGTATGTCATCTTGATGCAGAGTTATATGTTATGTCTTCTTCTTTTTTTATATAACTCCTTTTTAAAAAACCTCTGAGGCCTTCTCTGAGTTAAGGCTAGGACGAAGGGAGGGGGAAATCTCTTTGTGTTAGCTTGACTAGTTTTGAATCAATAGCCTCAGGGGAGGACAGAGAGAGGTAAATTGCCTCGTTTGTTATGAGCTGCCGACAGTAATTCGCCAGGTAAACCCGGAGGGAGAGCGGGATGAGATAAAGAGGAGACAGGAGAGGGAGGAGTTGGTCTTGTGTTGAAGACTCAGGGTTCTGAGTCTATGGGGCCCCAGAAAAAATTTGGGAGACCCGGGAGAGAGTTATCAGTACTCCGAATCGCATTGGTGGCAGCGAGATCGGTTCAACGAATAAGCATGGAAGTGAGTTTCACTGCTAGCACCCAATTGCTGCTAAAGGCCAGATTTGGACAGGGCATTCACATGGTGGCAGCGGCTAGGGATGTAAGATCCAGAAGACAGTAGGAAATATTATTTTTCTTTTCCCTGCTTAGGGTTTAACAGAGAGAAAGTTTGGGTTTTAAAAGTAGCCAGAGACAGAAATTTTTTTTTCGTGCCTGCTCGTTGCGCTTTGCATGTTTTGAAGGAACCATTAAGGGAAATTAAGGCTCTATGTTAAGCAATAGGATTCCATTGGGAATTCAAGTACCAGCCAAACACACACAGGTAAATTAAAGTGGCTTTTGTTGTTGGTTAATTTACATATCAAGAGTAGCAAGAGAGAGAAAAACGAGTTGCTAGGCAGAACCCAGGAGGACTAAGGAGAGCCAGCAGTTCAGACAATAACCAGCCAGAGAGCACCACCACACAAGAAAACAGAAACCATGAGTCCACAGGCTGCCCTAAAGCAGGAACCGTGCGCGAGACCAGAGCAGAGGAACAATAAAAAATTGCCGATACAGGCGAGACCTGGAAAAAAAAAATTACAAGAGATGGAGTGAAGAAGAAAATAAAAAACGCTGCGTACAAAAGAGAACAAGCAGCACCAAGAGGCAGCCTTCCAATACGAGAGATGGAAAAACACCCGCAGAGATCGGAAACAACAGAGAGGCCGCCGGCAGGCCCTTGCAATTAGACAGCTATAGCATCAGAACGCAGCCAATCCTATACCCCGTCGCCAGTTGTTTCAAATCCGCACAAGAAATTTCCGCACTAAAGGCAGGTTGATGACATCTGAGACCTCTCTTAGAAAATTTTGAAAGAGCCTGTCTTTGGTCAAGATCCCTGAAGACCAGTACAATGCATAGAGCTGCAGGTCACACCTCAGTGGACCTTAGCAGATGTGGACGCTGAAATGCCAAAGGACGCAATGAATGATTAATAAAACTATTTCCAAACCAAGGCCAGATACAGAATGGGGATAACCCCGGAACATGCCCATCGGCGGTTCAGAACCGAAAAGTGGAAACCAGATGGGTCATTTCCCAAACACGCCTACCACGTTGGGAAGCATTATGACGCCTGGATATCAGGAACCAAGGTTCAAACCATTGACAAACTGCACCTCCTCATGGCAATGAAGCAGTTCTTGGATGGTGTTCCTGAGGACATAACACGGTACATCCTAGATGGAAAACCCAAAACTCTCACCGAGGCGGGGGAGATTGGAGCCAAATGGATGGAAGTGGCAGAAAGCAAGAAAGCTACTGTAAAGGGAAATGAAAACCCCAGGGGGCACGTCGACAATAAACCCTACAACGGAGGGCAACCCAAAACCCCACCTACAACCCAAGGGAAGCCACATACACTCTATCCTTCCACCTCACCAGTCTCCAGTAACTTACCTCAACCCAGTGAAGAGGCTTATTACAGACCCCAATCCTGCTGCGATGGGGCAGCCTGGATCCCACTGCTCTGGGAAGCCAGGACCTCGGACTCTGCTATGTGGGCTGGCCTTTAACACACAGCTGAGCTGGGCCACAGCTGTGTGCTAGTTGGGCTGCATGCGGCCAGCAGGCTACAGGTTGAGAATCGCTCGCTTAGACAGATTTGTGTGGCTGTCCTCAGGCTTTGATCAGTAGTACAAAGTACTTAGTTGCTGCTAGAAGCTAAATCCCTGCCTTGCCTCCAGCTGCTTAGGACATGTCTACACACAAAACCCTGCAGTGGTGCAGCTGTGCTGGGATAGTGCTTCAGTGAAGATGCTACTGTGCTGACGGGAAAGCTTCTTCCATCGGTGTAGTTAGTAACCGCCCTCGCAGAGGTGGATTATGTCGATGGGAGAAGCCCTTCTGTTGATACAGTGCTTGCTACACTGGGGGGGTTAGGTTGGTATAACTGTGTCACTCAGGGGCGTGGATTCTTCACACTCCGAGCAATGTAGTTATATCAATGTAAGTTTATAGTGTAGACGTGGCCTCAGGGAGATGAGAAAGAGATGCTCATGCTTTGTCCCCTTTTTCCAACTGCCATAATAGTGGGAAAATGGAAGTTTGACCTTGCCAGAGAAAATAACTTATTTGCTAACTGGGCAAATTAACTATTTTAAAGTCTGGATAGTATTGTCTTATAATACCTACAACTTCTCAAGTTGTATCCATTTCAACAAATGTATGTGAATGCCTTCTGTCCTACTAGTATTCCTCTACCCTGATATGACGCTGTCCTCAGGAGCCAAAAAATCTTACCTCGTTATAGGTGAAACTGCATTATATCGAACTTGCTTTGATCCGCCACAGGGCGCAGTCCCCCCCCCCCTAACACTGCTTTACCACGTTATATCCGAATTCGTGTTATATCAGATCGCATTATATCAGGGTAGAGGTGTAGTTAAATGACAGTTCCTGCCAGCAAGTGGTATTGTTGACTCAGTAGGCAAGATCTCTTCCCTGCCAGTCAGTTCTGAAGCAATGAATTCCCTGACTTTGTACTAGAGGCATTATACAGCAGGAGATGTTGCCTTTTTGAGATTAAATTTAAAACCAAGTTATAGACTACCTGTAGTCATTAGAGATTCATGGCCCTTGCAGCATTTATTTTTATTTAAAGTTAACTTTATTGATGTTATATTATATCATTGAGGGTTTGGCTCTGGCGGCTAAAGTCTCAAGTTAACAGTTATCACTGCTTGTTTTAAAGCTCATCGGAACACGTGAAACCATAGGCAAGTAAAATATACAGTCACAAGAAAAAGGTCCACTATCTTTTATCAATTTTATTAAAGTAACCAACAAAGTTATGAATGTCACAGCATACACAGCTCCTAGATATATCCATGCACCAGTTATAACTACAGATATACATCCTCCTAGATAGTGTTAGGGACTGGTGGGTCTTTTATGGATTGATCATCAGTAAAAGGATGGTTCCTGCTGGAGTTCTCTCATAGGAAACTCAATTTTCCTTCTCTGGGCAATTCCTTTGTATAATGTGATTCTGCCTATCTCTACATTCTGTGCATGTACAGGAAAGTGTCAGGCCTCCTTTTTTTTTTTTTTTTTTTTTTTTTTTGTATTGATATGGTGTCCCTAGAACTTATGGGACCCTCGATTTCTATAGGTCGTGTGGGTTCTCTTTATTCTCATTAGCACTGATGCACGACCTGTATCCTGTGGTTAAGACACGTGTTGGAGGCAGAAGTGCCTCCACAGCATTTTGTGATTTTTAAAATTAATCCTCTAGCTCAGGGGTAGGCAACCTATGGCAGCATGCTGAAGGCGGCAAGCGAGCTGATTTTCAGTGGCACTCACGCTGCTCGGGTCCTGGCCACCGGTCTGGGGGACTCTGCATTTTAATTTAATTTAATTTTAAATGAAGCTTCAACATTTTAAAAACTTCATTTACTTTTACATACAACAACACTTTAGTTATATATTATAGACTTATAGAAAAAGACTTCTGAAAACATTAAAATGTATTACTGGCACACGAAACCTTAAATTAGAGTGAATAAATGAAGACTCTGCACACCACTTCTGAAAGGTTGCTGACCCCTGCTCTAGCTATTTTTTCCCGCAATATTGCCACTTAGTTCCTCTTTTCCCATAATCTTAGGGCATCAGGTTATTCTTCTGTCCCTTACTTATCTCAGCGTGTCTTATCTTCAAGGCCTAAAATAGCTAAGCTAAAAATCTTGAAGGCCTCAGCCTTCTCGTGTTTCAGCCTTTCTTACTTAGATATCTAATACATGATTATTTCTTCTAAATACTGATCAGTCTTATACTTCTATTATTCTACAATTTACATACAGTGACGTGTGATGTTATGACTAAGGTGTTACAATAAATGAATAATAAACTAAAATAATGGACTACACCTTTCAGACTTAGGGGACTTAATTCCAATGTCCTGGACAAAAGACAGTTTTTATACAGCTATAAATTCCCTGTCTAACAATTCCCATGGAAATTTCAGTTGGAAAAGAGATTGCTCTAACTACACCAGCTGTACAGAATTGTCACTTTTGAGTCCTTGATCTTTAGCACAAGACTACAACTACTCTCTTAGTTCCTTAAGGTTTTTTGATGGTTGTAAGCAGTGATTAGCCCCTTGTTAGCTATTTATGCCATCCCTTATTGAGATCAGTACTGTTATCTGAATGTCACTCAGTTCCTTCTTTGGTAACCAGGAAAAGAGCATTACTTATTAAATTTTTGGAATTGAAGACTTTCTTTTCATGAGACTCCAGTGCCTGTCTTGATATTTTGGGGCTGCTTCAATGTGCCTATGTAGATCTAGCTCCAGCATAAAGAAGCTTTCCAGTTGGTCACGTCCTTTGTATTTTTATTAAAAAAAAAAAAAAAAAAGTCACTCTCATAGTAATTCATCTGTGTCATGGAAATGCTTCAATTGAAACTTCTAGTTCTAGTGAGGCGTGTAAGATGCTCTGTCTAGTGGGATTTGGACTGTGGTACAGCTTGAAAAATATGAGGAAATATCTGCCAGTATAGTTATCACAGTCTGTATCTTGGAGCAACTCCAAAAGTGTATTAACCAAGGCAAAGCTGGCAGACTTTATGAATTTTCCAGATCTGTCAAGTCCACTTCTTGAAAAACTTTTCTTGCCTGAAGACTCAACTCTTGGTATCTTTTGTTCTTTAAATAACTAACATGCTTGAAGTCTCTAAGATGATGTTTCCCTCTGTTTCTAAGGCCATTTTCACTGATGTGATCATTTAGTTTTTTGAGATCTCATTAATGACTCTTAGAATTCTGGTTTGATAACTTTTGTCACAGGGATACACGGGTAGAGTTAGTTTTCCTGTTCAGATTATATATTTATAGAATTCCTACCTGTTTATGATCTCTAGCTGAGTATTGGACAGCTAGCTCCTTTAATCTGTGGTGTCTCCTTGCGGTTAGCGTGAAGGAAAAATCTGTAGCTGATGATCAGTATAATACACAGTTTCATACAGTAATGTACTCTGATATATTTTATAGCATCTTTATATCCAGGGCTTTCAGAGAGCTTAGAAATATTGAGTGAAAACAGGTTTTATCTCACAGTTGAGTTACATATCTCCTTATGTCAAGGGAAGAAAACATATGAATGGTTGGCTAAGCTGGCAAGAAATTCACTCTGGGGGGAAAAGGTCCTCCAGAAAAGTTTATTCTAATTGCTGATGAACTCAGAGGAGCCTTCTTCAAATAGGCTTGTTTACTACACTGCAAGATGAACTGCTGTTTTTGCCCACCAAGGATTCTCCCTCCTTCCCTCTTTAGTTTTTCTATGCTTTTCACATGTGGTTTGTTTAAAGCTCCTTTTAGGCTTTGAAATGGAACATGAAAACTGCCTCATACGGTTCTGATAGATCACACTGTGGAGGGGGAGGGGAGGAATGAATGCATGCATAAAGGACATTCTCTACTAAGCTTCGGAAATTTGCATTTGCAGATGTAACATAAGAATCTACTTTAGGCAATTCAAATTAAGATTTTATAGATCTTGAATTATTGTTTTTTGTTTTTTTTCTCCTCCTCCTGAATGTAACAAGCTTTTTACACTGTTTTTAACTTTTATGTATTTGGTAAATATAGTCACTTACAATTAATGGCATTATTCCACTATGTTTGCATTCATAATTTTTAGAATTTTGACAGTCTTCTGCTTGCTTCCTTTCTCTGCATAAAAAAACTCACATCAGAACAATGAAAATTAAATCACCTCTTCCATAAACGATTTCATCCTTCCCATCTATTAGGCATATCACGATGACAGTGTTGTATAGCAGTTGCACTTGTTTACATATTTATACAATGAAATGTGTGTATCCTGTGTGTACACTTATATTTTAAGTTCATCTCATGTCTCATGGACGTTTGGGGGACAAAGACAATTCAACAATACATCTGCTTATGTAATTTCCTGTGTGTGTTGCTTTTGGACATATTACTGTTTAAATATATCTTTCTTTCTTATGACTTCTGTATGCCATCTTGCTTGTCCTGTACATGAAGTCAGACACGAAAAGTACTCCCACAGAAAGTCTCTTGCAAATCAGGGACTTTGAAATCTTGGTGGGATAGGTAAACATTTTGATTCAAAGCTATTATATGACTGCAGGTTCAATATGAATCTTAAGAAAAGTCTCAAATTCTGAAGGTTAGTCTCGTGAATTATTAAAGGAGGGACCAAAAGTTCATTGGTTCAATCTTAGCAGAGAGGAAGGACTGAATGGATAAAGAGACTGAATTACCATTTTGGCAACAGATGGTCTCTCCAAGTCAGGATAACCCTAAAAAGGATATTTTGGGTTAAGTCTCTCACTGGTGAGGATTTGTTTTAAAATTTTGTTGTTAAATTGAATATGGATAAGATTTCAAAATAACTGTTTAGAAACTTTGCTGCTTTTGTCCCATAATCTGCACAGCAAAATCATATTGCACCACAGAACTAGAAACATAGGTAGACTTTTACATTGGCTCATGTAGAGGCAGTTTTCAAGGGCACAGATACCATTATTTCAGAATTAAACATTTTGTTAATTTCTTAGACACACAGAAAGCAATACAGTTTTACTTGCTACAAAGGAATGTGTTTGTAATTGTAACACATGTACACCTTTAACTGTGACCCAAAATAAATGTTATTTTTACTGGTAATCTCAAAATGTAAATGCAATAGATTTGAAAAACAGAAATTGTATTGATCAGCTTCAAATGCAAGTCCCCATACCATAGTGGGGCTATAAATCAATATCATAGTCACTGTCCTAATAGACAGTATATGCAACTCCCTCTCAAGTAGGTGCTTTAACAAAAGTTCTACTGCCTGTAATGAGGGGGATGTATAGTGGTGGTATAGCTGTGTCAGTTCCAGGATATTAGAGAGAGAAGGTGGGTGAGGTAATATCTTGTATTGAACCAACTTCTGCTGGTAAGAAAGACAAGCTTTGAGATGTTGACTGACTGCTCTCCCATATATCCCTTAAAAGTATCTCTAGATAACAAAGTAATACACTTAAAATTAATATTTCAGAGTTAAGGTATTGTAATTAAAACATACATTTATTTATAATAGTAAAAATGTGGTGTGCATGGCCAGTGGAAGACTTTTGATGTACTGCTCTCAAGTGCTTGAATTTATAAAAATATGGTGATTTACCTTGCACTTTAACACCCTCAACAGTTTTTGGAATGCATATTTTGTTTTAAGATAGTGCTGTAGCTCAATTTCTGTGGCTTACATAAAGGTTTTCACTTTATGCTTTTGCAAATATATTTGTAACTCTGCACATATACAGAGCCAAACCTGCCGTAACAACTAGTAATATCTGAATACTTACACAAAAGGTCAAACGATATGATGGCATTGTTATATAATACAGTTTGTCAGACTTTTCCACCTGGGACCTCAAATTCACCAGTTATTGCTTTTCAGGACTTGCTCAAATTCTATAGCCCACTAATTTGAGTTTGCTGCAAAAATCCTTGGAGAGTGGGGTTGGATTAGTGGTATCTGAGAGGTAGTGCTAGGGCAGAAGGAGCGGAGAATGTTGTCTTCCTCCCTTAAGCTGAATCCTAGTGCCAGTGGAATTTTGCTGGGTTTTTTTCTTTCTACAGCGCAGATGGTACCTGCGTCTAGGTTGCTTTGCGTGGTGGAAAAACTGAGGATTAAGCTGATTCTTCCTTTGTTAGTGTTAGATGTTGATCAAGGTTAAACTAGCACTCAGATGTGCTGTTAATTGTCTTCCATTGCCAATTTGAGATGAGAGCTCAGTCTTTGAGTGGTTTTTCTACACCTTGCCCTTCTGTGCCATATGATTAGCATGCTGCTATATTTAAGTGCCTCCACTATGAATTTTATCTCTAAAACAAGTATATGATAAGTTTATTGTGATCATAATGAAATTGATTGTGACTAGTTGGGTTTTTGTAGGTTTTAAATGGAACTGGAGGCGTACTCTTATTTTTTTTGGTAGAAAGTTACTGGGGTAAAGTACTTGGTCCTTGTACATAACAGTTTAAGAAACTGAAAGATAATTTTGGTAGGGTAAAAAGTAAGTAGGTTTAATTGATTTGTCAAAACTAATGAATAAACGTGGTGTGAGAGTTACAGCTACAGCAGATCTCTAAGCAGTATGTTATATTACTATGGAATTCTGTAGTTTGACTTCAATAAATCTCCAGTTTGAGTCATGACCTTGACATCTGCTCTTGGGGAGCCTGGAATTCAGACTTGCAGAATGCTTAGACTAAGGAGGAAAAAGAGACCATGCACCCTCCTTTTTCAGTTTGTGTGAATATTGGCCCAGACCGAAGACATGTTATTGACTGAACTGTTCATGTTTGTAGATAGTACTGATGTTTGTTGCATGAAGCAAGATGCTAAGAAATATGCTGACAAAAGGAGGTGCCAGCATTTTTAAATTGCGTTTACTTCTATAATTGGATATGTGCTCTTGTGACTGTTTCTGCATAAGAGCATACAGGACAAAATACCCATGCAAGGTAGTATTAGGGGAAAGATTTGATCTAGTTGCTATCATATTTTATCTCGCATTTGAAACATCTACATTTTTTGTATTTTTATTTGACTTAATCACTTAGTAACATGGCAGCTCTTATTTATTTCTTCTTCATTTTAAAAGTTGGCTTAACTAACTTTTTTCCCTCCCTCTTTCAGCTGATGTAGCCCAGCAGTTTCAATATGCAGTGAGAGTTATTGGAAGCAACTTTGCTCCTACTGTTGAACGAGATGAATTTCTTGTTGCGGAGAAAATCAAGAAAGAACGTATGTCTGGCTTTCTTTCATCTTCAGTAATGTAGATCTGAATAATTTTAAAACGAATCAATATGTTTTGTAGAAGGTGAACATTCTAACCGCATTCTAAGTGTGTTTTTTAAAATACCACTCCAAATACCAGAAACTAGCTCTATAAGCAATAAGGGTGAAACTTGCTCACCATTAAACCTTAAATTTGACTCTAACGGGCAACCATTAAAGTCAGGAAATGCCAAAATTAGTTTTACACACACATCTCAAATACAAAATACGTTTTGTTTTTTTTTTACTACAAAATTAGATATACTCTGTTCTATTGCACTTTCTCTGCTTTGATACAAGAGCACCAGATGTAGTATGATGCAGTAGGGGTGCAGTACATCCCTCTACCAAAAAAAAAAAAGCATACTTGCCCTCTACAGATTCTTGAGTTCATAGTAAAAAGTGTGAGCAAGTTGTGTAAGGGAATATTTTAATTACATGTAAGCCTCCCACTTGGTAGATATTCAGAGCTATTAAGCGTAAACCTGTTACATTGGATCAGGATTAACATACGTCATCGGTTAGAATGCCTCTTAAAGAATGTCTGAGGTAGAGTTCACATTCCCTTCTCCACAGAAGAATTGCAGAATTCTCCAACTCAAATTTTCAAAGCACAAATATTCTTCAATATGGACCTTCAACTCTGAAGCTTTTCTATGTATTTTGGTCATCATTACGTAATGCAGCATATGCACCTGATTTATACAGTAGATTTGACACCAAGAGTTTATAAACTTACTCTTTCCATTTCTCCCCACCTTGCCCTCCTCCCCTATTTTTGTAGGTTGAGTGAGCCCTCATGAAAAGAAATAGTGGGTTATATCCTTATTAACTCTTAAGAATTGTAGTGCAGGAAGTGATTTTAGTTGCAAAAATGTCCTTAATTGGTAACTTTTAATACTGGCATGTAGAGTATTTGACACATTTATTTTTGTTATTATGTAAAGGTTTCTATAGATTATTGCTTCATTTGGAGTCTATATGATTATTTTTACTGTAATGTGGTCTTTCAAATGGCTGCTTTAAAGCTTAAGGCAAAACTCCAATTTCCTGAAGAAGCCTTTCCTGTTTAGCTGGTTAGATGATTGAGACTGAGATACATTCTTTTGATGTATCGAGGTACTATGCCAAACCATTTCCACCTATGCTCTTCACTTTCTGTGTGATGTTGGGCAAATCACTTCACTTCTCTGTGCCTTACTTTTCCCATGTGTGGAATGGGAATAATTTGCTTTTCATTTATAAATCTCAAAGGACTTTACAAAGCTTTCTGTAAGAGTTAAGGATTAGACCCACAAGGGAATTTAGGCACCTGACTGCCATTCTAGATGCCTAAACTGAAGGTTTAGATTTTCAAAAGATCTCCTAACCCTGGAGAAACCTAAAATCCCGTTACTCACCTAAATTTCTGTTGGTGGGCATGCACAAAGTTGTCTAAATTCTGACACTACTGCACTGCTCTGTGTTTAACTCATGCCTTAATCCTGGTCACTTCCTCAAACTAGGCTTTCTCACACCATCCTGCCTCCAGGCCCTAATCCAGCAGAATGCTCAGAGACTGGCAACTGGCTCAACCTCCACACACAGCACAGGACTGGCAGTGATATAGTTCTCTCTCTCCCCACCCCACCCCACTTATACCAATAGCCCAGAGGTGAGACGACTCACCCAGGATGTAGAAATGTTGGTTCCAAATGCCCCTCTACCAGATGTAGACTTGAGCCCATGTCTCCCTCATCCCAAATGAGCACCCTAACTATTGGGTTGTTGGCTATTCTGCAAGGGGAGGTGGGTCTGTCCAACCCTCCAGTTGAAGCTGTTCCACTTTTTATAAAATATGTATTGGACCAGAGAGAGAATGAATGACTGTAACCCAGTGGTCAGGGAACTCATGTGGGACACCCAAATTCTAGTCTCTGCTCCAATGATTTATTTAACAAGTGAAAAACCATCGTGTGTGACTGACTGACTCACTCTCCTCCCAGAATGCCCAGTAGACTAGGTGTCTGGGCATTCACCTGAGATATGAAAAACCTGGGTTCAGGTCCCTGCTTCACATAAGGACATCAGGCAGAACTCAGGTGAGTGTGCTAACCAGTGGGCTATAGGTTAGAAATGGACAACCACCACCTTCTCCCCAGCACTTACTACTGGCTTGCTTAGGCAGCTCCCTACTTATCTTACTGGCTTTTGTGAATCCCATACTTAGGCAATTGCTATAAAAAAAATCAAGGCACTTTGAAGTGGAGACATACAAGTCATGAGAGCATAAGTACAACTTAATAAATGTGAGGCCAGGTCTGTATAGGGACATTCAGGAAAGTTAAGGTGACGCAGCTGAAGGTGCAAAGTCAGTGCATGCTAAGACCACCTTACTCTTGAATAACAACATCCACATGGGGTTTTAACGGGTTTTAACTTCTCATATTTAGTTGTTTTGACTTAACTTTTTTTCTGGAGTGTTGCTGTAAAGTAACTCCTCACTTAACATTGTCCTGGTTAACTTTGTTTCATTATTAGGTCGCTGATCCTTTAGAGAACATACTCCTTTAAAGTCCTGCAATGTTCTCTTATAACATCGTTTGGCCCTACCCCCCGCCTAGTGCTCCTGCTGGGGAGCAGGATGGGGGCACGGGCTTCCCCCATTCTGCTCACCTAGCTTTCCAGCCAAGGAGCACAGTTGGGGCGCAGGGGCTTGCCCCGTTCCACCTGCCCAGCTTTCCAATTGGGGAGCGGGCAAGCCCCCACTCTGCTCCCGTGGAGCGTCAGGTGGGCGGAATGGGACAAGCCCCGCGCCCTGACCCTGCTCAACAGCTGGAATTCCCAGTAGAGTGCCCCGACCCTGCTATGGCCTTGCCTCAACAAAGCTTCACAATCATCATTGGTGAATACAGTATTAAATTGTTTGTAAAAGTTTTAAATAATTCTAAACTCTATATGTATATAATGTCTTTTGTCTGGTGAAAAAAATTTCAATGGAACCTAACCCCACATATTCCCGTTAATTCTTATGGGGAAATTGGATTCGCTTACCATCGTTTCACTTAAAGTTGCATTTTTCAAGAACATAACTAGGACATTACATGAAGAGTTACTGTATAGTCAAGTCCTTACTTATATTTATTTGTAGAAAGTTGTAAATCATCAGAAAGAGCTACGATACCTTAGAATTGAAATGGAATACAATTTTATCTCTGTCAATGGCTTGCTTACTTATGGCCCAACTGGTATGGACCCAAAGTCGTTATCATTTAACACCTGTATAGTGATTGTGAAGTGAATAGATGACCTTTGCTAGATGCTATTTTGCAGAAAAAAATAGAATAACTCTTGGGACCTCTGTCTGCAGTCTGGGGATATGTCTTCATGGAGTAAAAGGCCAGCGGCATGGACATTGCTGGCCAGGATCTGCTGATTTGGGCTTGGACTGTGGAGCTAAAAATTGTTGTGTAGATGTTCGGGCTCAGGCTGGAGTCTGGGTCAGCTGCAGGAGTTTGATTAATCTGCAGACATACCCTTGGAGGCTAAGGAGTGCATGTGTATGGAAAATGAACTCTCTCTTTATCCTCTTGCATTCCTCCCACTCCATAAATTGCACAAATGTATCAGTACAAAATAATGTTACTAAAGTTTCGTACCATAAGAAGCTTTTTTCTGTTAACAGTTGTGCGACAAAGAAGAGAAGCGGATGCTGCTTTGTTTTCAGAACTTTACAGAAAACTCCATTCGCAGGTATAGTATTGTGTGGCTTTACCAATAATTTCATTCTTACAATCTGTTTCTTCTGGACTTGCTGTTAAATTGCCTATAGTTCAAAATGTAAGAAACTAGCTTGGATTAAAGTAAAATTGGAAAATATCAGCAGTATTTTGGTTTGCGTATAACCACATAAAGGACATTTTATGGGAAGGAAGTAGGTTTTGCAAAAATAGAAGTGTTTATTTTTTTATGTGTAAAATTGAAGGATTATCTCACTGCCACTTATTTTTAGGATAATGTGTCTTGAAGTGTATCAATGTATTGATTTAGAAGTTAAGCAATCCTCTTATTTTGAGTTTAAGTGATCTGAGGTTTTCATGTTGAAGGTTAAGGATTTTGCTGACTTTGAGAGTTCTGCTAACACACAAGCACTTATCAAAGAGCAGTGTATGTCAGTCTTTTCTGACAATAGAAGGTAATATGTAGAGTCTATGTATCAGAAGAAGGGGGAGTCTAAGGCTAGAATTTCAGATGAAGTGGAAAGAAATCAATACTTTAAATGTGTCCTGAATTCTCAAACTCAAACATCTATCATGTTTGACGAAAATCTCAGTGAAACTGAGATAGGCAATAAGACAGTATCTTACATCATCTGTTTTGTGTAGTGTGATAGGGAGAAATATTGTAGGGATATTTTTAGTTTGCAAAAACCAATGTGCAGGATTAAAATTTCCAGTATAATCAGTGGTTTTCAACTTTTTTTTCATTTTTAGACTTCTAAAAAAATTTTGAATCGAGGTGCAGACCCCATTGGAAATTCAACCTGTGATCTGTCGCCCCCTACTGTAGAAGTCTTAGACTGAAAACTGACTGACTGAACAGAGTTCAGCTATAAATGTTGCACATTCTTGGCATAGCATTTAATGTGGCATGAGAGAGGGTGCTAAACTGGGGGCTTCTATGATAATGACAACACTTCTGGGTTTTGACCTGTAGGTGGGGGTACTCACATATTTTTGGTTGATCAGAAAAACACAATGCCTCTTCTGGGATCTGAAACATTTTCATCATCACCTTATGTGGACACCTTAGACATAGTTTGTGGGCCCCCAGAGGTCTGTGGACTACAGGTTGAAAACCATTGTAATAAAGGATTGTTAACACGTTTCAGTGACCACCCCTTATCTTAAAGGGGAAAAATAACTTGTGTTAAGTAGGATATAAAAATGGTTCTACTAAGGATATTGTGGCAGTGAATTCTAAAGGCTAATATAATTGAGAACAAGAGCTTAGCAAGATCACATGAAAATGGGACACTTGTATGGAGAACATCCAGAGTTACATCTAGAAAGAGTAAAAATTCCATACAGTAGTTTGGAAGGAATATAAACCCTCATACTTTTGGGCTTAAGTCAGTCTCTGACTTCAGTGGGTTAGGAAGAAACAGCTGCTAACTCCAAGACTTTTTTAGCACTTTTGTGAAGCATCTGGTACTGCCCATTGTCAGAAAGAATACTAGACTCTATGGAACCATTGATGGGTAGTACCTGTCTCATTACAAATGAGAAACATTCAGTAAATCTGATTGCTGCATTTAGGTCCCAATCCTGAAAACGCTTATATACTTAACTTTAATGATGTCATTAAAATTAAGCATATGCTTTAGAAAAATAAGGTCCTAAGCCTGAAAATGTTGTTGCTAAGCTTATCAGCTCACCTTTACTCCTTTTTTTTTTTTTTTTTTTTTTTCCTTTCCCCATCCATTCTACATATCTACAAGATATCTTTTCCATCTTCTGTAGTGATGGACAGTGTCACCAGGTTGCAGTAGGCTCCATCATCGGTTCTTCCATTTCAGCAGCACTAACTTGCAGCTGTCCTCAGGCCTACTGTCAGCAGTCTTGCTACTTTATTCTTGTAAGGTAGCTTTTGTGTGTGTAAAATACATACACACACCCTCTGCTATTGATCTAATATAGTATTATTATAGCTAGCAGTTGGTAAGAGTAATATGAACACACAGCATATGAAAACGACCACAATTTAAACCATTATAACACATATATGCACAAGTGCCATACATTGCTTGAAGCAGAATAATAGATGTGAGCACAATTACAAGAATGTGAATATAACATAGTTAAACTTTTAAACAGGTTTAACGTTCTGTTCCCCCCCCCCCCCCCATTTTGTTAGTTGACATCTACCAGAACAAGCCTATAACTATTTCATAGGCATTGTTTGGAACTTTCTTCCTTCTTCCCCATTTCCCTATACCAATCTCTCTTAAATGCTTGTCATTGTAGTATCTAAGCACTAGAATGATTTTCTTTTTTTCTCTTTTTGAAAAGTGCACACACTATGGTTTCTGAATACTAACAGTAGTGTAAGGGGTCTGTTGGCCCCTTACTGAAACTTAATGGGATTTCTTTGGTTGTCCATCTCCCAGTTCCAAAAGAAAGGGGAAGGGCCAATGAGAAATCAAAATCATGAGACTGACAGTCCACAAGGCCCATGGGGAGAGGCCAACAGTGCAGGTTTACCTGATTGACAAGGCAGGTAGGCCAATGAGAGAGTCAGGAGCCTGGGGTCTTGTCCTCTTTCAGAAGTGCCTGAGCCAGAGTAGCACACAGCTAAGGGAAGAGCAGCAGCCTGAATTGAGCTGGAGGCAGAGCAGCAGCAGCCAGAGCCAGAGGGGCCAGATAAGCAGCCTATAAAGCAGAGCTGGGCTGGAGGCTCAGCAGCAGCATGGAGCCAAAGCAGTGCTGGACCTAGACTGGTGCAGAGCAACCACAACTGAGCTACAGCGGGAAGCTGCAGGCCCAGAGCTGGGGAACATATGCGCACTGTGCCATAGGTAACACTGGCATCAAGTGCAGTGAGCAGCTGGAGAGAACGAGGGCCCAGCGCAGGGACACATCACCAGACAAGGTCTTGCAGGTTGGACTTGGAGGGGAGTCGTGACCCTGCTGGGAGGGAGGGCTGGTGCTGGGGAGAGAGTGAAGGCATATGGTAACCACCAGAGAATGTCTGGCCCATGGTATCACTGCAGTGCAGCCAGGGCCTGGGAAGGAGTTCTGGGACATGTGAGGAATAGACTGTGAACTTTTCTTACATCCTAGAGCCTGGTGTTTATGGTTTCCCTACGCACATAGGGCACATAGTGTTTCTTTCTGTTCGATAAATTATATTTTGTTTGAACTTACTGCAGTGCTCACTGGGCCAGAGAAGTAGCTGGTGTGGAGACAGTACCCTGAGGTGGGGACACCTTAGCCCCATCCCAGGTGACCATGATGAGACTGGGGGCGTAGCCTCCCAGGAATCCTGGTCCCAACCTTATTGGGTTTACAAGGCTCTGCCTCACAGGAGAGGGAAAGGGAAGTCCTTAAGGTCAGGCAAGTGTCTGGGTAAAGGGTATTGGAGCAAGGGACTCAGGTACTTTTGCTGTCTGATAGCCAGGAAAGTTCCCCACAGTAGCAGGACCATTCCCCTGCTTAGAGTAGCTACACAACTGATTCCACAGAAATATTTTATTTTTTTTTTGTGCTGTTAGATGTTGTATTAGCCACGAAAATCCTTTTCCTCCACATTTTATGTGAGTGGTGATGGTGTGGATATGTGTTTTATGATTAACTTTTTTTGCAACAGTCTTGGAAACTATCTCTTTCAAAAGTGTAGTAATCACTTTTCTTTTAAAGTGAAAGCTGCTTGGTACTTGTGAATTCCGTCTCCGCTCCCTGGACTCACAAGGCCAGTTCATATGTATTTAGTGGGGTATATCTAATGATCCAACAAGCTATATTTGTTATTCATCAGTTGACATTAAGATTTATCACATCACGGCTGGCCAGTATGTGAAAATTTTACGTCATTGTTCTTCCTCCTGCTTCCCCTCTGTTAATGAGGTATTCGCTGGTTCAGTTGTTTCCAGCAGGTGGAATTTGGATGCCCTGTCCAGTTTGCTGAATATCTGAACTAATCACAGAAAGGAGTAGTCATCTGACCTATGGGGACTTCTAACATACGTTTTGTTTTTTTACAGCACCTAGTATAGTGGTCAAAATCCATGACTAGGGCTCTTAGGTGCTATAATAATACAGGAAAGGGGTAAATATCAGGGATGGGCAAACTGTAACTCGCGAGCCGCATGTGGCTCTTTTACCATTAAAATGCAGCTCACAAGCCTCCTTCCCACCCGCTATTCTCCCCCTACCAGACTGGGTCTGGGGGGGGAGGAACTTGGGACCTCTGCCTTGCAGTGAGGTGGTGGGGTAGGAGCTTCTGTCCAGTGGGGAGGAGGGTCTCTGGACTTCAGCCGTGTGGGGTTCACTTGCCGGGGTTTGGGGCTTCAGCAGGAGCGAGGCTGAGGCCCCAAGCCCTGGCTCCCAGCAGGTGTGCTCTGGCTCTTGAACTTCTGAAGATTGTTGTATGTGGCTCAGAAGGCCAGTAAGTTTGGCCACTTCTGGTGTGTATATATAATACTTATCTTTTAAACAGGGGATCAGAGAGAACCTAGGGAATTTATAGGCCAGTCAGCCTAAATTCAGTACTGTAAGATGCTGGAACAAATTATTAAACAATCCATTTGTAAGCACCTAGAGGATAATAGTGTTATAAGGAATCTGTCAAGAACAAATCATGCCAAACCAGCCTAATTCCCTTCTATTGACCGGGTTACTGGCTTAGTGGATGAGGTGGGGGTGGGGGGAAGATGACATGTTATCTTGATTTTTAGTAAGGCTTTTGACACACACATGACATTTTCATAAGCAAACTAGGGAAGTGTGGTGTAGATGAAATTTACTGCAAAATGGGTGCATAATTAGTTGAAAGATCATACTCAGTAGTTATCCATGGCTGTCTGTCAAAGTGATGGGAAATATTTAGTGGGGTTCCCCAGGAATCTGTCAATATTCTGGTGCTAGACAATATTTAATTACTTGGATAATGGAGTGAAGGGCATGTTTTTATAAAATTTGAAGATGACACCAAACTGGGAGGGACAAATAGAACTTTGGAGGACAGGATTAGAATTAAAAATCATGGTGACAAATTGGAGAATTGGTCTGAAATCAACAAGATGAAATTCATTAATGACAAATACAAAGTACTGCAGGTAGGAAGGAAAAAGTCAAATGCACAGCTACAAAATGGGGAATAACCATTTTGCTAGGCAGTAATAGTGCTGAAAAGATCTGGAGTTTTCTAGTGCATCACAAATTGAATGAGTCAACAATGAGATGCAGCTGTGAAAAAGACTATTATTCTGTGGTGTATTAACAGGAGTGTTGTATGTAAAACACAGGAGGCACTGTGTCTCAGCTGGAGTGTTGCCTCCAGTTTTGGTCACTATAGTTTAAAAAATATATGGATAAATTGGATGGAGTCCAGAAGAGAGCAACAAAAATGATAAAAAGTTTAGAAAAGTGACTCTCAGCATTTCCTGCTTACAAAATCTGACCTAAAAATACAACTGTCCTAGCACACTGTTACTGAAAAATTGCTTACTTTCTCATTTTTACTATATCATTATAAAATAAATCAACTGGAATATAAATATTGTACTTACATTTCAGTGCACAGTATATAGAGCAGTATAAACAAGACATTGTCTATATGAAATTTTAGTTTGTTAGATTTTGCTAGGGCCTTTTGGGCATCAGCTGTTCCTTCCTGTCCTCACTGGGGGCTCCATTATGAGGGTGGCACCACTACTCAATTCCAGCTTGCTCCTGGCAGCTCTGGCCTCTGTGCTCCCCTCCAAGAGATCCCTTTTCCTGCACAGTTTTAGAGCATCCTTTGAGCTGGCAGGTACTGCTGGTCAGGTGGGGAGTGTGGGTGTGCTCGGAGGGTAGGCCAGCATGGGGATGCTGCAGCTGGGGCTGGCAAGATAGCACAGGGGCCAGAGCTGCTGGAAGCCTGAGGTGAGGTGGAACTGGGTAGTGGGACCATCCTTGCAGTGGAACTCTCAGTGGCATAGTTGATGTCCAGCAGGCCAAACGAAGACCCCATGTGGCCAGATCTGGCCTGCCAGCCTCTAATAAAAGAACACTGTTCTAGAAAGTGACCTTTTACAAAATTATCTAGGGTTCTTCATTATAAATTATCTCAGAAGATGGAAGACAAAGAGTCCGTGACCATAGAAATCTAGTGATTGGACATATGATCTTACTTGGATCGTCTGTCTCTGTGTATTTTACACAGAGAGGGATACTGGAAACTATTGACATAATATTTAATTTAATTAAAGTTAAGGGCCTTTCTATTGACTCTATTGAAGAAATGGAAGAAGAAAGGTAGAAGTGCATGGAACACAATTTCTCCATTTTTTGTGATTGTAACACTGGTTTTAAACAAATTACTAGAGTTAAGTGCAAAACCTAAATTGTAAAGATTTCTTACCTACAGTTGAATTTCCTGATTTGGTAAGGTTGCACTGGTACAGAATTTAGACAAATAAAATTTAGAAGGGGGGAAAAAATCACTTTTTTTTTTTTTTTTGAAAATTCTATAAACTCTTTCTCCTCAACTCTGCTACTGATTCCCCATGAAGTGATACATCATTGACCTGTTTGAAAGTTGTCAGCCACCAAACTCCTTTATATTTGTGAGTTAGTGGTGTAGAATAGAGTATATGCTTCCATGTGCACTAATGTGCAGTGAAAACAAGGAAACCTTTATACACTTGTCTTTATTACTCCTTACAAGAATACATTGGAATTCATATGGCATGGCTGTACCATTAAGTTATCTCTTGCAGGTCAACTTTCCTACTGAGATTTAAAAGGTTGATAATACTGTGTTTCAATGCAGCCAACACAGCTCCACTTTTCCTTTCTCTTGGTTTTTGTTTTGGTCCAGTCCAGAGTTGAGTGATCTCTGTACTTCTGACTTCATAAATAGTTTGGTAGTTTCCTTTGTCTCTGTGTTCTTCATGGAGATTATAATCCCAGGTTAGAGATCCTTCTTATTGTGGAGCCTCCCTGAAGGGGGATCAGCAGAGAAAAGGCAGCTATTTGTTAGATTTCTCAAGGATTGGGTCTTCCACCTCACTTCTATTGTAGAGAGTAGGGATTAATCCAAGATGCTGACTTAAAGAGTAGCTGATGTATGGTGGACATGAAGCAGTATGTAAACTTTCTTTATAGTTAACTGTGAATTTTGAAATTTGGTATGCTGATTAGCTGATCTTTCAGTGGTACGTGAGAATTTGTGACACAAGAATACTGAATGCTGGAGGAAGTTTTCTTCATGGAACTGACATATGAACTTCAGTGTCACTACCTTGAGAACATGACTTCAGACATCCTCCTTGTGTATATTTAAATTATGTTTTTGTGTAAGTTTTGGTGTGTTAGTTTTAGCCTGCTCTTTACAACCACATTGTGGAAATTTAGTTCCTTATGATCTAGGTTGTGAGATAGGGGTAAAAATGCAATAAACTCTGGAAATAATTGTGAAGCAAATCTGTTTAACTCGATATTCTCTAATACGTGCCTATCTCTGAATAGGGCGTCCTGAAAAACAAATGGTCAATACTCTACCTCCTGCTCAGCCTTAGTGAAGACCCACGTAAGCAGTCTAACAAGGTAGGTAAGGGGTTCTGTGTTTCTTCAATAAATGTTTTAAAATTCAGTAGAAATTCTAAATGGGAATGTTAAGAGATGTTAATATCCAGAGTAAAACAAACCTCTTCAAAAAGGGGAGTATCTGCAAAGTCTTTGGAAAGGCTGGAAGCAAGAAATTTTTAATTAAATATAAGGATGCTTTAAAAATGTATTTTGTGTAAATACTCTAAAAACGAGAATTAAAGAAGCTATTCTCTTTAAGCATAAAACTGGATAATTAATTAAACATGCAAGACAGTCATTATCTGGAACACATTGGATAGATTTAATTTAGGTCAAGTCCATACTGGATGGATATTTTATTTTATTTATTGCTGATATAGCAATTTTGGTTGAGGATGTGGTGTTTTTGGCAACATTTTGCTAGTAGCAAATGTCCTAGTATAGTTGCAGTTATGCTGGCAAAAATGTCCTTTTGCTGGGATAACATACACCAGTTTGGCAAGTGAAATGAACTTTACTGTCAAATGCATTCTTTGGCTAGTATAAGCTGCCTCTTCATTAAGAGGGTTTTGTCGATACAGCTATACCAGCAAACCTTTTCTAGTATATACCTGATTTTAATTTACTATTAGGAAAGGCAATAACAGTTCAGACACATGGGTGGGGAAAAGATTATTTTAGCTACTGATGTGTTTGACTAAAGTAACTCACAATTAGATCTTTGTGTTTTATCTTTAAGCCGTCAAGTTATGCCACATTGTTTGCTCAAGCATTGCCACGAGATGCTCACTCAACTCCTTACTACTATGCTAGGCCTCAGAGCCTTCCATTGAATTATCAGGACCGCAATGCTCAGTCTGCCCAGAGTGCGGGCAGTATGGCGAGCAGTGGGATCAGCAGCATAAGCATGTATGCCCTGAATGGGCCAACGCCAACTCCACAGTCCCTCCTTCCAGGGTAAATTTTAAATGTTGCCTATAATGAAGACATTAAAAATATTTTTCAAGATTACTTAGCATTTTTATCCAGTGATTTCAAATTTCTTACCCATAGAGAATGTGCTTATTACTGTATCTACATACATTTTCAAAGCACTTTACAAAATAGCAAACCTCAAAATATTGTTATGGGTTTGAGATGATATATGGTTACCTTGTTCACTATTCCTGTTAGTGAATATCTTCATGTCACTCTCTTTTGCATTACACTCTGTTTCAACTGCGTGCCTGTGAAGTTTACGTGCCTTGCAGTCTTGGATACTGAGGTCCTCAGTTTATCTGCAGAACAGCTACGATAGAGGCAGCACTTGTGCAGACTTCACACGCTGTCCTGTTAACATTGTTTTCTTCCTGTCTTTTTAGACAATCCTATCAAGCTCCAGGGGTGGGAGATTGCCTTCGTCAACAGCTAGGTTCACGTCTTGCATGGGCTCTAACTGCTGGCCAGCCTTCATTACAAAGCTCTACCTCAAAAGGCCTTCCAAACACTGTGTCTCGCAATGTGCCAAGGTCAAGGCGAGAAGGGGAGACAAGTGGTGAGCAATATGCTTTTTGCTAAAGATTTCTTTTTTTTTTCCTGCAACTTATTTGTTTCCTTGTTTTGTTGTGACTATCCTATACTCTTCCTGGGAATAGCTTCTGTTCCATTGTGTTACTATATGTGAAGAACTTTCCCAAGAGGACAGATTTTAAGGCAGGAAGACAGCACATATACAAAAGAGCAGTGTGTTTGGCTATTAACTTTTCTACATTCCTACTGTGAGGGGGAAAAAATGGTTTGAGTACACATTCTCCCCATTCAAAATTAATCTGTTCTTTGCTATTGCAAGTAGCATAGACCCAGTCCATTGCTGTGGACAGCAGGACTAAGTAGCAGAGCAGATGTATTGTGAATGAATATGCTCTTGAAAGCTTCAGTGTCTATGATGATAACCAAAAGTTTTAGGGGAAATGGATAACAAGAGGGACAAAACCCCCAAACACATGGAACCACTTATATTCACATATACACTGGATCCCCGCTAGAACGTGGGGTTTTGGTTCCATGCGCAATCCCTGCGTTAACCAAATTCATGCTATAAAGACGCGCATTCTAGCAAGGATCTGCTGGATAAGTAAAATGTGTAACTGTGTTTTATTATCTGAGTACACAGTCCTTGAAGTACCACCTCGCTGACACAGTTTGCCGCGATAATATTGAATAGTGCAGTCCTTTTAAAAATTATAATTGGTTAATTTATCTTACTTACATTGCTGTAAATCTGGACTGAATAGACTTTGAAGGAGCCGCTCATGGATTTACATTAACTGAGTGAAGAATTTGACCAGTTTAACTAGCTAACTCAACTATGAAGCAGCTGTTGAGGAAAGTTAACCTTCCACCTACTTGTATTCAAAAAGCTCTCCCATTCTTGTATGAACAAGATCAACGCTGAATAGTGACTAAAAAGAGACAAGGTGCCTCACAATACCATATTTTTAAATTGCTTCCTGAATAAATGTGGTAAGTTAGCAAATAAAAGATTTCCTAGCTGTCAGCCCTGCTAAATGTGTCCTGGATTTGAAAATTAAGCTGGGTTATTCCAATTATGTGTGGTGTTGCTAGGAAAAAAAAAAAGACCAAATGGAGTGTACATTTGTAACTGAAGACAGAACTTGGCTTTGCAATTAGAATCTGATTAACAATACTGTGAATGCATGAGAGGAAATATATAATTTAGCCCATTCTCTTATTGTCCCGTTAGCTTTTTAATGCTAATATAATTTGAAAAGTAATAAATACTTATTTTTCTCAATGTACCAGCAGGTATGACTCTTAATTCATACAAGGAACAGATTATATTAAGTGTACATGAAGTGTCAGTCACTTTTTGGAGTAAAACCACATTCCCTATATAAGAACAGGCAGCTATTGAAATTTACAAAACATACAAATAATTACAGAGCTCAGTAAATAGGCTGATTACTGTTAATTGGCATTCTCTGATATTGCCTCTGCAAATGTGCAGTTCAGGAGTTGTGAACCTGTTCTAGAGCTGTCTTACAGTTGAAATGCTAGTTGTAAGAGTGCACCCACGTTTTAGCTGAAACTATAAAAGGATCCCCCACCACACTGTCGTATGCCCTCAGTTCCTCTCTCCTTCCTCCAGACTATTGATTTTCTGAAGAAGGGAGAAAGGAAGAGAAGGTTCATATGGATCTGCAGATACAGTGACTTTGGAGAACCTTTTCTTTTTTCTGTTGTGAAATAAACTTCTTCAGGTAACATTTTTCAGCTATGTTTGAGAATTTGTACCCTCTAGACTGATGGGAATGTTTTAAAGCATAACATAGACTAGCATTGTTTGTCTGTGAGGTGTTCAGAAAACCTTGCTACATTTAAGGTTCAGGATGTTGATATGATGCCAGTCTCTCTTGGCTTCTGTAGGTTGTGTCCTTAGATGACCTAGCTGGCTTCCTTAGCCTAAACCAGGCACATCTGTATCTTCTCCCCAGACTTCTGTAATAAGACAAAGGAACTCACTGGGGTTCCCAGATCAGGACAGCTCTCTTGCCAGTTCCAGAAGAGGCAGCATCCTATTAAGAAAGAATCTGTAGTTGATACTGAGAACATTGTCAACACTGAAATGTCTTAGTTCTTAGCCTCCAAATAGGGTCACAAAAGTACAGGATACTGGAAGACCCAGCAAATGAAGAAAAGCTGCTCACTGTCTTGAATTGCCTTCTGTAAATTGCTTTTGTGCCTCAGACTAGTTATCAGTCTGGACTTCAATCAGAGCTGTGAACTAGAGGACAAATTGGATGCTCCGGCACCTGAAGCTGTACATACTCAAGAGCTAGAACTTTTTCTAGGAGCATTACTTAAATTTATCTCTGCATTTACTTTGCCTTGGATTTAAAGGGTGTACAGGTGAAAATGTTTGAGTGATTTCCCAGCACCCAACATTGGAGTAGGTTTTAAACGTGAAACCAGGATATTTTTCTCATAAGAAACGTTTTTTTAATAAGCAGATCTCCTTCATGGATGAGCTTTATTGTCTCCAAAGGAGACTATTGAAAAATTAACTCTGAAACAACAAACAAGTTTCAACTGTGCAGTCAAGAAAGGACAAGGAATTATTCAGGGCTACCTGCACTTATTGTAAGATCGAAACGGAGTTGACCTTAAAGGCTGTCTGTTCCTTTCATAATCTCTGAAATGTTGTGCTCAGTTTAGAGCGCACGCATCTGACGGCTGAACTGCTTTGGTATGTTTTCAGGTATAGGCAAATGGCTTTCTTTGTGCCTCTCGGGACAATTTCATCATGGAAAACTTTAAATAAATAGAAGGAAGTAGTTTTTGTTTTTCAATTCAACTTCTATAACTTTTAAGAAGAATAATCTAAATATCCTTACAAATCTAAACAGTGTTAACCAATGTTTTCTTTTTTAGGTAATGTTGAAATAACTGAAGCAAACCTTGTAAGAGACATTTTGTACGTCTTCCAGGGAATAGATGGCAAAAACATCAAAATGTGCAATTCTGAAAACTGCTATAAAGTAGAAGGAAAGGTACTGTACAGTTGCTATCACTTTATGAATGGAATCAGAACAAGCAGGAAAGCTTAGGGAAGAGGGATATCATCGGAATGTACAATATTTATATACACTTTATGTTCAATTTAATTTTTAAGAAAACCCATCTTATCAGCAATACCCAACAGCTCTAAATGTATCCACTATCATTGGTCAAACCATCTTCAAGGCCACTTCTTGTGTACTGCCTGCAAAAAAGATGGAGGAGGAGAGTGGCTTTACAGACTAGTTCAGAGAGGGCATTGCATGCATAAAGGGGCAGTGTAGGATAAAGGATGGAGATGATCCTATCGACGTGGACGAGGCTGGTATTATTGGATGTTAGGTGTGTTAAGAGGTGGGGTGGATAATTGAGAAGGTGCGGACCTGTGAAGGGCCATGAAAGTAAGTACAAGCAATTGTGTATGATGGATAAAGAGGAAACTTACGATAGTTTGCAGGGTACCCTCTAACAAGAAGGAATCTTGCCTATAGTGGCTGGGTGTTAGCTTCCTAACATCTCTATCCTTTCAGCCATTGAAGCACTCTCCTTCGGACTATGCCAGCCCTGTCGTTGCCTTTCAGGTTAACAAGAAATGCATCTAAGTCCTTGAGTCTTTAAGCATTCCCCTGTGATATCCAGCCCCTTACACTTGGTACTCACAGAAATCCCAGAGCCTTCTGCTTTCAGAGGAGCAATGCACCCCAGTTTACCATTTTTACCTTTAAATCACCACTCCTGTGTAACACATAGTACAGGAACCAGGGTCCAATCTTTCCTGAAACAACCCTTCTCAACAAGATGTCTCCTCACTGAACGGAATGAATGTCTTTCTCTACCCTCTGATATATACTGAATCAGTCTTTTGTCTTTATTAACAAACAGGTAGATGCCCTGTCTGTTAAGTTTCCTTTTTACCTCCAGCAGGTTTTGATGTTTATAGTTTCTTTCATGGTTTTCCATTGACCTTTCTGGGCTGTTGCAACCGTGGACAGTTGAGCAGTACGTTACATAATTGGTATGATGGGATAGCTTAATTTTGGCAATTAATTGATCTTTGATTATTAGCAGATGAATATGCCCAGTGGTCTGTGATGGGATGTTAGATGGAGTGGGATCTGAGTTACTACAGAGAATCCTTTCCTGGGTGCCGGCTGGTTAGTCTTGCCCACATGCTCAGGGTTTAACTGATCACCATATTCGGGGTTGGGAAGGAACTTTCCTCCAGGGCAGATTGGCAGAGGCCCTGGAGGTTTTTTGCCTTCCTCTGCAACGTGGGGCACAGGTCACTTGCTGGAGGATTCTCTGCACCTTGAGATCTTTAAACAACAATTTGAGGACTTCAGTAACTCAGACATAGGTTAGGGGTTTGTTACAGGAGTGGGTGGGCAAGATTCTGTGGCCTGCGTTGTATAGGAGGTCAGACTAGATGATCATAATGGTCCCTTCTGACCTTAAAGTCTGAGTCTGTAATTGGCTAGCCAGTGAGGGGTGATAACTTCCTCATGCTTGAATGGACCAGCACTGAGCCTTCTGGTTTCTCAGTGACTCATTTGAACTCCAAGACCATAAAGGATATAATTTTCATGTTGTTCTGTATATATTAATTGTACACACATCTCGCAGTGATTATTGGTAAGTTACAGTAGAGACCGCATACAATATCCTTCTTGGATTAATGCCATGAAAGTTTTGTCATAGGTGAGGTGAGTTTGTCTGGTCTCAGACAGTTGCTTGTAAAGAACCGTGAATCCTTTGCCTGTTGGTACCAGTGGGTCTCTGTGTCACAGAGCTAATGGAGGAATTCGAAGGGAAGTATGAGAAATGCATATTGAGAAGAATAAGGAGGGAATGTTATCTAAGCTGTAGAATTTTTGTTGGTCTGGGAAAGGGCAATGTGGGTGTTACAGAAATTCTCCAGAAAGGGCCAGATTTTGGACTTTAATGTACTCACCCTACACACACCCACATAATATGTAATTTAAAAGATTATTATATATACATTCAGATAAGATACGATGTGGAGCAGTCAAGTGGTGCTGTAAGCAGGGTGAAACAATGGTAGCCAAAGTGAGTGTCATTTTTTGCGCAGTACTGGAAACACTGCAATATGATTGACTACAGTTTTTACTGTTTAAGTTAATTTCTACACCTTAAGGTGGTATTTATTGGTCAAAGCTATCAAATGACAATGTATTAAAAGATTTTTATTAGTTTTGCATGGACAAGTATTTTTTTTCCAGAAAAAATGCATGTAGCAAAAATGGCGAATATCCACATTTTGCAATATGCTAAAATGAAATGTTTTCACATCACATATTCTTAATTGTCAAAGTATCTACCAAGTGATTATAATAGTTTTGTATAATAGTTTCAGCTGAAATTTGCTGCCCAGATCAGTTTCCCATAGTTTGTACAAAATAATGGAAAAGCTTTATTTGTACGTTTATGTGTACGTGTAAATGTACTTGAATCCTAATGTAATACTTTTACATTTGTAAACCTTTGTACATACAATGTAGCATCTAGTCTGCCTGACAGAAGGCTTTAATTTGTCATTGCCTGTGCATGCAGTACTAGCCTTTGAACTATTCTGAAAACTAGGTTTTTAATCCAGTACTCTTATGCACAGATCAGTATTAATTGAGAGATGGCAATACACAGCTTCATATTGGACTTCAGTCAAAGTGCTCACCAAACAAAAATGGCAATTTTGATACTAACAGATCTAGTTTATATCTAATTTTAGCACATATCTATATACTTGTGCAAAGTGAGAAGTGGTGGTGGTAATGCTAACAATATCCTTTGGGAATTTTACCTCTACAGGGATGTTACAGTATAGGAAGATATGGCAGATACAAGGCTTTTAAAGCGTACATCAAATAGAAGAAGACTCTCCACAAACTTTGAAAAATGTTATTTGTCAAGAAAATCAAAAGAATGTAAAATTTGTCAAAATCCATCAGTGCTGGACAGAATTCTTGGTGCTGGCAGCGGAAGCCAGGAGAGAGGAATTGTGTTGGCAGCTACTGGATGAGTTTTCTAATTTAGATGATGTGCTACCTATACTTCACAGGGTTTGCTTTCAGAAATACATAAGTAGAATTTGGTGCATGTCAGAGTTGTACTAGACTCAGGAAAGAAAACAGACTCTGAATCCAATCAGAGAGTATCATATTCACCTGGTTTTGTAGCCACCAGAGCAAGCACGCTCTCCAGCATTTCCTTCTGTTGCATTGTTGGCTTGAGGCAAAGCACACAATATGGACAAGAAACATCATAAAATAGAAATATTTGAGAGAGCAACCAAACTAAGGGAGGCATCACTTCAAAGAAGAGATGACATTTCATGGAATATCTATGTAAGACTTGAGTGTTAAGGATGCAGTTTATCACTCAATGTGCCTTTGTTCCTACTTGAGTAAAATGAATCTTAAAGCAAAGCGACGTAGTTATACTGCAAAATAATCATCTTATGACATTGCATTTTACCAGCTGATTGAAGAGAGAGACAGTGATCTTATGTACAGCAAGAAGGCTGTTCTCCTTTCCAAGCTGCTACAAAGATATAAATCCCTACTTCCCTTAGATATAGATACTGCAAGCTATTTCAGTAGCAACTTCTGAAACTTCATGTCATGAATAGAATGGACAAGGCAAGTCTATCGTCATTCTGTCCAGCTCAATAACACTATCTGACTTTAGTCAAGCTGCTAGTAATCTGAAACAGTAACTTAAGTCATTTGAGATTGTTTGTAGATGTTCTTTTGGTGTGTGAGCCTGATGAACAGCTTTTAAATGAACAGGTAGCTTAGTATAATGCCACTTCAACCCTTGTGTCTGAAATAGTCAAAATGAAAGCCTCCGAATATTATCCAAAGTCAGGTCATTGTAATTTTCAGAGGTCGTTTGCTTTCATGCCCCAATTGGAACAGGAGTGTCTCGTTGGTTGGTTGGTTGGTTGGTTGGTTGGTTGATTGAGGCGTATAATTCAGCCAGCAGTTCCGAAGACACTGAAAGATGATGCCTCTTAGTTGTGGAGTGCATAGTATTAACAGATTCAAATCTCATCCATGAAGGAGATGATGATATACACATCAACGTAGAGGCCATTGATGGAAATAATACTTTCCAATGAAAGGCTAGAGTGGTATTTCAACAACAGGCTGCAGATAGTGATATTTCTTGTGATGCTGGACTGAAGTGCTGGAGAGAAGTCACTTGCTCTCTCCAGGCAATGAGTCTCTTGTGCAGTGTCCAGAACTGATTCACTGTGGAAAAAGTACTTGAGGAAAATGAACTCTTGTCACCTACAAATGACTGCTGTTTGAGATCTCTTTTGTTGTCTTTTATGACTTCTACCTCATGATGTCCTACCAATACCAAATGATGTTGACATTGTTCATGCTCAGGTGATTCCAATCTGGACTGATTTTCAGCCATAAGCTTGCAACTAAGAGCACCTACGCAAAAGTTACATCTACACTTTTTTTGTGGATGCCAGACCAGCTGATATGTCCACAGTCTACTACAATGCTGAAATGTAAGGTAATCTCATCAGCCCTAGAACAAGCAGTATACCATTCAGACCATGGAGCATTAGTCATATGCAGTTGCTCAACAAGTGAAATGGACTCTCCCAAACAAGCTTGGTACCAATGTAATTTGCCTGAATAGTTTTTCGCAGCCTGTGCTGTTTTTACTGCATTTTTGGGGAGATGACTGGAGAGGAGTTACTCCTGTATTTCTAGCATTTTGTCTGGCAAATGTTGGGTGACCACTCAAGATGTTTTGAGTCTGAAGGCACTGAGCCCTTGCAGCATCCTCAAGCTCTTTAATGACATGTTATAATTCAGCATATGCTGCTACTAGTATTGGAGGAATTTCAGACATGGGGGTGTTCCCAGTCTACTACATTCAAGTTTTGGGATTGCTTTCTTCAGGTTGTAGAGATACTACTTCTAAATGTCTATGCAGAGTGAGGAGATGGTTGGAAACTTCATCTGCACATACAGTATGTCATATTGCGTACTTCTTTATTGCTAACAGGCCCAACTATTCCAGGTGGAAATCAGTCTACCTTCTTGATGTGTTAAATCTTTCAAGTACACAGTGCTTTTGAACCTGGCGAACTTGCTGTGCATCAGACTCCGTGTTCTTTTAATGGAATTTGGAGTGATGTGGGAACAGAAAACTGTTATCAAAGACTCAAAGCGCAGCAGTAGGATTGTAGGACTGACCAGAAGGAAGCTAGCTTTTGTCAGGTGGACCCTCGCAAGACATGTCCTGAGTGGATATGCAAAAGCCAAGAGAGAAAAGTGACCTAACGAGACAGTCCCCAAACAAGTCTTTTCATCCCTCCTCAGTGCAGAGGCAGAGCATGTTACAGCTCTTACCAATCATATCTCGAACAATATGGCAAAGTCATGTAGCCATGACTCACATCCAAAGATGCTTATCAACATATCCACTAGGCTGCATGTGACATCAGATGTACGAGAGTCTTTACTGAAAATAGCAGATGTTGATGAAGAACAAATAGATTTGTGAGAAGTGCACTTGACTGGGCTGAAGAAGCTACATGTCCCATCAGAATCAAGAAATCTAGCAACAGAACATGGCCAAGACAACCAAATTTAAGTCTGGTAAGGGATGGACAGTCACAGCAGCCATCAGTCTAGAAATTTATTTTCTGAAGAGCCCTTTCCTTATCAAGAAGCAGAGATGATGTTTCAGTGGTAACTGTTGTTCACCTATTAGGGCTTGTGCCTCTGTTCCTCTTCCATGCTGATGAATGAGAAGAGCAGACAAAGCTGAATTTAAGACATCAGCTAGAAGCTCAAGCTGAAAGGATGTATGAGCTAAGAGCATTCAACAAAGAAACCCCAATGTACATCAGATGCCATGGCTATCATTCAAATGATATCTGGAGACAGATTTCACACAATTGATGAATTGGCTGCCAAGTACTTGAGGTAGGTCCTAAAAGGATTGACAAAGCTAATTCTTTAATCTAAGTCTTTGACAGATATGAGAACAGTAACTGTGAACTGCAGCTAGACAGAATCTAAAGTTGGATGCAAGAAATACCAGATAATTGCTGGAAGCCCTGTGCCTCCATAGAAGAAGTTTCTAAATATGGCGTCCAACAAGCAGTTACTTGTAACATTCCTCTGAATTTATCGTTCAAAGTGCACCTGTGTGTAGGAGCACACCCAGCACAAACATTCCTTCTTGCTGGAGGCTTTTCCAGTGGTGAAGCAGCAAAGTCCATCACCAGTAGAAGTGCTGAAGAAGCCCAGAGCTTGTACATTGCTCAAAAGGAAGCAGACACCAGCATGCTTCTGCCTGCTGCATGTGCCAATATGGCTTTTTTTTCTCTTAGTCCTGGTCTATGCTGGGGGTGGGGTGAGGTCAACCTAAGATACGCAACTTCAGCTATGCTACGTGTAGCTGAAATTGGTGTATCTTAGGTCAATTTACCTGGCTGTGAGGATGGCGGCGAGTCGACTGCTGCCCCTCCCCATCGACTCCGCTTCCACCTCTCACGAGCTGGAGTTATGGAGTCGACGGGGAGCATGTTTAGGATTGATTTATCCACGTCTACACAAGACATGATAAATCGATTCCCCCATAGAGAGATCACTACCCGCTGATCCAGCGGGTAGTGAAGACCTGCCCTTGGTGTGAAAGGAACCATAGTAATTAGGTCACCTGATACAGATATTTTGGTCCTTGCTGTTCACTTTTGGGCACTGTTACCAGCACAACTGACAAGCATTGCTTTATACCAGTGCGTACAGTTTGACACACACACTCACTCCATCTTGTGCAAGATACTTTCTGCTGTACATGCATTAACAGGGTGTGACTCTGTCATCTTTATAGGTATGGGGCAGGGCGTGGGATTTGACAACATTAAACACAAACATAAGGAGCTTTCTGCTTAAGAGATCTTGCTAAACTGGGAGTGAATGATTGACAAGGCACAATTTCTGCAGGAAGGAAATTGGTAGCAGTGCTGTATGTCCAGGCCAAGAAAGAAAAGGACACTCACAGAGACTTGAATTGCTTGTGTCTCAATGTAGCTATCAAAAAGGACAAGTCACTGCCAAACTCCCACTATGTGAGACAGTTTTGAAGAGCATGTCAAAAGAGGCATCTTTGCAAACAAAAGTTTGGATGTCTTCTCGACAGACATTGGATCACCATTGCAAAATAGATAGCAGTTCATCATCCACATTTTTCTTCTTCTATTCTTCGAGGGCCCAATGGCACCTGAGCTTCTGCAAAACTTATTCAGGCTTGTACTAGTAGGGGTTGCTGCACAATCAACTATGTCTGTAGTCAGAACAGTCTTCCCTGTACAGAACTGTGTTCATGCCTTGGAGATGAACACTGTAATAATCCTTGTGGTCTTGATAGTAATCGTTATGATCTCTAAGATGATAATATTGACTAGATATGTCACCAGTGCTATTATATTTAAATGATACTTGTGCAAATTTAATATGATTGTTGTGATGCTTTGAGGTTTAAAAAAAAATCTAATTTGGTCTCTCCAAATTATAAATAGTCATAAAACTAACAGAAATGAATGCACATATTTCAACATGGTCATTTGAAAGTGTTTGATGTTGTTTTTTATCTCTATGTTTATGATAACAGCACTGCTAGACAGCTCCACATCATACCCCGTCTTAAAATAGACATAATAAGCTTTCAAATGATGTATGATGTGCATGTGTAGAGACGGTACATTAAGTCAATCAAATTGGTGGTATCTGCTGCTCACCTAAGAAAATGAGGGCCTCAACAAGATTTCTAGCTGTGTGTATAGAAAGAGAGAGAGGTAAAAAAAACAACCAAATCTTAAAAGTGTTATGGGAGAAATGGGAAGATATGGCCATGATAGGAATCCGATTCATGTCCTGAAGAGTCAGGTATAGTGGTATTGTCAGCAGTGTTAGAAGATAGAGATGGAGCAGGTATGGATCTAAAGAGTTAACTTTTGATCCTGTTACTGGTGATCTGTCCAAACAGGCTCTAGATAGGCTGAGATGTGGGAAACGTCAGGAATGGGAAGGCTAGTCTGTAAGTTGCCATTATAAAGATAGTAGTTGAATCTATGTGATCTGATGAGCTCATCTAAGTAAAAGAGGAAGAGGCGGAGGGGCCATAAACTGAATTTTAGGAAAGCAGGAATATAGTAGAATTACCCATTTTTAAAATATACAGTCTCCAAAGAAGTAAGGAGAACCAGGAGAAGTCAGAGATGTTGAGGACAAGATGCTGTGAAAGGAAGTACAACTGTGTTTAAAAGCAGCAGGAAGGTCAGGGAGAAAGGAGATGGAATAGTGACACTGAGGGTCTGGTGACAGCCGTTTCAGTGAAGCAGACTGGAAGCCAGATATGCGGTGGAGGTGTTCTGTGGTGGAGCTGGAGGAGAGGATCACAAGACAATGATTGTCAATGGTGCATCTAGTGAGTTTAGAAATGAAGACTAAAGATGGAGCCAAACTTGGAGAGGCCAGAGAGATGAAGGATCAACTTTTTTGAGGCTGCAAGGAGACTAGAGTATGCTTGTATTGTAGGGGCAAGGAGCCAGAGAAAAGAGGTAAGGGTGGGGGAGCAGTGGACCCTTGGGTGGATCTAAATGCTTTCCTTAACCCCCTCTACACTTTTCAGCTGGTTGCTGCTGCTTATAGCATGAGTAGTACAGTGACAGTCCTTCAACTGCCTTTAAGTGTTCATTCATATGAAGGATAATAGGTTTGGTTCTCATGCACTCCGCTGCTCTGGCAGCGTAACATACCCTTATAGATGGTGAAAATTACTTTCAGGCCACTTCATGGTGCCAAAGCAGTGTAGAGTCGCCATCATAAATGAAAATCAGGCCCAGTTTTGTGTGTGTTGGGCTTTTTGTTCTTTTAGTTGGGGGTCTGCACATGTGAAATTCATAAACTACCTTTTCATGAGATGATCAGGTATCCAAACAATAATTGGGGAGATTTTTCATATCCAGGTAAATCTCTCTCAGCAGCTTGCTTTTACAAAGCTTTCCTTCTGCCTTTGCAGAATACAAAGCCTGAAAACTCTCCCAATCCCTTCTTTCCAGAGATTCCAAACTGCTCTGAGAGTCAAACTGGGTTCTTCCCTTCATATGCATCATTGCCAGTAATAAAAGTTCTGCATAGTGAATTAATTGTGTCTTCAGATACATCTGTGCAGCCCGAATGTCTTTGGCTTTTGCCCTTAGTGATAAAACTAATAAGCAGTTTTAATGCACGAGAAAGCAAGGAACTTGGATTCCATTCTTGTAGTTGTGTTGGATGTGCATTACTAATCAAAAAGTTGTCAAAACTTACATTTGCCCATGAAGGGAGCAGGTATGTCTCCGAATACACAGGAGCAGATTTATTTAGTAAGTGCCTTTTGCACATGGTAATTTTTCAGAGTAAAAACACAGAAAATATATATAGACACAGGTCAAATATCCATATTAATATTGTTAAGCCTGTTGGTTACATTCAGCAGTTAGTGAGCTTGTGGAGTCCCACACTTGACTTAGTTGGCGTGGATGTAATCTCACTAAGCTGTTTTTGTTCTTTCCTCTCATATGTCACTGAGGGTCACTCCTCACCAAGTGCCCTTGCTTGTGGAATTCTTAATGTGTTGCTGTTGTCATCTGTGTGCTAAAGTTGTGGGTGAAACTTCCAGTTCCACTTATTGTAAACAATTTCCAGTATAAAACCCTGCTTTCAGTTGTAACTTTGCCAAACTATAGCCATTTGGGCTGAAATTTTCCATGCTGGGTTTTTGTCTCAGGCCGATTTTTAAAAAAAAACAAAACCAAAAAACACTTTTTTTTCTTCAAAAACTATTCGGCCATATATGAGAGCAGAGAGGAAAATACTGTGTTTTGTCAACGTTAGTCTTACCACAGTTTCACAGAGAAGCTGTAGCACCTCTCAGCTTAGAAGCAGGGTCTTGAAATTTGGCAGGGGCTCTAAAGTCAGATGCCTTTTGCTGTTTCCATGAAAATGCACCAGATCTGCCTGAGTTATAAGCCTCTGAAAATGGCCACTTGCAAATGCTCAGAGACTTGTTAGCATTTGGCAGCTAAATTCTTCAAAGATTTTTGTCTGCACTGAGCATGTTCCCAGCCCAGGACTGACCAGGACTTTTCCAGCAGTTGCTCCTCCCAGCTGCTGTGGCACAGAGCAGCAAAACCACGAACAAGGCTTTCTCTCCTGTGCTCTTTGCTCCTCCTGTTGATACCCAGGCAATGTGAAGGAGGAAGCAGCCTGACAAATACAGAAGAGTGAGCACCTGGATGGAACAGAGGCAGGTTAGTGGAGGGGATGAAAGGGGATAGCAGGTCTGTAATCACTAAGAACACACTCCCTGTCCAGGACTTGGAATTGAGCTCTTGATTCCTGAGTCTCTGCTGTCTAGTAAATGCAAAGTATGGATCTTATTTGCTTCTAGTGGCTGGTCCACAAAGAGGATAATAGTGTAGTGCTGCTACCATTAACTTCATTAATTCAGGTACTAGAGGTTTGTGGATCTGAAGGTTCCAGCTCTGCTGCTCACTTACCTGGGATTCTCTGTGATGGAATTTTTTTATTTTTTTATTTTGGTTTGCATTTTTTTAAAAAGTAGGAAATTTCATTAAACCTATGTTAAAAGACCATTGAGGTTGCAAAGTCAAGCATTCAGAATTTAAGAAAGGCCAAAATTAACATTGCTTGTTCACCTTTAATGTGGCCACCTTATATGTGTACATTATGATAGTCTTTAATTACGTGCTCACTTTTGTTTTTTTTCTCTCAGAATCCCTTCAGGGTAGGAGATGAATGGCATTCGCTGAATGAGTTTGCTCTATGCTGAGCAAAGAGATACTTGGAGAAATAGGGAGGGATTGCTTTTGTTTTTTTAATCCAGACTTAATGAGCTTTTGTTGTTTTGCTAACTTTGTAGGTTAGCCTCTCCAAATCGCTCAGAGATACCACAAGCAGACTCGCAGAGTTAGGATGGCTACACAATAAAATAAGAAGATACACAGACCAGAGGAGCTTGGATCGTGCCTTTGGGCTTGTAGGTCAGGTATGTTGGATACAAAGATGGCCAGGTTACAAAACTTTGGTTTCATTCCCTTTAGAACTGCTGGATCTAGAAATACAATACGGGAATGGTGGGGAGACTCTGGAGAATTCATAACGTGGAGTCCTTCTGTATCATTTGATTTACTCCTGTATGGACTGTCATTGTTGGCTGTGAGCCAAAATCTGGGTGTAGGGTAAAGGAGCTCTCAGCTGAGTCATAATAGGGTTCATTCTTGCTAGTTCTGTGGAGTACTCTTGCCCTTCTATCCCCAGTTGGGAGTGCCTCCTCCATAGACTTAAGTTAATTTTTTTAAAGTTTACTTTTATATTTAAACAAAAATAATAATCCAGGAATGGCATAGTGGCATCTCTGAGCTAATTAAAGTGTACCCACTTGCATTGTTAGGAGAGAGATTCTGCTTTACTTTGTAGTTCTCCCCTGAAAAATGTGTAAGGGAACACTCTTGACTAGCTGATAGATGATGTTCATTGATGTTAAATAAAATACTGCACTACTGAGGCTGAATGCAAATCACCAGTTATCTGCTGCCATTTCTTTTGAATGCAACATCAAAAGAATGTCAATTTTTGTTTTTATAGGTCCATCATCATGATTTATAGTCTGCAGTAACTGCACAGCTGCTGTAAAACCTAAAACCACATTTACTGCTAAGGCATTCCTGTTTCCTATCACTTGCTCCCTCTGTAAAACTGGATATTATCCCTTCTGAGTCATCAGAAATGTTGTTGTCCCTGCCTCTAGCCATAACATCCTACCTAATCTGCAAAGAAAGTGAAGTGCTCCTCCCTTCAGTCTAATTTTTCTTGAGGTCAGTAGAGACACTGTGGTGCATTCTGCTTTTCTATCGTTTTTATTCTGTCCCCTTCTGACTGTCTCAATTTCTAGGTGAGGTTTCCTACCCTCTTTCATAGAATAGTTTCCTGCTTATGCTTATTTTCACTGTCTCTGGTTTTAGTCTTTCATTTCACAAAACAAGAGACTGTAAATTCCTCAGTAAATTAATTTTTTTATATCTCTGACATCAAGTACACATTTCAGGGCCTGTGTAGAATGCTGTGTAGGCCATCAAGTGTATCTGTATAACTTTCCATTCATGATTTGTGTCTGAAACTAGCATTTGTATGACTTCTGTGGCATCAGTGTATGAGGATAAAGCTGTATAATTTACTTAAGCTGTCAGTAACTAGGTAGAAGACCATGTTTTATCATTCTTGAACACTTCTTTGACAATTTCAGATGCTGCATGCTCAGCATTAAGAACTTATTATTGCAAATATATTGTGCAGTTGAAAGCTTCTTTAATTTGCTGTCTCCGAAAATCTCATCCTTATTTAGAGCACACGCAGAAAATTACACATTTATTTTTAAGCCTAAACCACCTGTATATGTTACTGTTAACTCAGCTTTTTGACTGAAATATGAGGGTCAGAAACTAGCCTGTCAGCTATTAGCAATACATGTCAGATATATTGCACGTTGACCTTTTTATTTTTCCACCTACACTACTTAATTGTTGCTACTTTTCCAGGATAATCAGCAGTGAAATATAATTACCTTACATGTTCACACTTCTCAAAGAAACCATCAAAGTAGAGTTGAGGTGCTAAGCATTTTAAATTCCCTCTCTTGAGCACAAGTTCTACTTTCCCCTTGAAACCATGTTGTAAGCCATGTCAGACTTCTAGGATAATATCCAGTTTTCATTGCATACTTGGTATCCCAAACCTTATTTTACCAAGTAATTGCAGTTGCCGCTGAATGCAAATTTGAACTATTAAAGTTCATTTCTTTTACTGATGATCTGATGTCCAGTATGACTGTAAATGCTTTGAATGCTGAAGTTAGAAATGTTTAACATAAGGAATGTGGATAAATAACATTTAACTAGTGCCTTTGAGTGTTATCTTACTGTAGACCCTATTTTGCCCTTCAGTTTAATGGGCACTGCTTTGGTAGATTGTGCTGAAGAAATAAGTGAGAAGAAATGGAAAGTAGGGTTACATGTCGTGGAGTTTTTATTCTTCAGCAATCTGTACATAACTCTTGACCCCTGTCTGGAATAGGATAAACTTATTCTCTCTTGCATTTCTCTTTCTTGCTTATAAAATCGAATTGAAGAGAGGAACACTTTCATTTACTTTAAAGGATAGGATCAAATGTCAGGACTGGTTACATTTTTCTTAATCTGGAAAGGAGATGATTCTTTTGATAAAGAACTTAAATTTATGGAAGGAAAATTAGGATCTTTCTTCCTTCTGTCAGTAATAATTATTCAATGGGATACATCTAAGGTAGCAAATAGTTAGTTTACTTTTACAGAGTACTGTTAGCTCCAGTTTTTTTCTTTGGATTTGCCTAACTTGGTTTTAGGCTGATGGGGATAGGGAGTAGATAAATTTCACTGTATATGATGTAGCAGACTTCTTTATGTAAATATACTGACATGGACTGTTTCCAGTTAAATTTGTGAAGGCAGATATCAAAATTGCTGATTTACTTTGATTAGCAAAGAAGTTTAGATATTTCATAAAGTGTTAATCATTTGTTACTTGAAATAGATTAAAAAACAACACACATCTGTCACAGTTCAAAAATGGTAATCAATTTTTGAAAATTTGATTAGTCTTTTTAGCCTACTGTGCCAGGTTAACATAATTAATAAATAGTGATAATAGAGAGTGATATTTCATATCCTCTCCTAGATCAATTTCCACCCAAATAATAATAAGTAAAAATTTCTGGCTAACTGTTTTCAACTGCCTTCAGAAAAATATTTAATCGAAACAGTAGTTCAGTTATTTTTTGGTTATACTCTAGCAATATAGGCCTTCTTGGAAGAAGGTGACCAAATGGTCTGTGATGCTTTTGTTTCTGATGGAATGCTATATTTGCAACTACTAAAAGCTCATTTAAGTCAATGAAAGTCTTTCTGTTGCAGTGGTTTTCAAAATTTGTTGGCCCTTTCCAAATACTGTAGTCTACTGTGTACCCCCATCTGAGAAAGGGACATGGCAATCTAATCAAAGGTGTACTATGTCTTACTAAATAAAATCTGTTGTCCACCATTATAGGATTTTTCTTGCGTACCCCCTGATGAGAGCTCACGTACCCCAGTTTGAAAACCATTATTCTATTGACTTCTTTGAGCTTTGGGTCAGGCCTTTGTAAAATTGACCACATTATCATGGAGTGCACCTTTCAGACCATTTAAACTTTTCATTATTGTTGGTCTTCCTTTTCTTCAGTGTCAGGTGAGGAATGGCAGGTGGTTATCACATGTTCCAATGCCAAAATGTACAATACTAATTTAAACAAGTAGCACCTAAAGAGGGAATATTAATTCTTTTCAAAGCACAACAGAAGAATGTACTGGCTTGCCATGATGTACACAGACCTCTCCTTTATATATGATACTAGTTTTTAACTCTGCGTTTTTATTTAACATTTTATATTGCGGTCATGCCTAGAGGCCTCAATTAAATTGAGATCCTTTTGTGCTAGGCACTGTACAAACCTAGCAAATGCCATTCTTGCTCCCAAGAAGTCTGCAGTCTTCATACAACTCATATGAACAATGCTGTTGTACTGCTCATATTTTTTTTTTTTTTAACCATTTGAGAACCCAGTTACTTAGGGTATTGAAGTCAGAATTTACACTGTCAGTAGAATTAAGTTGGTAGCCAGCAGAAATTTTCTTGTTCCAATGTATATACCTATTAGCTGCATGCTGAAGAAACAGGCAGCAGCTGGTGCATTCTGGATGATACCTAATTTGGCTTTCTTGAAGACATTTTAGTTAAGTTTGGGTTTTTAAAAAAGGCGCAATCTTAATATCAGTGTTTTAAAATGCTAGATAAAAGTGAAAATGGAAATAGCATTTATTTGATTTTTTTCATCTCTTTCCTTCCGCCTCCTGCCACCCCCTCAGAGCTTTTGTGCTGCCTTACACCAGGAACTCAAAGAATACTACAGGCTTCTCTCTGTTCTACACTCCCAGGTAAATTAATACTTCTGATTTGGTTCTTGAGTTCACCCTTTCGTGTTTACAAATCACTAAATAATTTTCTAGACAATTGTGACTTTTGGTTAGACAGTTTTTATTTAGCTAACTGGTACAATATGAGCATTGTAAAAGCATGAATCTGGTTGGGGAAGGGTCTGTCTATGTGGCATCTGGCAGCTATGAAGTAAGATACCAGGTGTGTCACTCTGAAGCCTGGAGTGTCTATAGAGACTGTATGAAGTAATGGAAACAGCTACAAGCATGGTTGAGGACTCTTGTATTCAGAATATCACCAGGTTGAATCATCACTCAGTTTTGCAGTCTATTACCATCCAACTTTTAAATTCTCAGCCATTTTGATTTCATGAATTACATCTGTGCACATTTCTTCTTTTAGTGCTTGCATATATTCATTATAGTGTAGGTGTGTGCATGCCTCAGCACTGGTGGAAGAGTTTTCCTTAGCGGTACCTGTAGAGATGGTCCTGCCCATTGCCAAGCTTCTTGTTTTGGAAAGTGAGGGTAGAAAGGGTGGAGTCATCCCACCCTCAGTTCCTTCTCCCAAAGAAGTTTGTGGTCAGAACGTTCCTAGTGATCTATTTTAAAGCAAGAGGAAAAAAAAAAAAAAAAGCCATATAGCTTTCATCCAGCACCAGACCTGCTGTATCAGACACTTGAGAGTATTCTCTACCCTGATCTAGAATTGTTATATTTGGCTACCTGGATGATAGACTCTTAACCAGCTCTGCCCTCTCTTGCTGTACAACAGGGATCTCCAAACTTCATGAAACGAGGCCATATTATATTTTTGAAGGGGCTTTGCGGACTGAAGCAACAGTGAAAAAATTAAATATATGCAAAAGTGTTTAAAAAAAGATATATTATTTTAGGATTAGTGAGAAGTATGGTACTGATGGTTTTTCTGACAAAATTGCATTTAGCTGTGGTTCAAAGTTAGTGTTCCCTACCATCAAAATTGACTGTAAATGTTCATCAGACAAGGTCGATCTGTAGTTGGATTTTACATATTTTGTCATTGAAAATGTTTTTTCACGCACATATGTAGTGCCAAACACTGACATTAATCCACAGACAGAATTTTTTACATGAGCATATTGATCACTTGGCAGGCATTTATAGAACTCTACCAGATTTTCTTCCTTATATTTGTCCTTCAACAAGTCATTGGATTGCAGGACAATCACTTGCATTTGAAGTTCAGGTGGCAGTTTTTCGAGATCTCAATCAAATAGGTTTTGGAAGATCCATATTTCTCCAGCATTCACATCAAGGTCAGAGAAATGCTCCTGGAACTGTCGTTTCAGATCAGAAATGATTTCTTGTGCAAACCTAGTTGGGAATCGTGATTCAGTTTCTTGACTGAACTTTTCACAACATGTAAAATGAGCAAAGCAGTCCCTCATCAGTTGGGACTCGAAAATAACTAGTTTAGTTTTTGCCTGAATGGTTTCCCCTGGGTGCACATGTCACAGATAAGCCCGTTTTTCCCCTTGTAGTCTAAGATTGAAGTCATTTATGTGCTTGGTCAAGTCTACAAAAAAATGCTGATTTCCAAAGCCATTCGCTATTTGTGAGTAAAGGTAGAGGGTTTTTAAAAAGAACACTTCAATTTCAGTTCAGTGCAACAAAAGCTTTCCACAGCCAAGCCATTGAACTGAAGTGTGGTAGAGCAAATCATGATATTCTGATGCTGTTTCCACCACTATGGGTTCCATGATACATGACAAATCCAAATATTTCCTGCACAATGCTCGCTGATGATGAATGCGGTGAAGAATCATAGGCTTGGGGCAGCCCGCCTTTCACAAGCTTTGTAGATTTGTCCAACCGAACCTTTTTTTTGAACCGCACATTTCTGCCTCCATCGGTTGTAACGCACTTCAGTTGTTTCCATTGCAAGTCGTATTGAGACAGTGACTTTTCAACTTCGTTGAAAATCTCTTCACCTGTGGCTGTTCTATGCATAAAGCTAGTTCTTCTATAACTTCAAAATTACTGCCGACCCCACGAATAAACAACAGCAGCTGCGAAGTATTGGAAACATTGGTTAACTCCTCAAGTGCGAGGGAAAACCATTCAAACGTCTTAGCATTTTTCATTCAGTTGGAAAATTATATTCTTGCCAATGTCCTTAATTTTGCGAGCAACTGTGTTCGCCAAAAGACTAATTGTCTTAAATCTACTTTTTTGGGGCATATTTCTTCAGCTCCTTGAATCATACGTAATTTAACTAGCTTACCATCAGTAAATGGTTTTCCTCATTTTGCTAATAGGTGTGCCACTTGGAAGCTGGCTCTTGTTGCAGCTTCGTTCTCGGTTTTCTTATTAAATATAAAATGTTGTGATGATAAGCTATGTTTCATGGATTCTAATTTATCTGAATGTAACTTTCCCGTAAATTGAGAGTAATGCAACCAGTGCTTGGTTTCATAATGTCTACGAATGTTGTATTCTTTTAGCACTGCGATAGTTTCGTTACATATTAAACACAATGCTTACTACCTGATTCGATAACAGAATGGTCCACGCTGCATTGTTCTTTAAACACACGACATTCAGAATCAACCTTTCTCTTCTGTCCTTTTCCCAATATAATCACCCCAATAGCAATGGACTTTAAATACAACAAATATACGTTTGTCACTAGTCTGACACTCGCTAAGACAAAAGCTGAGGGAAACGACGACACTCTCACACATCTGGTTTCTTCTGCCGCTACTAACCTACCTACTGTGTGCTCATCGACTCTGTGACCCTGGCAGGAATGCAGCAACGTCATGAAGTTCTGCTGCTGCTCTGGGGTTTCTGCTGCTGGCTGCTTGCCAGCTGGGGTCCTGCTGCTTGCCAGCCGGGGTCCTGCCACTGGCCCCATCCAGCGCTAGCTGCTGGCCTGGGTGAAGGAACCCAGGCTGGCAGCAGGCTGAGACACCAGCTGGCAGAGTCTCGCTGTCCAATGTGATGTTGGTTGGGGGGCTGGACAAATTGAAGCCGTGGGCCATAGTTTGGAGATCTCTGCTCTACAAGAATAAGAAGTTCTTTTTCAGTCTAGGCACTTGCCCTTCCCAAGGGCTAGGGTCAGAGATGGAAGAGTTTCATTACTTGGGTGACTACTACAGGGATTGTTCCAGGGTCCTCCTGTGTTCCCTTATATGAATTACTTGTGACACCTCAGGGAATTAGTTCTGTCCCTGAAAGGCCATTCAGCTGCAATTTTGGCATACCATCATCTTGTCTACATGATTCTTCCACTCTACAGCTATGTATTTTTTCATGTATTTGCTTGTGTACTCTCAGGCTAGGGTCCCCTTATTAACAGGGGTTGGCACCTACTCACATATGATACAGCTGCTTCTGTGTATGTTTTGAGCAGATGCCCTTTGGGAAGATTTGCAGAGCAGCCACATGGATTTCAATTCACACCTTAATTAAGCACTGTTCATTAAATCTGAAGTAAAACTTTTTCAAAAGCACCCAAGTTCCATTTCCAGAAGTGACTTAGGCTCCTGTATATTAACAATACTCCATCTTTGAACTTTGTTGTCAACTTACTTGCTTTGTTCTGGTGACCTTTGAAGGAAAATTTCAAGAGAATTTGTCCCATGCGGAACTAAAATCAAGCTGCTGATGTCATGGTAGAAATTTCACTATTCATTCTGTGGCTCTCAGGATTCTTGTTTTACACATTTTGTTTTCTTTCCACTTTGTTCTCTGAATAGCCCTCTCTGATTACCACCTGCTATCCTTCAGCATTGTTTCTCTGTCCTTCACTGCTTTTGTAACTACCTCTCCATCAAGCTATCTGATGCTTCTGTTGCATACTCACCCCCTCGTGTCTTCCCTACCCTCTTTTTTTTCTTCTGTCAAATCCATTATTTTTACATTTTGCTCTGAGCTTTCATCTAGACTTGATTCTTGGTTTCTTCTCATGTCAGTCTGAAGTTTTAGCTTAAGAATTTTACGATAAAATGTATGTATTGACTAGTTTCATGTAATAAAAAAACTAAACGACTTTAACTTCAGATCAAAAATATAGAATATCAATTTTGTTGCCAGTACTTGATTGCTGTGTTTTTTCACTGTACCTGTGTGTTTTAATTTGATCAGCTGCAACTTGAAGATGATCAGGGTGTAAATTTGGGACTTGAGAGCAGTTTAACACTTCGTCGTCTTCTAGTCTGGACATATGATCCTAAAATAAGACTCAAAACACTTGCAGCACTTGTTGATCACTGTCAAGGTCTGTTATTTTTGAAATATTTCATTTTTTTTTAAAAGTTTTTGTAACTTCAAGAATGATTGTGCATGCCAAGCATGGATGCCAGTTATATTAAGTTAATGATATTTGAGATTAAACTAGTAGACTTCTGGTAGTGATATGGCTGGTGGAAGACCAGGTAAAAATGTTCACCTTCCCTTCAAATAAGTATGTAAGCAGTAGATCCACCAGACTATCTTCAGCATTTTAAATAGATATTTACATAACCATAGTAATACTCTCACATACTTTTGTACGTTTACTTACTAAAAACATTTAAATTATTATATACTTTATTTCCTTTCCTGTTGTTGCTGGTTACCAAGCTATTTGTGCATAAATGCAGATTCTTCAAACTGCTCATCTAACTAAAACTCACTGAAATCTCTTGTCCAGGATACATTTGAAAAAAATTTTAGGGTTAATGGTCACTTTTCATGTTCTTCATAACTGAAAGTTTCTTACTCTGTGGAGCCTGAAGATTAACGTTCCGCTCCGGAGAATTACACTAAGAGCTACGCGCTTTCAAAATGGCTGCCATCTCCTATTGCTGTAGTGGGTCTGACTTTTTCTCTGGCACAGAGAGTATATAGTTTGCCCTGAGGAAAGTTTGGTTTCACTCATATTGGAAACAGTGGGAGGCTATGGCCATTTTGAAACTATTTCTTAATGGAAGAATGCATATGGCCTTGGAACCAGAGAGAATAGTGAGACATGATAGTCATTTTGTAAGAGGGTCGTTCATTGAGTTTCTCTGAAGAACAAGATTTTATGTAGCAGTCTGTGCTGACACAAACTTTCACTTATGTGACATAATGGTAAAGAGAGATCATTAATCCTAAATATTTTATTTCAAAAGCTACCGATTGCACTAAAGCTATTCAGATTGCAAGAGGAAGGGGAAAACTGTGCAGGGGAAGATAGGAAGGATTGGAGAGAGGGGGAGAACTCTGTGTGTGCATGCATGCCCACAGGGGAATGTAGGGAGGTACAAGAGGCAAGGATAATTTAGAGGATGAGAGAGGAAATTGAAATGGACCCTCAAGCTGGGTTTATGGTTGGCTTGCTTCACCAAAGCAGTGTAAAGCAAAAACTAACTAGCAAGCTTGGTCTTGCTTGCTTCAGGGTGGCATAAAACGACCAGAGCTTATCAGTGGATGTGTCCAAACATGTTAAAATAGAGATTTAAGTTTGATATTTGATATTTAAATCTTCCTTCTAGTGTGTGTGTGTTTGTTTTTTTTTAATTGTCATAATTCTAAATGTATGTCTACGTTGCACGCTCCTTTTGGTGATGTGTAGAGTGCATACGCTACATGCCCTTATCCCCAGCAGGGGTATAAACAGCAGTGTAGATGGTGAGGCACTGCTTCGGTGAGTAGACTAAAGACACACCTGAACCATGTGGTGTACCTGGGTATGTACCATAAATGGCGCTCTACTTGCACAAGCTGCACTGCCCTCATCTAGACTGCCTCCCTGCTGCCAGCCTTTTCCTGCCGCAGGGAGCTGCCAGAGCCTTTTACTACTGTGGGGGAAAAAGCTCTGGAAGGGAGGCAGGCAGCAGGGAAAGGTTCCAACGGCTCCCTGCTGCCAAGGCTTTCCCTATACCTCCACACTACCAGAGTCTTCCACTGACATGTGTAGCCACACACTCCACCCCTCCTGTGTGACTGCAGTCTGCTTTTCTCCATAGTATGTAGCTACATATACCCTAAGCACTGCTGCAAGTGGCATGCATTGTAGACATAGCCTAAATGTTGATATATGTGTTGGATTTAAAATTGCTGTGTAATGAAGTCGGAGATGGACAGACATACAGTTAGTGATCAAGGCCTGAAGAACTTTATTTTTGAAGTATAGAGTACATAATCAGAATCTGCTCTCTTTCCTTCACCTATCTATTTTTGTTTCCTTAGGAAGAAAAGGTGGTGAACTAGCATCAGCTGTCCATGCCTACACTAAAACAGGAGATCCCTATATGAGATCCCTGGTCCAACACATTCTTGGTCTAGTGTCCCATCCTGTCTTGAATTTCCTTTACCGCTGGATTTATGATGGGGAGCTGGAGGATACGTACCATGAAGTAAGTTTTATGTGTAACTAATAATATTGATACCTTTTCGAGTTCTTCTTTGAGTAAAAATCAATGATACATTTTGGGTGAGAACTGCAGGATTGAACCCACTATGAGCATAAGAATAGTTCAGTTGCACAACATTATTTTAAAGCAGGGGTCAGCAACCTCTGGCGTGCGGTTCGCCAGGGTAAGCACCCTGCCGGGCCAGGCCAGTTCGTTTACCTGCCACGTCCGCAGGTTCGGCCAATTGCGGCTCCCACTGGCTGCGGTTCGCCGCTGCGGGCCATTGGGGGCTGCAGGAAGCGGCACCGGCCAAGGGATGTGCTAGCCGTAGCTTCCCACTGCCTCCATTGGCCTGGGTTAGCGCACCACGGCCAGTGGGATCCGCAATCGGCTGAACCTGCTGATGTGGCAGGTAAACGAACTGGTCTGGCCTGCCAGGGTGCCTGCCCTGGTGAGCCACGTGCCAGAGGTTGCTGACCCCTGTTTTAAAGTATGAAATGGCCTGTGTGACTGACTGTGTATGTAACTAAGCTACATGTGGTAATGATCTGACTGAATTGGAAAACTGATCCATCTAGTCCAACATGCTGCCTCTACTCATGGCAAAAAAACTGATGTTAGAGAGAGCTCAGACTCTTTCAACCTCTTTCTGGAAGACGTACTCATAACATTATGGTGTACAAAAATTGTTCCAGCCCTTGCAAGCAATCCATTTTGTGCCTCCTGTATGAGATTTGACTGTTTCTCTTGCTTTGTAGTTTATTTTTATTAATGTGTTATGGTTACAGTTCCTACTATTATCCTAAGCATTAGTGCAAATAATTTCCATAGATTCCAAGGCCAGAAGGGACCACTGTGAGATCATCTAATCTGACCTCTGGTATAACACAGGCCATAGAACTTCCCCAAAGTAATTACCGAAGCATATCTTTTAGAAAAACACCCAGTCTTGATTTAAAACTTTTTAGTGATGGAAAATTCACCGCAATCCTTGGTAAATTGTTCCAATGGTTAATTACACTCCCTGTCAAAAATTAATGCCTTATTGCCAGTCTGAATTTGTCTAGCTCCAACTTCCAGCCGTTGGATTGTGTAATACGTTTCTCTGCTAGATTGAAAAGCCCTTTATTAAATATTTGTTCTCCATGTAGTTAATTATAAAGTGTAATCAGGTCACCCCTGACCCTTCTCTTTAAGCTAAATAGATGTAGCTCTTGGAGTCTTTCACTTTTTCAAATCCTGTAGAAAATGTTATGAGAATGAAATACCTTTAAAAGTCCTACAAAATTTGCTTTGACTTCTGCAGTAATAGATTTTTATAAAAGACATCCTTGTTCTAGTTATTCATGTACTATCACCTTTCTAGTACCTCCTTATTCTATCATTTAACAAAATTAATAATCAGAGTATTCAACTCTTATATAAGGCTTTTTATTCATAGATCTTGTTGACACTTCACTGTTAACTGTACCTGTATACACTTACCTTAATCATCCCAACGCTTGCTTTTCTCCTTGCCAGGCTACAACTCTGTTTATGTAATCTTATTTTGAATTTCAATGAGATTTAGGAGCCTAACCTCCGTTTTTAAAAATGAGTTAGGCACTTAGGTTACTGAGTTACCTAAACTCTTCTGAGATTGTTAACTGTGGACTAAGTAACCTCGTCAATTTCTATGATTCTATATTGGAGTTAAAAATTAAATTAGCATGGAGAATGAATTAGTGTCATCCAGAGCCTGTTTTTGAGGTCAACATAGGGAAGCCTGTATCTATTATGTGGTCAAATAGAGAACTTCAGTCTTTAGGCTGCCTCTATAACACCTTTCAAAAGTATTAAAGTAACTTGTCCCCTCTCCTCTGCCATATTTGAAGTAAAAAATTAAACTCATAAGTGATTGAAACTGTCGCTTATTAGTTGTCAACTTTTTGCAAGTAGCTTGTTTAAATTTACATGTGTACTTAGATAATCCATCTTAAATACTGAAAATAAACAATAGCTTAATGTGGTGTGTTGGACTTACAGCTTACGTTTTGTCTGAAGGCCATATGTTAGTCTTAATAGCAGTGGCATTTTGAAAAAAAAATCTCTTCTCCAGTAAGGTCTGCTTGCTTGATAAGATGAAGATGGGATCCTTCACAATCCATATTAATGAATCTAATGTTTGAAATTTGTTCCTTGATAGAAATTAAAAAATGGTAAATTTTCTTGTTTTTAGTTGGGAGGCCTTGGCATTTGTCTAGCTGTTAAATTGTACAATGAGTTCTTATTTTTTTCTGTGGTTCTTTGTGTGTGATATAATAATGAAAATCAAAGACCTTGAGTGGAAAATGAATCAATAAAATAAAAGCATATTGCAGTTATAGTGTGACCTTGATTTCCCTCCCCCGCCCCACTACCTCTTCAGGATCTGTATTTTCACAGGATTAATTATAATCTAAAATGCATTCCTGTCTCTTTGTATTTGCTACTGGATGTTTTCTAGATACAGTAATTGCATTTTACTTTGCCCTTAGAGGAAGCATTGTTTTCATAACTTCCAGAAGTGACTGAATTGTCTAAGGTTTTTCTTTTTTAAATTACATTTCTCGTTGTTCATATTGATCAAGATCTAGTTCCATGCCACTTACCAAGATGGTCTGTATGTTGTCGGCAAAAATTAGCCCTTGTGGTTAAAGGAATAACAAATAAATGAAAAGCATTACTTTATACCTAATCTCTTGGTTGAGTAAATTTTTTTAAATTTCTAATTCTTGGGGTAGTGTGTTGTCTCAGTGCAATATAACACCATCAGCATCTTACAGACTGGTCCTAGCCTCATTATGTGAGAGATCCAGGCATTCTTGAAAAATAAAATAATCTGAGTATTTTGATTTATATACATAGTCTGACTGTTTACTATAATTTCTTAACAATTTCTATAGTTGGTCTTTGTAAATCCATGCCAAATACCACTATATATTTACATATGTCTACTCTGTCAGTTGTAATTGTCACCAAAAAGTTAAGATAATTAATAATAAAATCAGATTATTAATTTTTAAATTACTAAACTGTTCTGATAAGGTATCTAAGTATAGATACAGCTGCTGATCTGAATATTCATTTAGTCAGACTCAAATTCGGGGGAGAAATATTGGAGGCTTTCTCTGAAGCTCCACGCACACAAGATGTCACTAACAGATAGCATATCCACTGCTGGGCCTTTCAGACCCTGGCTCCCACTTGCTGGCATTTATTTACGTTTGTGGGCAAGGCTGGATTAAAGCCTAGGCAGAATAGGCATCTGCCTAAACTCCTGGCTCATTCATGTCACAGCATCAGAATCTATTTCATTTAAAAATATCTTTGTAAACATTCATGGCCACAAAGAAAAGCTTGAAAGTATGACTTGATTGTAACTAATGCAATGATCTCTGCTAAAACCATCCAGAAGAGGAGTGGGAAGGAGGATCAGCAACTACTAGCTATAGGGACAAAGCTATCTGGCTTCTTTAGGGGAGGCCACTTTGGTTATGTGGGGACAGGGTTTGGATATCATCCTGGCCTCTGAGTGACTGACTCCCCCTTGATGAGTTTCTCATTCCCTTGGCCTCTGCTCCTCACATCTAGTGTTCGAGCTCTACAGGTCAGGTTTGTTCAGAGGAAGAAACTAATGGTACTCTTCAAAGTGTCATACCCTAAAGTGGCACCAAGTTGAGTTGCTACTGAGTAGATTGTGAAGACCTTCATGATATGACTGTCACTTTTCTTTTTTTATATGTTTTAATCAGCACCGAGAACAATTTTGACATTTAAATTTTTCTCAGTGGGCACCCCATTGAGATGAATGTGTCAGTTCACACTTCCCAGAACTATTTCTGGCTTTCTGCAGGCTCGCACAAGCATCTTTGCATCAATTACACTTTGTTGAGAGCAAGATGGAAACCTCAGCATTCTAGATCACCAACCCAGCAGAAGCTCGCCCAATTTGAATACAGAATGTGGCACTTACTATTTAAAGTGTAGTCCAAAATGTGGTAAGCCAGGAATTCTCAAACTCTTTGGTAGTGTAGACCACATCTTAATGGAGACGGTGTCTTGTGGGCACTTCCCTTCTCCTTTGTGATAACATTGCTTGCCTACTTGCAACTTAGCATGCCTGCTTACCAGAAAAAGTAACATTAGGAAATCATTTTATAAGTTCCTGTCTGGTTTTTAATGAGATTTAGCAGGTGGCTGTAAGTAGCAGAACCAGTACTATGTGGCCAATCAGCTCTCCGTGGATCAGTTTGAAAACTTCTGTTAGGCACTTTCCAAACTCCTATGTAGACAAATTCAGCTTTCATGAGTATGTGGTGTATTCTTGTTGCATCGTCTTTCCTGGATCCTGCCAATCTATAATCAACCAACTAAGTTTAATGAAGAATAGGAACCAACAAAGCAGCAACTAATTTTCCAAGTACTAGGATCCTCATGAAAGTGCCCCCCCCAGCCGACTCAGCAGCAGAGCCTGTTTGTTTTTTTAATTAATTTAGCTATTGCTGTGTTGTCAGTCCTTTCAGAATCTGAGTAAATAAGAAAATACATAAAACAGTATGTTGTGTGTTAATTAAGTTAGTCTGTAAATAACATACTTAACACAAATCCCAAACAACAAGAAATTGTAAATTAAGGCATCTGATTATGCATGCCCTCTACACTCCTCACCACTGACAATGCATCACAACCTTAACTCTGCCCTTGTGGGGATGAAAGTATTAGAGCTCCTTCTTCAGACTGCACCATTACAAACAGACCAGATTTCCCTCACCCCACTATCCTATCTGTACGTCTCTTACTCATGTTTGAGATAGAGGGTATTGGAAGGCAGGAGGGGCTTGGAAGAGCCTGCCAGTCTGCAGTCTGGGCTGTTACTCTTTGTTACATTATTGTGCATAGCTGCCTGATCCTGACTTTCTTCCCAGTTAAACCTTTTTATGATAGATCTGCAAGTCCTTGTTTAAAGAACTTAGTTGGGAAGAGACTGCCCAGAAAGGGAGCTACCTCCTCCCATACTCCTGGCCTCTCATTGGCCTCATCCTTTGCAACTAGGGCCTGGTTAGGCAGAAGGACCCACATGAAAGAGTTCATATCTGAGTCAGATCCAGTGTATACCCTCCCAGACGGAGGCTCCTCCAGATCAAGCCAGGGTCTTTGCCATTGAAGACTTCAGATCTCTGTGAAGAGACTATTCAAGTCAAATAAAAGGCCTTTTCTCTCAAGAAGACTCTCTGGGCAAAGAGAGCATCTGGCAACATGCTGTTTTTTTTACCACCTGTCAGAGATTCTGAGAGACCAGAGAAGTGGTCCTTTTTGTGCATAGCACAGGCTCTTCTCATAGAGGGCATAGCTTCCTTGAAAGATCCTTCTGACAAGCTCAGGAAAAATAATGAGCTAGTCTTGGATTCAGCTGCAGCTCTTTTTTTGTACATCAAAATACTGCTGTCCACCAAAAAAACAGTGGTGCCAAAACACTGCTCACACGGCATAAAAGTACCAAAATGCTTATACAAAAATACAGTTTGATTTCTATGTAGTATATGCGTGCATTATTCAAGGAAACAACAAAACAAGAGAAATCCACTCCCCCAAAAAACCCAAAGGCAATGATAACACCTGCTTGACATGGGACTATAAATAAACATATATATGTAATATGTCTCCACTTAGAAATGAAATACAAGAATGGGTGTATGTGTGAGAAACATAAATGCCAGGTAAATTCCTTTTATATCTAATGCTTCTGTCAACCTGCAGTTTTTTGTAGCTTCAGATCCTACAGTTAAAGCAGACCGGTTGTGGCATGACAAGTACACTTTGAGAAAATCAATGATCCCTTCATTCATTACAATGGATCAATCAAAAAAGGTATCGGAAAAAGGTTTATTTGTTTGATGTTTCATTGACCCTTTGCTGCTGTTTATGGCTGGAATAATATTAAAAACATGTAGCATAAATTTAGCAGAATGTTCTGAACCTGCCATGTTTTCTGAAAAAGGTGTTTGGATAACCTGGATTGTTACTTTGAGATGGAGGAAGAAACTTTGTTTTGTGTAATTGAATTACCGGTACTTTGAAGAAAGAGGACTTTAAAAACAAGTAGTGCTTGATATATAATACAGATGAACCCACTGATGTAATTCAGGGGTTGGGAGTTGGGAGGCAACAATTAACTTATGGACAACATCTCATTTTTATTGTTTGTTTATATAAAAATAACGTCTAAAAAGTTTATTCTCTTTTGTGTTTAGGTCCTTCTAATAGGAAAATCCATAAACTTCTTACATCAGGTTTGTCATGACCAAACTCCATCTACGAAGATGATAGCTGTGGCAAAGTCTGCAGAGTCACCAAAAGATGGTATGATATCAAAACTGATAACCTAATTGTACCTTTTGAACTTCAGACCTGTTGTAATTAGTGTTTTTGGCAAAGTAAAGTTTAACTGGATGTTTTTTGTTTATAGAAAACTTTTTCTAATGATGTTTTTTAATGTGCAAAATGCATTTATACATAGGAAAGTGTAGTTAAGAACATAAAACCACCATACTGGATCAAACCAATGGTCCATTTAGCCCAATATCCGGTCTGTGGACAGGGGCCAATACCAGGTGCTTCAGAGGGAATAAACAGAACAGAGCAATCATCTAGTGATCCATCCCCTGTTTCCATTCCCAGCTTCTGGCAAACAGAGGCAAGGGACCCTCAGAGTGTGGTGCTGCATCACTCACCATCGTGGCTAATAGCCACTGATAGACCTATACTTCATGAACGTATCTAGTTCTTTTTTGAACCCTGTCATAGTCTTGGCCTTTACAACATCCCATGCCAACGAGTCACTGTGTGAAGAAGAACTTTCTTTTCTTTTAAACCTGCTTATTAATTTCATTGGGTGAGCCCTAGTTCTTTTGTTATGGGAAGGAGTAAATAACGTTTCCTTATTCACTTTCTCCACACCAGTCAAGATTTTATAGACCTCTGTCATATCTGGAAGCTGTTCCATACCCATAATCATTTTTGTTGCACTTATCTGTACTTTTTCCAGTTCTAATATATCTTTTTTTGAGATGGGGTGACCAGATTTGCACACAGTATTCAAGATGTGGGCATATCATGGGTTTATATAGAGGTGATATGATATTTTCTGTCTGATTATCTATCCCTTTCCTGATGGTTCCTAACATTCTGTTAGGTATTTTTACCTGCTGCCACATATTGAGTGGATGTTTTCAGAGAACTATCCACAATGACTCCAAAATTTCTTTCTTGAGTGGAAACAGTTAATTTAGGCCCTATCATTTTGTGTATATAGTTGGGATTATGTTTTCTAATGTGCATTACTTTGCATTTATCAACATTCAGAAATGTTCCTTTCAAAAAATTTAAGTATGGTATTTCTGTGGTTGTTAAATAGATTCGCAATACAGTGTTGTGCATACTTTATCAAAATGCGTTATGATTATCATATTAATAAATTTTTGTGGGCATATGAACCCTATGCACTTCTTCTGTCCCTTCCTAAATCTTTTTTCATATAGTCTAGATTCTGTGGGTATAAAAGCTTTCTCCTCTGAAGTTCATAACATCTGGTAAAATCTTTTTTTGTGCCATACCTGTTCTCAAATTTCGCCCAATTTGCCTTTCTTCTCTTGGCTACTTCCAAATTGAATATAAAAAACCAACAACTTTTGATTCTTCTGCAGGACACTCTTTCCCTGTAGCTTCACTCTGCAGTTCGCTCACGGTAGGAGCTCAACCTTCTCCTCATACTTCCTCCTGCTGCCTGTTGCTTTTTATATTTGAATAATCTTATTCCCTTCTGGTGGGACTCATCTTGTAATCTGAGCTAGTTTAGCCCCAGGTTCTCCAGCCCATGGGCAAGGTACCCCTTTACATGGGGAATTTATTTTTCTGAGCATACATAGTGCAGTTATTAAATGAACAAAGGAAATAAACTTGAAAAAAGTCGCTAATCTTTCAATTGCAGCAATTTTAGATGTTACAAGTAACACTAATTAAAATGTTTTCAGATAGCAGTGGGTTTTTTTGGTTTTATTTTTAAATTGACTCCACTATAGTCCTACTCTGTTATGATCTTGGCAGGATTGGGGACTATACCTTAAATACACCATTTGTTTGTTGGTTTGTTTTGTTTGTTACTGTAGTGACAATTCTGCTAGATATTGTACAAACATAGAACAAAAAGACAGTCCCTGCCCCTACAGTTTACACTTTAAGTATAAATGGTATGGTAAAATAACCATTTCTGTGTTAATTTGTATAATTTTATCTTGCCCATCCCCACAAGAAAATAAAATTCTGTCAGTGGTGAAACTGCATTTTTAACTCATCCTTCCCTTCCTGTGCATATCTTCTTATTTGCTTAATCTGCCACTGTTGTGAAATTTCCCTTTATATAATTAATCATAATAGGGCAAATTAAAGAGTTCCAGTCTTAACTCTGGATTTCTTTGTTTTTGTCATTTTAAATCCTAACTTTATTGTATGTATTGAATGTATGCTTTATTGCTTTAATTAGCTTTGGATTTTTTTACATTAGCATTAAAAACAAGTTTTATGGAAATGTATGAGAGAATGTGACAGCTGTTAGTGTATTAAAAATATGTATTTAGACCTTTTAAAAATATACACAATTTATCCATGGACAACAGTGTTAAATTTTTGTAGTCTTAGGTGAATTATATATGTAGACGCATTCTAAATATTGATGTTTACTTCAGGTGTATGTATAGGTGTAAATCTTTATTTAAAAAGTCTTAAATTTATGAAGTGTTTTCCTGGTCAATCATAAATGGTACATTTGGAAATATTGGGTTAACTTTTGCAGTACATTGCAACCTAGATGCATGTGTGAAGGCAAATATTGAAGTATTTGGGGTCGGGAAGGAATTTTCCTCCAGGGCAGATTGGCAGAGGCTCTGGAGGTTTTTCGCCTTCCTCTGCAGCATGGGGCACGGGTCACTTGCTGGAGGATTCTCTGCAGCTTGAGGTCTTCAAACCACAATCTGAGGACTTCAATAACTCAGACATAGGTTAGGGGTTTGNCAAAAAATCATGCTGTTTGGAAAATCCCCATGATAGTGTGAATTTTATACAAATGAATTAGTCCACTTGTTAAAACAGTGCCAGCCACTCAGTTCACTGGCTACAGCATTTCATGGTGATTGATTGATTAATGCAACAGAGTCCTGTGGCACCTTATAGACTAACAGATGTATTGGAGCATCGGCTTTCGTGGGCGAATACCCACTTCGTCAGATGCATGACACGATGCAAATACTGCATTTAGCTGTATGGAATGGAAATCTCTTTTGACATGCATCTGACGAAGTGGGTATTCACCCATGAAAGCTCATGCTCCAAAATGTCTGTTAGTCTATAAGGTGCCACAGGACTCTTTGCTGCTTTTACAGATCCAGACTAATACGGCTATTCCTCTGATACTTTACACATTTTGATATTAGTTTGACAAACACAGTCTATAGTCACCATTTTTTTTTTAGATGTTTGACTTAAAGGGAAGCCAGCTGGTTAAGTTTTTAGCAAATTATTTTATTCAAACATAAAATTGCTGTCTTTAAACTAACACTGGGTTCTGACAGTGAGTGGGTGTAACCCAGGTAGCTTAAGTGCAGTGGAAATATACTTATTTGTAGAATACTGTCACTATAATGACTAGAAATAAGTATATTTACAATAGAGATTTAAAAAAACAATAGCGGTAACTGAAGACACATTGTCAGACATAAGCTATGTTATTAGTTCTCTTTTTGAATGTATAAATCCACCACTAGAATCACATAGTTCCTAATGTGTTCTTGAATTTACTAATCTTACTTTGTAAAAGTGGTTTCCTGCATCCTCTATCTAATTACTTCCAGATGACACCAGATGCAATTGGAAAGAGAGCTTGTCAGTCTCATTTAACTTTTGATATTTTTGATGAACAATTATAGAATGACTTTACCATAGTAATATAAATGAATTGTAAGCTTTCTTGATGGTATACTTAGACTTCTGTATGTTTACTTGCTATATAACATGAAAGTGAAGCTTGCTGCCTAGAGCATAAAGTTATAATTCTCTGTTTGGTCAATACTTTGACCTGCTTACTATCAGTGCCGATGATAAAAAAAAAAAAAAAAACAAAAAACAAACCCATAGGAAAACAAAAAACACCCAAACACAACGTGGTTTCATGGAGGTAGAGGTAGAGAACTATAGCACTCTAGGGTTTCAAATTCCAGTATGTTTAAACTTCAAGGTTTGCAAATGCCGTTTGTTTTTGGCTTCAAGAATCTACAACTTTGAAGACTAACCAGTTTGTCATAGTACTGCTTAATTACTTTAGTAGTACCTGTTTCCTAATGGAATGGAGAAGAGAGAGTGAGGTTATGACTGATTTGTGTGTGACAAAGTTGGTGTTAAAGTGTTGAGTTCCTGGCTCCCACTCCCATGTTCAGTCCAGGAAATTACATTAATTCTTGTGATGCATTGGCAGTGCAGTGAGTGAAATATGCTCAGTTCCATACTAGAGTTGCAGTTTCTAAACAAGTGACAATAATTATGGGATGTTTAAACTTGTATCCATGGAAAGAGATATTTATGGGAAGTGTAGAGAAGGTTACTCAGGTTTCCTGTCTCATAATGCTAGAATGAGAGCTCAATGTATGAAATTGAGAAAGGAATCAAATGTAAAACTGATTGGAAGGAAGCTATTCTTATACAATGAACATATGTATTTGTTCAGTGTTCACATCACACTCTCCATTAGTACCTGGCCCAGGCCGGGGAAGCTAATGATCCAATCAGCGGACCAAATTCGGTGATGAACCCTGGTCACGTCATCTGAGGCATGCTGCGCATATGTTTAAGAAGAAATCCTTTTACAATAACCCTCACTTAGCTGCCTTACACCCAGAACAGAAATGGCACTCTACAGCTATTAATCAAAGAGGAGTGTTATGCAAGGTCTGAACGTAGGTCATGTGATTAGAAGTTCTAGCTCCTTTCTGGCTCATTTGTCATTTATTTTGTCTTGCCTTCCACTTGGGCTCAAAACACCCTGTAGAAGGAAGTGTCTCCTCAGGGACTGAGCTTTAGAACACATGACTTTGGGGTGGACCTTGCATAACATTGTTTTTCTCTCGTCCTGTCCCTTCCTTGAAGGGTTTTCTTCCTACTTTTCAACATGAACTTATGGCAAAGGTAACAACTGAGGCATGCAGCAGTTCAAATGGGGGACAACACTAAGTTGTCCAGCACAAACAACTCATGTAAGCCTTAATTCTTCTTCAAGTGCTTGCTTATATCGATTCCAATTAGGTGTGTGCGCACTGCGTGCATGATTGTCGGAAGATTTTCACCCTAGCAACACTCGGTGGGTCGGCTGAGGCGCCCCCATTGGCACCGGATATATGCCCCGGCCGACCCAGCTCCCCTCAGTTCCTTCTTACCTGCCGTGTCGGTCGTTGGAACTGTGGAGCACAACTTAGCTGATCTCCACTCTCCCTAGCATTCTCTTTAGTACCTGTTAATTTCTGATTAGTTGTTAATAGTTGGTTATAGTTGTTAATAGTTGTGAATTACTTAGAATAGTTAGTTTAATTAGTGGGGGGGGGACGGGTTCTTCTCCCTTCTCCCCATCCCGGTACCCAGGCCCATGCCTGGGTCTCCGGTCTTCAAACTCTACTCGGCTTGCCAGAGGCCAGTGCCAACGAGAGACCCACCCCACGACTCTTGCCTAAGGTGGGTCAGGGAATCCCACCAAGCAGACAAGTACCGCATTTGCAAAGCCTTCAAACCGAGGACCAGGAAGGAGCGGGACTTTAGACTGAAGCAGCTCCTTACGGAGGCGGCACTTAGCCTGGTCCCTTCCTCCAGGCGCCTAGACTCGGCACCGTCATCCTTGGTGCGGAGAGCCCCTGCGGCACCAACTGTTCCAGCATGGTGTTCGGACTCTACCAGAGGCTCACGGCGCCAGACCTTCCTGGCACCTCCACCACCACGAAGCAGGTTTCTATCTCCGAGCCAGAAGAAACAGCAGCCCGAGCAGGTGCTGGCAACTTCTTGTTTGTCAGTGCGGGAGCCGCTGACTCTTCCTGCACTGCAGTTGGAGCGGCATCCATTGCCAGAGCACATACGACAAATATCCGCTCCTGCACAGTCGATTCCAGCGCCACAAGGGCCATCAAGTCTAGTGCACATCAGCTCCCTAGTGCACACCGCGGTCGAGCTGAGAATACCCTCCACACCGGAGACCTTTTCAACCATCCGGCACGGACAGTGCTGTCAAAGGGAAAGCTGTCCCCTCTTGTGACCACTGTCGCTTACTGGAGGACGACGACACTGGTCCCAGTCCCGATCCCGATCGTCTTCGTGGCACCCATCACGGCATCGCTCGCAATCCCAGCACTGTTCTCGCTCTCGGCGCCGGTCATACTCGCGACACTGCTCCAGCTCGCGAAGATCTGAATCATCTTACGGCCGGTACTGTTCGGACTCCTGGCACAGCTTCCGATACCAGTCAGAGCAGTACTTGACTTGGAGCCGGTCCCGACACCGATCTCACTGGAGGTCGCCATTGAGATCCAGATCAGGCTCCCGGTACCAGTACGACTGCAGGCACCGATCGACGTCTCGGTACTGTTCTGCCTCATGGCACCAGTCCACAACACCATACAGCACCGGGGTACTCGGCACTGGCGTGTACAGCACCGCCTTGGCCATCTCGCTCCACCTCTGCGTCGTCGCGCTAGCAAGGTGGCTACCAGGACCAGGATGAGGGCGGTACAGGGCAATGGCTAGAAGGAGGCCAGGACCTGGGCCACGAACCCCCACAGTGGTCCTTTTGGACCCCCTGGGCTTACCATCAGGCCCAGGGGGTTCCTTTGGGGGCTTCCCATTCTGCCCCTTCAGAGCCCCGAGTACCAGAGGCCACTGTCTCTTTCCACCTTCCCCCCCCCCCCCCCCGAGGCTCTGAGGTGACTGCTCCAGCGCCAGTGCAGGCCCATGCTCCTAGCGTGATGGACCTTGAGCAGTAAGATCCTCCACAAGAGGACCTCATGCAGGATCCCTTAGTCCCAGGGGTATCTTCCTCGTCCTTGCCCAATGAGGCAGTGGTGGGGACTTCGGTTTTGGGCCCTCCTCCTATGGACCTCCGCACCCACCAGGGCCTGCTCCACAGAGTGGCGAGCAATATGAATCGCTAAGGTGGTGGAGGTGTCAGACCTTGTGGTGGACATTCTGTCCACGGAGGCACCGTCTAGAGTTGCCCTCCCTGTCATACGAACCATACAGGCCAATGCCAAGACAATCTGTCAATTGCCAGCCTCTATTCCACCTATGGTCAAGGGGATGGAAAGGAAGTACTTTGTCCCTTCAGAGGACTACAAGTACATCTATATGCACCCCCAACCATGCTCCCTTGTCATGGCTTCAGTCAACGAGAAGGAGCAGGACGGTCAGCAGGCCACGGCTCCTAAATCAAATGACACTAGACACCTAGACTTATTTGGGCTCAAGGTGTACTCGGCCGGAGGCACTCCTGAGCCCATATGACTATAATTCATGGCACTCTATGGAGAAATTCAAGGAGTTGGTTCCACAGGAGTCCAGAGAGGAATTTGGGATTATAGTGGAGGAGGGCAAGAAGGTGGCCAGAACCTCCCTACAAGCCTCTCTGGATGCCGCAGACTCTGCAGCTAGGACCCTGACCTCGGGCATAGCCATACACTGCATCTCATGGCTGTAGGTGTCTGGCTTACCACTAGAGTTGCAGCAGACCCTCCAGGACATGCCCTTTGATGGCCAGGGCCTATTCTCTGAGAAGACAGACTCAAGGCTGCAGAGTCTGAAGGACTTGAGGAATTATCATGCGCTCTTTGGGAATGCATACCCCAGTAATGCAGAGAAGGCCCTTCAGACCACAGCCTCAGAGGTCATACCCTCCCCTTCGGCCGAGACAGGACTTCTTTAGAAGACGCAGCCAAGATGGTAAAAGGAAACAAGCTGGACATCAAGCCAGCCAAGGCCAGGGCCTAAGCAGAACTTTTGAAGGTGTGCCCGAAGGCAGAGCACCAGTCTCCATTCAGGGACCGTTCTCACAAGCACCTCCTTCTACAGGAGCTCCAATCACTCCTGGGTTTGGGAGTGATAGAGGAGGTTCCGGGAGAGTCAAGGGACAAGGGCTTTTATTCCCACTAATTCCTAATCCCCAAGGCCAAGGGCGGGCTTCGGCCCATCCTGGTCCTACATGGACTGAACAAATTTATGTTAAAGCTGAAGTTCCGCATGGTCTCACTAGGGAGCATTATTCCTTCCCTAGATCCTGGAGACTGGTATGCTGCCCTCGACATGAAAAACGCGTACTTCCACATTGCGATCTACCCAGCGCGCAGATGCTTCCTTCGCTTTGTGGTCAATCAACAGTACTTTCAATTCACTGTCCTTCCTTTCAGCCTATCCATGATCCCCAGGGTGTTTATCAAATGCATGGCTGTGGTGGTGGCCTCCTTTCGTCGACAACGGGTCCAAGTGTTCCCATGTCTCGATGACTGGCTTATTCGGGGTCGGTCCAGGGATCAGGTGCAGTTTCATGTTCAGCTCACCATGAACATGTTCAATTGGCTGGGCCTCCTGCTCAATGTCGTGAAATCCACTCTGTTACCAACCCAGAGGATAGAATTCGTAAGAGCAGTATTAGACTCAGGCCTAGCCCGGGCAGTTCTGCTGGAAACATGCTTCCAATCCCTGGTGAACATCATCCACAGCCTGCAAAGCTTCGTGACCTTGACTGTGAAAACATGCCTGTGCCTCCTGGGCACATGGCCTCTTGCACATTTGTGACCAGGTACACCAGGCTGCGACTGCGTCCACTCCAAGCCTGGCTATCAACAGTATATCACCCAGGTCGGGACACCTTGAGCATGGTGGTTACCATCCCGCCAGGGGTATTAGCCTCTCTAGGCTGGTGACTGGACCCCAGATCAGTGGGCAAAGGGCTGCCATTTCACACCCCGTAGCCCTCCGTGTCCCTCGTCACAGGACTGTCATGGGGAGCCCACCTTGGGAACCTCTATACACAGGGGCTATGGTCGGCAGGAGAGTTATCCCTGCACATCAATGTACGGGAACTCGGAGCACTGCACCTGGCATGTCAAGCATTCCGAGAGTGCATTCAAGGCCCTTGTGTTGCAGTCCTCACAGACAACACTATGGCCATGTTTTACATCAACAAGCAAGGGAGAGCCCGGTCATCTCCCCTCTGTCAGGACGCCAATCGTCTGTGGGAATTCTGCATAGCCCACTCAATCCATCTGGTGGCGTTGTTTATCCCAGTGGTCCAGAACACCTTAGCGGACCACCTCAGCAGATCATTCCAGGCTCATGTCTGGTTGGTTCACCTGGACGTCATCCACTCCGTCTTTCTGAAGTGGAGCTTTCCCCGATAGACCTATTCGCTGCTCACGAGAATCGGAAATGCCAGGTGTTCTGCTCTCTCCAAGGGCGCTCTCCAGGTTCCCTGTCGGATGCCTTCCTAATTCAGTGGAAGGATAACCTGTGCTATGCCTTTCCTCCATTCCCGCTAGTCCACAGGGTCCTAATCAAGCTGCGCAGGGACAGAGCCCGTCTGATTCTGGTTGCCCCAGCGTGGTCCAGACAGCCCTGGTATATCACTGTCGGCGAGGCATGTGTCTGAGCTCCGGGCACTCACATCGGAACCACCATATATAGTGTTCCACAAGGATAAGGTACAGTTGCGACCCCACTCGGCCTTCCTCCCTAAGGTGATGTCTGCCTTCCATGTCAACCAGGACATATTCCTCCCTGTCTTCTACCCGAGGCCGCACGCCTCTCGACGGGAGCAACAGCTGCACTCCCTAGACATTCGCAGGGCCCTGGTCTTCTACATCGAGCAAATGAAGCCCTTCAGGAAAACATCACAGCTGTGGCAGACCAGATGAAGGGCCTTCCAGTCTCCTCCCAGCGCATCTCATCCTGGATCACATCATGCATCCGTGCATGCTATGACTTGGCTGGTGTCCCATCTACGCACCTTACTGCCCGCTCCACGCGAGCTCAGGCTTCGTCCTCTGCTTTCCTGATGCATGTGCCCATTCAGGAGATATGTAGGGCAGCGACTTGGTCATCGGTGCATACCTTCGCCGCACACTATGCGATAGTGGAGCAGTCCAGGGGTAATACTGCATTTGGTTCAGCAATCCTTCACTTCGCGACCTCTCACTCCGCCCCCACTGCCTAGGTAAGGCTTGGGAGTCACCTAATTGGAATCGATATGAGCAAACACTCGAAGAAGAAAAGACAGTTTCTCTCCTTTGTAACTGTTTTTCGAGATGTGTTGTTCATATCCATTCCAAACCCACCCTCCTTCCCCACTGTTGGAGTAGCCGGCAAGAAGGAACTGAGGGGGCACTGGGTCGGCAGGGGCATATATCCAGCGCCATAAGGGCGCCACTCCAGGGGGCGCCTCAGCCGACCCACCGAGTGTTGCTAGGGTAAAAATCTTCTGACGATCGTGCACACGGCGCGCGCACACCTAACTGGAATGGATATGAGCACACCTAACTGGAATGGATATGAGCAACACATTTCCAAGAACAACAAGTTACGAAGGTGAGTAACCATCTTTCCACCTTTTGAAGATAATGGTGAACTGGCAGGAGGCCAGTCAGGGTTGATGAACCATTAGAATTGATCAGGCATCTCTGGTGACATGTCACCTCCAACCCATTTGCCATAATAGAATTGTACCTATTGATAGTCCCAACCTCCTCCAGTTATTTTACCTGTACCAGTCAGTTTTGGGCATCCTAGGAATACAGGCATTGTAATGTCTAGTCTAGTCATTCTTTATTCAAGAGTAGCTATAACCTGGTGCTTCAGAGTAAAGTGTGAGAACCCTGTGATGAACAGGCAGTTGCTTGTGTCCTAATATGTGATGGTTTAACACTTACAAATTCTTATCGTAGCTAGGGTTACTGCAGATACCATTGTTATGGCAAGATCTGGCACCATCACCTGTAATTAAAGTTGTCTGCCACTTTGCCTTATCAGAACCTGTTTTCAGTTGCTTTTCACTTTCCCAAACTGTTTTGGTATAAACACTGTATGCCAGGTGTGTACTTCAGGCTGAATTTTTTGGAAATTTTCAGCCAAACCAGTTTCCAAGAACGAAGCTACTTTTTTTGAGAGAAACTAGTGTCCCTATGATATGGAATAGGGTTTTGAAAGTTAACATGGGATAACTTTTTGTCTTAGGGTTGTGCCTTTTGCTTATTCCTGTGGGGAAAATCCTCCAAAATTTGGCCAAATTACAAGCTTTGAAAAATCCGTTTTCACATGTGCAGTAGAATTTAGCAGCTAAAATCTCTGAATACTGTGTATACTGACCATACTCCATCGCCCCACAGCTTCTAATGCTGACACTATCCCCACAGCACGACTGAGCATGTTCCAGGCTAAGGCCACAGGGATGAATCCAGACATTCCCTGTAACTGTAGCTGAGCTCCTAGGTGCACTGGAACAAGGTGGATCATGGCATCAAAAATGAGAGCTAGGAACCTGTCTCTCTCCTGTGCTTTCACAAGGCTGGAGAAATAGTCTGCCTGACTCAGATGCAGAGAGGTTGAGAGCCACACCAGGTGGAAGAGGGAAAAGAGGAGATTGATGAGGACCGTGGTGAAACTGGGGCCTGAATGAGGAGAAAGAAACTGAGGGTGGGAGTTGTGGGGGCATGGGGATTGGCAACTAGGAAGGAAGACTGGGACTGATTGGACAAAGAGGCTGAAGCTGGGACCACTGGCAGGGTAATGGGTATTTACAGAGGTGGGGGGAAGAGAGACAGCTCAAACAAGGAGCCAGCCTGTGGGGGGTGAACTGATTGAACAAAGAGACTTGGTCAAGGAGACAGGATGAGGGGAGGGACTGAAATTGGATGACAAACTGGAGTGGCGGGGGTAAGAAGGGGAGAACTGTGACAGGTTGCTTGGTCAAGGAGAAGGGGACTCGACTGAGAAGCCAGGGACTGGGGAAGAGACAGTATTGGGATAGGTTGTGGGGACCAGGGCAGAAGGGGTCAAGCTTGCGAAGGAACTGACAGAACGGTCTTTGATTGCTAGAGAACGCTTCCTCCAGAACCTGGAATGGAATCCAAGGTTCCTGAGTCTCACCATTTCTCTGTTGTCAGCAAATATCTGTGAAACCTTCAGCAAAAGTGTGTGTCTCATCCCTGTTTGCTTGTCCACACAGAGGATGATGACCTACTGTTGCTATCAGTTACTTCGTTATGTCAAGTGGCAGAGGTCTGTATGGTGGATCCAAAGTTTCCAACCCTACTAATGAGCCGTGTGGGTGTCAGTGTTATGCCACAGGATGAAATGACTATGTTCAGTTTGCAACCTTAATATTCTTTAAAGGTTTTTTTGTTTTGTTTTGTTTTTTTTTAATGTGTATGTAACTTTATAAAGGCAAAGTCAAGCACCGCAAAGTAGGTCTGCCCTGTGCACTGAATCAGGCAAGGATCATGTAGGGAAAAAAATAGTGTGTGAGATCATGTAATTAAAGAATGTCATAATGCATGCACATAAAGGAGGCAAGTTAAAGTTGCACACTCAACCCTAACCTGGCATTTCCTAACTTCCAAGTGCTTGACTTTGCAACTTGAATAATATTCTTTTAATGTAGTTATTTATGTGTAATATTTATAAATCCTAGAAATGTAGGACTGGAAGGGACCTTGTTAGGTCTTCTAGTCCCATGCCCTGCAGTGAGGCAGGACTAAGTATTATCTATCAGTCCTGGCAGGTGTTTGTCTGACCTGTTCTTAAAAATATCTGGTGATGGACATTTCACAATGTCCCTAGGTATTTAGTTCAGGTGTTTAAACTCCCTAACTGTAAGGATAGTTTTCCTAATGTCTAAACTAAACCTCCCTTGCTGCAATTTAAGCTCATTACTAATTGTCCTATCCTCAGTGGTTAAGGAGAACAATTTATCACCTTCCTCTTTATAACAGCCTTTTATGTACATGAAGACTGTTATGTCCCTTCTCAGTTTTCTCTTCACCAGACGAAACAAACCTGTTTCTCTCTCTCCCCCCTCAATCTTTCCTTATAGATCATGTTTTCTAGACCTTTAATAATTTTTGTTGCTCCCTCTGCTCCAATTTATCTACATCTTTCCTGAAATGTGGTGGCCAGAGCTGGACATTGTACTCCAGATGAAGCCAGTGCTTTATTTGTAATGAAAGAGGTGCCAGGGTTCACACAATGTTTTTACATTCATAACTGATGCAGCAAGCCCAGAGGTGTCAGGGCTATGAACTACCAAACTTGGGGGTGCTGGGGCTCTGCCCTGGCTAGCTCTGGCACAAATTAAGCACTGGATTAGGTCTTATCAGTGCTGAGTAGAGTGGAAGGATTACATCTTTATCTTCCTTACAATACTCCTGCTAAAACAGGGATTCTCAAACTGGGGGTCGGGACCCCTCAGGGGGTCACAAGGTTATTACATGGGGGCGGGGTTCGCAAGCTGTCAGCCTCCACCCCAAACCCTGCTTTGCATTCAGCATTTATAGTGGTGTTAAATATATAAAAAAGTGTTTTTAATTTATAAGGGGGGTTGCACTCAGAGGCTTGCTGTGTGAAAGGGGTCACCAGTACAATAGTTTGAGAATCACTGCGCTAAAACTTCCCAGAGTGATTGCTTTTTTGCAACAGTGTTACACTGTTGACTCATTTAGTTTGTGATCCACTATGACATCCAGATCTCTTTCTGCAGCACTCCTTCCTAGGCAGTCATTTCCCAATTTATTTATGCAACTGATTATTCCTTCCTAAGTGTAGTACTTTGCATTTGTCCTTGTTAAATTTTATACTATGTAATTCAGATCATTTCTCCTGTTTGTCGTCATAATTTTGAATCCTAGTCCTGTCCTCCAAAGGATTTTCAGCCTCTTCCAGCTTCGTATTGTCCACAAACTTTATAAGTGTACTCTCTTTGGCATCATTCAAATAATTTATGAAAATGTTGAATAGAACCAGATCCAGGACAGCTCCCTGTGGGACTCCACTTGATATGCCCTTCCAGCTCAGTTATGAATCCTTGATAACTAGACTCAGAGTATGGTTTTCCAGCCAGTTGTGCACCCACCTTATAGTAGATTAATCTAGGCTGTATTTCTCTAGTTTGTGTATGAGAAGGTCACGTGAGACATATCAAAACCCTTACTGTAGTAGAAATATATCACTTCTACTGTTTCCCCCAGCTACAAGGCTTGTTACCTTGTGAGAGAAGGATATTAGGTTGATTTGACATGATTTGTTCTTTACAAATCGATACAGACTGTTACTTCTCACCTTACTATTTTCTAGGTGCTTACAGATTGATTATTTGTGCCATTGTCTTTCTGGGTACCAAAATTAAGCTAACTGGTCTATAATTCCCTAGGGTTGTCCTTATTCCCTTTTTTATAGATAAGTACTATATTTGCCCTTTTCCCAGTCCTCTCAGTTCTCTCCTGCCTCTGAATTCTCAGAGATAATCTCTAATAGCTCATCAGTAAATTCTTAAGTGTTCTAGGATGCTCATCAGGGCCCTGCTGATTTAGGCATCTAACTTGTCCAAGTAATTCTTCTTCAAGTGCTTGCCCATATCCATCCAGTGGCCGTGCTTGAAAAGTTTTTTTTTTTTTTTTTTTCCCCTCAGCAGTATCTGTCGGCTCTGGTGCCCCTTGGAGTTGCTCTCCCATAGTGCTTGTATAAAGGACCCCGCCGTCCACTCAGTTCCTTCTTACCGCCCAAGGTGGTCACTGGAACTACAACTTGTTCTTGCTGCTGCAAATACTCCTCAGTGGACTTTTCTCTCTTTATTGTATATAGTTGATTTAAATTTAGTAGTTAACTAAACTAACAACTGAAACTTAAGAACCCCGCTAAGTGGGGTTAATTCCCCCTTCCCTCCCTCCCTAGCACAGTGACATGCCTTAGTCTCAGTGTTTCAAGCTTATGCCTGTAAATGACCCCCATTCCAGTCATCTTAAGTGTCTCTGGGAGAAGCTCACATGCAGGAGCGGTGCAAGATTTGTAGGGATTTTAAGCCCCACACAAAGTAGTATAGAAATGCTAGACTCTGCTCTGTCTTCACGGAGGCAGCACTCTGACTTCCGTCAGAGCTGGGCCACTTGGACTTGGCACTGAATACATTGGCCTTAGTAAGGAGCACTCTGGCTACACCTAGTGCCATTCTCTAGCTCCGGCACCAAGACGAGACGTTCCGATCGCAAGTAAGGAACCTCGGCACTGTCAGTGAACCGCGGTGCCAAAGAAGGATGTGCAGGCGAGAGAGCCGAGGCACCTTTCACCATCGCTGGTGTGTAGGAAGAAGCAAAGGAAGACTGATGAAGGCCGGTCACCAACACTGAGGTCAGTGGGACAGAGGGACACTGCCAGGGTACAACCTGTATCAGGCCACCCTGTGACATTGATAACCCATGCCACGCTGTTGATTCTGGTCCCGGAATGGGAGCTGTTGAGTCTGGCACTGATAGACTTGCCACCATGAGAGAGGCACTGGAGCCCTAAGACTCTGCTGGTACTGTCAATGCTGGAGGTGTTTGAAATGATGAGGGACTTATTCATGCTACTGGTACCAATGTCCTCTGCCATACAGGAGCTGTCAGTAGTGGAACTGACTGGAAAGACTTCTGCAGGCTATAGGCCTCAAATATTTTCGAAGGGGAAACCAGTCATGATAACCCAACCCCAGTCTCCTCCCTCCTGGCACTGCTCACCGGCACCAGTCGGCTCCGCTCCACCCTGGTGTTGGGAGGGATCTTCGGAGACTAACTCAGAGGCAGTGTCTTACGTCTCACGGAGAAGCCATCATCGGCATTCCAGCAGACGCTGTCCTGCTATAGATCAGAGACAAAGGGTACCACCTCTGACGTGGCCACCAGGACAGTGGCAGTTCCCCATGCAATGGCCTTTCTGGAATCCCTGGGCATTTCCAGCACAGGCAGGTTCCCATTCCAAGAGGTCATATTCGGTGGCTTCGGAGTCCAGACTGCTTCCACCACCAGAACACGATCCAGGCTCTGGTACCATGTACCAAGAGAGAGTATCGCAGGACCTGGCCAGTGCTGAGGGCAAAGAGCAGGGCCCTGTGCTGGTTCAGGCATCTTCCTCCTCTTCCTTAGATGAAGCAGTCCCAGGAACTGATATTTTGCCTCTTGAAGAGGATTACAAGGCGCATCCGAAGTACGTAAGGAGAGTAGCTCAGAACCTGGGTATCCAGGTGGAGAAAACTAGAAGGTCCTCCCGCTCCCTTGTGAACATCTTGATGGCAATGCTGAGACCTGCTTCCCATAGGATCTTACCTACCAATTATCTGAGTTTATTAAAGTCTGCCTTCTTGAAGTCCATTATCTTCTGCTGTTTTCCTTCCTATCATTCCTTAGAATCATGAAATCTGTCATTTCATAATCACTTTCACCAAGCAGCCTTCCACCTTCAAATTCTCAACTAGTTCGTTCCTGTTTCTCAGAATAAAATCCAGAATAGTTTCTCCCATAGTAGTTTTCTCCACCTTCTATGATAAAAAGTTGTCTCCAGTGCATTCCAAGAACTTGTTGTATAATCTGTGCTCTCTTTGGACTCTTGTTAAGTGCTTGCGCTCTGTCTTGTGGCTGAGAGTTCCACAGGTTATTAAATTAACTATTCCCACTTTTCAGATTCCAATTCCTTATTTTACAAAAACAAACAATGTGCCATGATTAATTCATTAACTCCATCCATTGGACAATGCAGGATTATTCCCTGCAATTCACTTTCTAGTGTTCTTTGTCCACTTCAACTTTAAATGTAACAACCTTTTTCCCATTGGAGAATCTCGTTCTAACATATTTCACTCTTAAATTTTTCAAATTTTGTCAGTGTTCTTTCTTACTTTTGTTCAGTTTCTTCTAGTTTCAGTCCCTTGTATCACCCTAAATATTTCTTCTCCATTTATTCTTAAAATATCTGTAGCCTATTATAGCTCTACTACACACACACACACACACACACACACACACACACACACACACACACACACACACACACACACACACACACACACACACACACACACACTCTTTGTCATTTACCTAGTTATTCATATTTATTCCTTAATCTTTCTTTATAAATGTAATCTAGTCTCTTGGTAACTTTTGTGGTTTCTCACTGAATTTCATCAATGTCAATGGTAATAAGATGTGAAGGCTATAAATACGATATTCCAGGTTCATTTGTACCAGAGTCATGTAGTGATGTGATTCCCTTGCAGTTTTGAAGTGTGTGTGTGTGTGTGTGTGTGTGTGTGTGTGTGTGTATAATATATATATAAAAAAAAATTCCCTCTCACCCCCTATGGTGGTATGATTGTCTTCCTCACCTCGGGTCATCTACCAGAGGCCTGGGAGTTTTGAGGGTTCTGCGCAGTAATCTTAAGCTGTTCTAGCACTGCACTCTTAATGGACAGAGAGCTCCTGATGTTGTTCACTGGATTGTTGGAGCCCATCACCCAGCTTAGGAGTCCAGCAGCCCCGAGGGCTTCCTACCACTGGGACCACTTTGGCTTCACGTTTCACATCCTTTCTAGTTCTCTTTTCAGGCCTGGTACTGTTCAGCTTCTCATATTCCTTCTTCCTGATGTTGCTGTCACTTGGCACTGCTATATCTATCACCACTGTCTCTTGTCCCTTGTCTATTACAGATGTCTGGTTGATTGGCTAGTATCTGCCTGTTGTCTGGATCTGGAAGTCCACAGAATCTTAGCCTGCTATTCTCCAACAACCTTTTTGCGGAATCTCCATCTTGGTCTTGGGAGGGTCTAGCCATCAACGCTGTGCAGATGTTTCTGTCGACACAATGCAGCACTTTGGTTGTGCCGTAGTGTATGCTGTTATCTCCTGCATTTACATCCTGCACCTAATTGTGTTGGACTTGTCTCTGAGGCCTCTCTGCAGGGTTCTGCACTTGGGTCTCTCTAGTGTGGTAGACCTGCTTCAATGGATCTGGTGCTCATGCTGTTCCTGTGGCTGCTATGATCCAGTGCCTCAGTGCTGTCTTTAGTCAGCCCTTTCCAGCACTGGTAGGATTTCCCAATGTCAGCCACTGCAGCTATCTGTCGAATGGTAATTCCCATGAGGTCTTGTCTTGCCATGGCACTTCTTCTGCTTGGTCTTTCCTGCCCATGTCTGCTGCTTGCCTCAGGCATTCTTCAGAGCTCATCTTTGGGGGATCTTACTGATGTACTCCTGGATGTATTCCGGGTTTCATCCAGGATAGTGGCCTTGACGCTCACCAAGCCCCGCCCGCTCTTCTTTCCCGGCTGGTATACAGTTCCTCTGGTGTTGGACTTGGGGTGGAAAACCTCCGTGCATTGTGAGGAGCTTCCGGGTTTTCACATCGGCAAGCCTCCATCGTCTTTTGGCAGCTCAACTATACCGGGCAGGGTATCTGATGACCGGAAGGGCGTATCCGTTGATGCGTGGATCTTGTTCTTCCACTGAGGCTGGTCTTCAGGACCTGTTTATCCTTTGGTGTATACGGATGTTGCTGTTTCCTTGCTTCCTCATCGTGGTTTCCATGTGACTGGGGATGCCAAGGTAGCTTGTAGCTGGTCTGTATGTCTGCTATGTGGCCCGCTGGTAGTTCCACCCATCAGTCTTTGACTACCGGTTTCCTCTCTTCGACTACCATCCGGCAACTTCTCCCAGTCCGAATGACCTCTCCGATACTCCTCACTGTAGATCCGGTCAGGTGGAGTTAGCGAGTCCGATGTCTGTTCATTCTTAGCATACCAGCTTGATGTCATCCATGTAGAGGAGGTGGCCTGCTGGTAGTTCCACTCCTGAATGTACCCGTATCCAGTCCCTTGTGATTATCTGGTTGAGGGGGTTTAAGCCTAATGCAGAAGCAGCGGGGACAGTGCATCAACCTTGGTATATGCGCACTTGATGGCCACTTGTGCCAAGTTGCTTGAGTTGACTTCTAGTGTTGTTTCCATAGTCCCCATGACGTTCTTGAGGAAGGTCATTAGTGTCCTGTTGACTTTGTATAGCGCCAGACACTTCACGCGATCCACGTGTGCGGCATTGAGTCCCATAGGCTTTCCTATAGTCAATCCAGGCTTGTGGCCAGATTGGTCCTGTCTAGACCTTGAGTTCTAGGCGACTGCTCCTAGTCTATGAGCAACTGGTGTTTTGAGCCTCTTGGTGTTGTTCCCATGCCATCTTGAGCTGTGCTCAATGTAAAACTGGGGGCCCAATTTGGGGTGGGGTTCCCCGGGAGTTACAAGCTTTGCCTTTTGGCCCAAAGTCTAATGATGCTGGTAAAGACTTTCCATGTTGTGGGAGGCAGGTATTGGCCGGTAGTTGGCTGGTTCTGTCCCCGTTGCAGGGGTCTTTCATGATCAGCACTGTCCTTTCTTGTGTTAGCCAGTTTGGGTGGGGAGCCTGCTGCTAGCAGTGGTTCATCTGTGCTGCTAGGGCGTTCATGCACTGCTGTTAATTTCTTTAGACAGTACGGTGTGGATCATGTCTGGTCCAGGTGCTGTCCAGCTCTTCATGTTTTGACCCGCTGCTGGATTCTTCTACTTGAGGTGAACTGGTTTTCTGTTTGGGAGATTGCTGTGCTCTGTTCTCAGGTCTGCAGCACTTTGCACTGGTGTTATGAACGTTCTTCTCTTCTCTCCCATATGTTCGTCCAGTACTGTTCAGTTTATCTGCTGCTGGTGGCTTATGCTGTTATTGTGGTGTTGCAATGCAGTTGGGGAGTACACCTTGGATGGTTCCGGCTGTGAGAACAGGGCATTTACTTTTTTGGCCTCTTGCTTCTCTAGTGTATCTCCTTAGCCTGGTAGCAGTGCTGTGAGCCTTTGTTTAGCAGTCTCTAGGGCTTCAGATGGAGTCAGGCCCTTGTATTTTTTCAGTAGCAAGTCTTATCTTAATATCTGTACACCCCCTTCTGTAGTTCCACCAGCTGATACTTTCTCTCCGAGTCCCTTGATCTTATCCTCCAAGCCTCATTTTCCCAGGGTGGGGTACATACTTGTTGTTCTTGCTTTGATCGTGTAGCCAGCAATCTCCAGGATTACAGAGGCTGTAGCGTAATACAGTTCATTGGTTTGAGTTATGGTGGTAGTAGGGATTGTGATGAGGCTTCTACTTGTGGCATCTTCTACAACATAACTATCATGATGGTATTCTCACTTGAGCTTGGTTAATCGGTCTCGAGGATTGACTGTAGCTTAGTTTTTCATGATCTTATGCTCATATCAGCTGCTGTGCTCTGCTAATGGAGGGGGTGGACAGTGAAGTTTCAGCTTTCAGGTGGTGGCCTGGTGCACATCCATTGTTCTTCCAGATGTTCTTCCTTGAGTCTGGGATGTAATGTGGAGTTGGTCTTATGTCTCAAGGGCGCTGTGAAAGAAGAGAGCGTTCTCTTTACTATGGTTGAGCGTTGTTGGGTAATTCGTAGCTGGTTCATCTGATTGGTGTGGAATGTATGGGTTGTTTTGTCCATTCACAGTATCCTCATACGTCTTCATATATCTCTCATGTAGGTATACTGTTGTGTAGTAGCATTCCATCAATTTTCACAAGGTTCTCTTGTCTCGTCTCCATGAATAGTTTGTATAATATATATATAATATATTATATATATATATTATATATATATATTATATATTAATTATTATATAATATATATATAATATATATATAAAAAAAATTCCCCTCTCACCCCGTATGGGTGGTATGTGTCTTCCTCAACCTCGGGTCCTCTACCAGAGGCTGGGAGTTTTGAGGTGTTCTGCCGCAGTATCTTAGCTGTTCTGCTAGCACTGCACTCTTCTGGACAGAGAGCTGCTGCTGTTGTTCCTGGGATTGTTGGAGCCACTCACCCAGCTTAGGAGTCACAGCCCAGGGTCCTACCACCATGGGACCATTTGGCTTTCACTTTCCACATCCCTCTAATTCTTCTTTCAGGCATGGTACTTCTCCAGCTTCTCATATTCTTCTTCCTGATGTTGCTGTCATTGGCACTGCTGTATCTATCACCACCACTGGTCTTCTGGTCCTTGTCTATTACCATGATGTCTGGTTGATTGGCCAGTACCTGGCCTGTCCGTCTGGATCTGGAAGTCCACAGAATCTTAGCCATGCTATTCTCCACAACCTTCTGTGGAATCTCCATATGGTCTTGGGAGGTCTAGCCCATACGCTGTGCAGATGTTCCTAAACACAATTGCAGCCACTTGGTTGTGCCGTTCAGTGTATGCTGTTCCTGCCTGCATCTTACATCCTGCCACTATGTGTTGGACTGTCTCTGAGGCCTCTCTGCACAGTCTGCACCTTGGGTCCTCTCTTGTGTGGTAGACCCCTGCTTCAATGGATCTGGTGCTCAGTGCCTGTTCCTGTGCTGCTATGATCAGTGCCTCAGGTGCTGCTAACTCTTGTAACTTTTTTTATTGAGTCTTGTGATATTTCATGTTTTTCCTTAAAGCCCCAGCTCCTGGATTCATGTGATTAGATGAGAATCTCAGCTTTCATTTTTAAAAAAAAAGTAATTTTCTAGCCTGCGTGGTTGTAGAGAGAAACTGGAATGTGAACTCTAAAGGTTCAATCACCAGAAGGCATATAAACTACCATAAATTTATTATTTTTCTAAAAATCTCACAACTTCTTAGTCAATCTTATGACTTTTTAGCCTGATGCTTGCTTTTTGCATGCTCATGATCAGTAATACTAAATTTACTTTCCACTCACACTTAAGTCTCTTGCAACAGTGGTGCTTCCTTGGGCCTGGTCTACACTCGGGAGTAAGGGAGAGCTAAGTCGCTGTAAGTTACGCAATTTCAGCTGTGAAAATAGTGTAGCTGAAGTTTACGTACTTAGAGCTACTTACTGCGGTGTCTTCACTGCGATAGGTCGACTGCTGACTCCCCCATCGACTCCACCTATGCTTCTCGCTCCGGTGGAGTACTGGAGTCGATGGGAGAGCGCTTGGCGGTCGATTTTATCCCGTCTTCACTAGATCCAATAAATCGACCCTCACTGGATCCATTGCTCCGGAGGTAAGTGTAGACATGCCCTAGGTTTCTCCTTCCTGGTATGTATGTATTTCAACTATTTCCCCCAAGTATATCATTTCTTGGTTGCTTACCTCTTCCCCCACATTTAAATCTCACTGTTACATTTCTGCCACCGTTTATAACTTCTGTCCCTTTGTACAATTTCATTGGTCTGACTAGTGTTTTTAGCTCTAAATAGAATGTCAAGATTACAATTTAACTCTTTAAAACGTTGTTTACATTATTAACCCACAACTCTCTCTCAACTTTTAAAGAGTTGTTTTATTTAAAGCCATCACATTTTGCCTTGTCCCTTTTTGCATACACATCCTATTCGTATTTTCTGTTGGGTGGTTGCAGAACAGTGTGTGATCCTGAAAGCTGCAATATGACAGCAGCTGGAGAAAGTAGACATTTGCTGTAAAAGTTATAAAATAGTATGAGATCTTAATTTGAAGGGCAATATTGGCAATCTTTGCCTAATGTTGTTTGACACTGATGTACCGGCTACTCCAGACCTGCTTCATAGGTAGGTCAGTTCAGAAATAGAGAATTAGAATCTGTGGAAGTGGTAGTACCTCTACATTTGTATTTATTTTTTTCATCTTCAATGTTTTTCTTAAATACATATATTAATAATCCTTGTATTTTCTGTGTTTTGTTTTTGTAGCTGCTGACTTGTTCACAGATTTGGAAAATGCATTTCAGGGAAAAATCGATGCAGCTTACTTTGAGACCAGCAAATACTTGCTGGATGTTTTCAATAAAAAATACAATTTACTGGAGCACATGCAGGCTATGAGGCGCTACTTACTTCTCGGTCAAGGAGATTTTATAAGACACTTAATGGACTTGCTTAAGTAAGATGACATTTCTATTATTTGCAAATATACAACAGATCATTTTCTAGAAAGAAAACATTTTAATGCAGCTAATATTTTATTATTATAAGGGTTACCTAGACATCCTTAGATTCAACAAAATATTAGACTGGATTTTTTCACCTTTTAGTATTAGTTGAAATTTGTTTTTTCCTGTAAGTAGCAAGTATGAAAGAAGAAATTTCAAAATCTTTAAAAGCTAAACTACTGTTACCCTCTCCCTCCTGATGTGCCCTGGGCTGCCTGCATTCCAGTGGCTGTGCTCTGTGACTTCTATATTCTGTTTCTATTTGTAATACTCTTAAAAAACCACTCATGAGCACTGCTATAAACACAACATTTCTACATCCTTTTTAGCGTATTTCTTTGATTTTTTTTTTTTCCCCTCAAAATGTTTAGCGTGCGTAGTTAATATTTATGATTACAGCTTCAACTGACAGCTCACAACTTTAACATTTAGCTCCCTCAACTGCAGGCATAAGTGCCCAGCTGAGTTCGTAAGAAGCATACTTGCATAGCGTCTTGTTTTAGTTCGTGGTCATGTTGCTGAAATTTCATGTGTAGGAAGGAAAAAGATCCATTAAGCAGCTCTCCTTTTTCTGCAAAACAGATTGTGTATTACAAAGCTTCCATTAACTTGATAAACATCAAAAACAACTTTGGCCAACATTTTTTATTGATGAAATGTGTGCACTGCACTTTTTAAGAAAGCAAATAATGTGCAGCAAAAAAACCTAGGGATGGTGTATAGAATCAATACTGTATTTGACACACACATAGTGAGGAACTTTCTAGTGGGGGAAAAAACCACCTCTTGATGTAGATCTTTAAAAAGTTCCTATTAAATTGAGGATTATGGGCTTGAGATACTTTTATCAGCATACCCACTAACTAAAATTAGTGGCTTGCTGGTTGTAGCTTTCATATTAATACAGTACAAATAAACGATAGTTCATTCTAATTGTAAATGTGGCTTAAATTATAGAACAGTTTTATGTTGGATACTAATATAATCTTTAAAATAATTACTTGCATCAAATGGTAATAAATCTAGCACTAGCACTGATGTTTGTGTTATATAAACAAATAGACAAATTACTTAAAATCTCTCAATGTTATTAATGTTTCATTTCTCAGTCGTTCAGGTAGTGAATGTAGGCAGTTGTCCTTAACTCTGAAAGTACAATTTGGAGAGAAATTTTTAAATGTTGTTGTACAAACTCACTGCATTTGCTACCATAATGCAAAGTAAATACTATACAATGTCATAAACTGTATATAATGACTTTATTTTGTAACCTCTAGGCCAGAGCTTGCCCGACCAGCTACCACTTTGTATCAGCATAATCTGACAGGAATCCTTGAAACAGCTGTCAGGGCAACTAATGCACAGTTTGATAATCCTGAGATCCTCAAACGGTTGGATGTTAGACTTCTGGAGGTATTCTGTGTCATTCAGTTTCTGACATGAAAGTTATTTTCTGGGTATAAATATCTAAAATTAGCTCTTGGATCAGCATCAGGTGAACTTCTAATCTCTATTCATGCTGAGTCACATTCTTCTGTCCACTAAGGTTACTTGTATTGCTCACACAGCACAAACTGGCCTTACCCTGGCTGGAGATTCGCAGCAGAGAATTGCTTCTACTCATCTAATGTTAGAGTGAATCTTTGGTGTAAAGCTGGTGGATGACACACAGCCTCCTTCTACACCAACTATTTCCTCCTCTCCCCACCCCACACGTGTAAGATTACCTCTGCTAAGTTTGATCCTCTGCTGATATAAGGTCCCTAACACTAGCAATATGAGAGAGAGAGAGAGAGAAGGGAGCGGTCTGCTGTTGTTTAAACAGGGGCTGGTAGCCCAGAATCAGGGGGCTGAAATTAGCTCCTTCAGTCACCACTCTGAGAACAGAGGCAAGGTCTTTGTGTCACTGGTGGTATGGAATCATGAAGAAAATGAACAGTGAATATTTTCTGGGGCAGCCTTGTATCAGAGATGCTTCTGTAAATTATAGGAGTTTATTGGGAGTATGTGGTGCTTAGCCTCAAGATATCTAATCTACATGTTAGTAAACCAACGAAACAGAGTTGTAGTATTTCTTTGTGAAAACTATCAATATAATATATATTGTTAGAAGCCATTTTTGGCAAATGTAACTACTTTTTCATAGTTCTTGGGGGAACAGTAAACAAGATTTCAGCCATGTGCAGACTTTGGTACTTGACTAAATATAGCATTTTTTTTTTCATATAGGTATCTCCTGGTGATACTGGATGGGATGTCTTCAGTCTAGACTATCATGTGGATGGGCCAATTGCAACGGTAAGGCTTTTTCTTGTAGTTTGTGTGGATTTCTCAGATATCCATTTAGATTGCTAAATGCTTTGTTATTAAAATAGCCTTTTTACTCTAGAAATAGATGATTAAAGAGATTATTTGGCATGTCAGATGCACCCATTGTATTAACAGTTCAACCAAAATCTCAATTTCTCTAAATTATTAATGACTGCTAAAATGCTACAGTTAAAACATTCATTACTTAAAATAAATAATTCATTTGTTCCAGCAAGATTTTAGCAAGTACTTAATAAATGGATTGTTCATTTTCTGCCATTATTTCTAGACTGTAGCAACTAATTTGGGATAATTTGCAAGAAAGTGTAAAATATGTTTAGGGGAATCTGTTTGTACTAGTTAAATTTGATATGTAGTATTCATTAAAACTGAGAAAATAGTTGCACTATTGTTCAAAATGCTTTTACCGTATGTAAAGAATTTCAGTGCGCTTTCTTTTTTTTTTTTTTTTTTTTTTTTTTTTTTTTTTAAAGAGGTCTCAGTGACCAGCAGAAGGTATTTTACATGGTTGTATAGTTAGAGAAAGGAGAAAAATACCTCTCTGGGCCTCTAATTTGTTCATCCATTCTCACATTACTCATCCATATAAACTTTTTTCTTCAAACCACCTCCCTTAATTTAATTTTCACCATTTGACATTACCATTTGGAGAAACATGGTGCAATTCTCAGTTGTGATGAAATGACTTTCAGCAATAATACAGACGCTTTCTGTGTATCCATTTTTTTCACTTTTACAGTTCCTGGTAAACAAAAATTTACATAACTTTTTACCATTCAAAGATGTAGACAGCTGAGCAAGTAATTAAACACATAGAATGTACTTAACATAATTGATTTAAAGGGGACGTAAAAAAGGAATGTTATGTTCATTGTAAATTTAAATGCTGCTACTTAGAAATAATGGGATCAAATATTAAGTTCATCAGTTGCCAGTGAAACATATCACTGCTTGTTTGTTAAACGTTAAAATTGACTAAAATACTTTTTGAAAAAATTAAGTTCTTATCCCTACCAGCCCCTGCTACTTCATCCAGAGTAAAATCTCTAGATTCCAGTGAGTTCCTTTTAACATACACAGAAATGTGGTCTCTTTTCCTGGAACTTTTGATTGTCTACACTGCTATCTATCCCCCATGCATCAGCCAGGATGCAGGCTCCTCCACAAATGCACCATAGTACCCATGTCTGCAACTCTTATGCTATTCTAGAATAGCTCATTCAGTAGAGGAGGAAAATTGGGTGTGAGGGGTTTGAGGTGTACAGCTGTCCACTAGAAACTAGGTTTGGTGAAGGGCTGTGTGCTTCATGCTCTCAAGCAAAGTGATATTTTTAGGAACCAGTGTAGAAAAATTAGCATCTTTTTATGAAGGATTAAAGTCTCACTGGATCCTGAGTTTGTTTTTTCTGAGCACTTTGAACAAAATGTCACTTCATTTTTAAATTACAGGGAAGCCAGCCAGCAAACCTTTGTTTGGGAGACCTTTTGAAGGTCACATTTGAAGAGGAATATTAAAACTGCACATGAATAGCAAAAGAAATACTGAGCACTTCTAGGAGAGTGCTGGGCATTCTTAACTCCTAGTTATCTTATTGGGAATTGAAAGGTGTTCAGAACCTGCCAAGAACAAGAAGTGCTTTCTCGTCTGACAGATCCCAAGGGTTTGTAATGGGAATAGTGATGGAACCATAATGAAAATGGAGGTTTATGATCCTGCTATAAATTGAAAATGGCAAGAGCATCCTTAGAAATATAGAAAATTTTTTAAGTGATGTAACTTACTGTCATACAGTAATCTGTAAATCTAATGTATAGAAACCCATATAACATTTAATGCATTTATATATCTTATTCCTAATCAAGTCAAGAGTATAATAATATAGCAATGTTGATCTTTGTTCATGTATGTCTTAAAGTGTGTTTATAGAAGCCTCTTCACTGTTGCAAATGTAAAAATCAAAATACATATGGTATAAGCATGTCCAGTGTAGGTATACGCTGGATAAGTGAAAATGCTACATTTCTGCAGTCCGAAGTGTTAGTGGTAGTACAGGGGTCGGCAGCCTTTCAGAAGTGGTGTGCTGAGTCTTCATTTATTCACTCTAATTTAAGGTTTCGTGTGCCAGTAATACATTTTAATGTTTTCAGAAGTCCTCTTTCTATAAGTCTATAATATATAACTAAACTATTGGATGTAAAGTAAATAAGGTTTTTAAAATGTTTAAGAAGCTTCATTTAAAATTAAATTAAAATGCAGAGCCCCCCGGACTGGTGGCCAGGACCCAGGCAGTGTGAGTGCCAGTGAAAATCAGCTCGCGTGCTGCCTTTGGCACACATGCCATAGGTTGCCTACCCCTGTGTTAGTACTTGGAAAGCTTGCAGTTGCTGTTTCAGTTAACAAGAGGAAAATGCTTTAGACAAGCACTGTGTGTTGCTCAGGAATGCATTAGAAAATATCTCTGCTAGTGCTTCAGATCTCTGTATACATAAGACTTTTATTCTTAATGGACTACAGTTCAACTATATTTAACGTGTGTGTGTGTGTGTGTGTGTGTGTGTGTGAGAGAGAGAGAGAGAGAGTTTCTCCTCTTGCATCTGCAGATAAAACAGTTGAGATTAAGCAAAAAGGATGACTTAGCAGTGTCCATAGACCAGCCTAGACAGTTGGTACAGATCGTAATACTAGGAGATGGAGATGGGAGGGAGCAAAGTTTTTATGACATGTCTGTCCCTATAAAGAGGGTATCTGGCCAATCCTGCTTAATTGTTTTCCTGTTTCCAGCAGGTGGACAGAACCAAGCAAGAGGGCTGGACTTGGGCTATTGGGCCCAGATTTTCCAAATAGCATATGCACAATTACCAGGATTGCATTCAGTTGTGGTAAATAGACATATAACATTTGAGCATGTGCATTTCTGAAATCTGGGTCTTTTTGTCTATTTTTTTCTTGTGGTGATTCTTCCTGTGACAGTTCTCAAAGTACCCAGGATTTTGCATCACCTTGTTACCACCGCCCTGTCAGGGCTCCAGTGTGAGGGAAACCTGCTTGTGCCTTCCTTGTGCTTTACTGACGACATCAGCCTGTTACCCACCTAAGCAGTCTCCTCTGGGCTATGCCTTCCTTTGGCTTGCAGGTTAACAGGTGTACCCCAGTTGCTGCGTTCCTTTGAAGCATTCTCCTGTAGTATCTAGCCCCTTCTCCATTGAACACTCTCAGAAATACTGGGCCTGCTGCCCCCAAGGGAACAACATACACACCAGCCTGTTTGATTCAACTCAGGATTAGCTTCCTGTATAATACCACAACACTAAGATATAGTGTTGTTTTCACTATAAATAAGTTTGCCATCAAAGATTCAAGAAATAGTGAGTAGGGTTAGTGGAAACAAAAGGGTTACATACAAAACAAAAGTATAACAAGCTTTCTAGAGGCTAAACATAACCTCCTTAGCTTAGCCTGTTATCTCACCCCAAATGTCCTTTGTAGTGACCAAGGCTGGTTGTGATCCAACTTTTCATGACTGTAATCACACTGCCCAATTACTTTCCTTAGGTGCAGGATAAAGGGGTGTGTTCCTTGCCTTCTGTTTATATTCCCCCAAAGTTTATTGTTTGTACTGAGTCAGGATAAGCCTCTGTGGCTTATTTTATTCTCTGGTGTGTTGCCCCTCTGTTGACTTCATATGTAAATGACTCTCCATTGTGGTAGCTTACAATGCTTAATTTACATGCCAACAGAGAGATTCACTTTTCTGTCAGAAAATCCATTTGTCAACTGTACATTAATACATACATTAAAACATTTTCAGTAAACATACGTAACCCCTTACATAGCATCTGTACATACATTTCACAACGCTATTAACAACCATTGCGATACTGGCTTTCATGTAAGATCCCATGTGCCATTCTTTGGTGACCCAGAATGTACATGACAGAATCAGGATATTCTTGTAACCACCTTGCCAGTTGGCATTGAGGGGTTCATGGGCTACACATCCCACTCCCACATGCTGTTTTGTTTGGGTTTTTTTGGCAGGGTTAGGAAGAGTAGGTGCTTCATAATGAACTCCATAATGAAGGAGGCCTCAGCCCTCCTTCCTGGAGAATGGTCACAGTTCAGTCTCTTTCCCCCCAGCTCTCCTTCCTGGAGTTGGGTTATCATCCAAACAGTCCCTTTACTCTGTGGAGGAGCCTGCCTCTCTCTCTCTCTCTAGCACTCACCTGCAGCTGTTTCCTCAAGCCAGGCACCCATGCTTCTGTCCTGCCTAGCCTTCCCATCTATCCTAGATGGTTTGTTACAGGCTCCCACTTGAGCTTCTCTCTCTCTCCCACATTCTTTTCCCTAATTAGAGGTTTGATTGGTCACCTGATCCATTTGTCACAGAATCTTCCTTCCTCTCACCTGGAAAATGAATTAAGCTTGTCATAGGTGGTCTTAGATGCTTCTCCCCTTAAGGGGCCAGCCATCTTGTGACGTGGTCCTTAGGAATATCTGAGAGAGTCTCACATTTAAACTTTTTTTTTCTGGCAGCTATCTGCTTGATGATGGGTATATGGGGAAACTTTTATGCTCTTTCATGCAGGGATATGTTCCTGGTTTATCATTGGGATAGGCTTAATCATTGCTTTTTCCTGTTGTCTTTCCCAAGATGGGTTCCCTTTTCCCACTTGACTCAGCCAGTTTCTCTTCCTGTCCTGTCCACCCCAGTGAAGTAAGAGAAAAATATCTTCATACACTGAAAGAGCGCTGTGTGTGTCCGAAAAGAGGTCCGGAAGTTACTTATTCAGATCAGCTCTTGCTCTCTCTTTGAGGGTGTTAAGAAAGTCTAACAGGTTAAAAAGAATCAGTGTCTTATTTGTATTGATAACCATAGGGAAGCTTACACAGTCCAGTGTAAAGAAACTCTGTCATTGTTCAAGGCTTATTCCTTTGTTGGGGTTGTCTGAGACTGAAAGGGATGTTTCAGTCTTAGTGCTCTAGAGCCACCTGGGCAGCCTTAGATACATCATTGCTGACTTGACATTGTAGTCTGTAAACTGCACCACAGCCTATGACTGTTGTGACACAGAGCGATCCTGGAGACTTGCCTTATCACATGGTTTTGAGAAGTCCTCCTCTGCCAGTCCAGACTTTGACTTTATTTTAGTAAAGTGGAACCTTTTACTCTTTTTTTTTTTTTTTTTTCCTGATTCAGCTTTTATAATGGTGTTTTGCTTATTGCTGGGGCAGTTGATGACTGAGCCAAATCAGCTCCCTGCATAGAGGGAATAACCTCCCTAGAGCTTTGGATTTATTTCGTGTTGTAATCTTCTGGTAAAACCTGTATACATTGCTTGGGATAGCATAGAAAGATTTAAAGAAACAAAACAAACAGCAAATCTGGTAATTTTATTTTATGCTGCTATATTGATTTTATTTGCAGGTATTTACACGAGAGTGCATGAGCCACTATCTAAGGGTGTTTAACTTCCTATGGCGAGCAAAGCGGATGGAATATATTCTCACAGACATATGGAAAGGACATATGTGCAATGCAAAGCTCCTGAAATGTATGCCAGGTAGGGGAAAAACAAAATGGGTAATGTATTAATTGGTGTTTAGATGCAATTTAGTTAAAATTGTACACCAGGGAAAAATCCAGCTAGTGGAGATAAAAAAGAATTTATAAATAAGACATTTCTGAGTAGGTGGCAACAAAATGTTTTTATTATTTAACTTGATCACATAAGAAATTTGGTAGTTGGGAATGGAAAGTCTATCCTATGACTTTTGTATTGCTGCTTGTTGATCGTCAGTCATTGAATTATTGTAGCATTGAGAACTTCTTAGGCATTTGTTCACTTTTTCTATTTTTTTCAGGGGAGGGAAAAGACGAAAATCAGTGCAGATGTTTTTAAAAGATACATCAAAACTGCGTGGTGTCAGTCAGAAGTAGCTAAACTCTGCCTACTATGTATATTTTTAAAAAGATCTCACAATCAAGAAAGAGAGAGAATGTTTTAATCAATTTTTCAGAATACATTAAATCACTTATTTTGTATTTTGGCAGTACTGTTCGCTACAGTCTGGCAGTTATTAGATGGCTAAACCTTTTATATAATAAATAAGATCCCAGTCTTGTGAGGGACAACATGAAGGTGAACAGCTACACCCATGCAAAGCTTGATTGGCTTCAGTAGAGTTTCATGTGGGCAGTTTTATTCTCACATTGTCCATTATATATTATAGGGACAGCGCTGATATCTGAAATAGCTTTTCACATATTCATAGGTTAGTGTATTTTAATTTTAAAGTTTTTTTAAATATCTTCCTTAGTTGTAGTAAATAAGATAGCGTTCTGCTTATTGTCCAGAGCAAAAGCAAATTTTGTTCAATAACTTGGAACTGTATTTGAAAAGAAAATCCTGTGGTAGGCTAAAACTGAAATTAAATACTCAATTGCGCTTCCATACATGGTGATAACTTTAACATGGAGCGTTTAAGAGCATAAAGCCAATATACTTTGTCTAAACGAGAGCACAAGAGGCAGTGGGTGGAGGTTTTGTTCAGTTTTAAATGTGCTTTGAGGTTGTTTTCGTAGTTGTAACACAAGGAAAATAAATTAAGGTAACCAATATTGATAGTTTTCATTGTTTTATGTAATAAGTACTTTTTTTAAAAAAGCATAAAACAACTTAAGTATTGAGCTACAGACACAAATTTTTGTTACAAATTTTATTTTTTCTAATTAAATTTCAACTGGTTTCGATTACAATAAGCTAAATGGGGCAGAGCCCTTGTCTTCACAGCTGTCAGCAAAGCTACTAACACACTGTTAGTGCTATACATATAATAACTTCGTATTGTAATCTGTAACTTGGATCCATGAACCTCTTGGCTGGCAAAATCTTGCAGAGGAAATTGGGTCCATTATTATTAGAGACCCTGCCTTCCTGAAAAAAGGCATAATCTCCTAAGGCCCAGGATTCTCAAAGTTCATTGCACCATGACCCTCTTCTGATAACAAAAGTTGTTACACGACCCCAAAAGCGGGTACCAAAGCCTGAACCAAAAGCTGATCCCCGCTTCCCCAGGTGGAGGGGGGCGAAAGCCAAAGCCCAAGTCCCACCATCCTGGGCGGGGAGGCTAAAGCAGAAGCCCAAGGACTTTAGCCCCAGCAGGGAGCCTGTAACCTGAGCTGAAACCCTTGGGCTTCGGCCTTGGGCGGTGGGGCTTGAGCTTCAGCTCCGGCCTTGGGCCCCAGCCAGGCTAAGTCAACCCTGGTGACCCCTTAAAATGGGGTCACGACCCACTTTGGGGTCATGACCCACAGTTTGAGAGCAGCTGTCTTAGGCCTATCCTCAGAAAAACATCTGCTGCTCCTGGAGATATTGCCAGTTATTGGATTCTAATTTTTCCTTTTTTGATGAAGGATATGACAAAATATTTCTGCTATTTTCATAGTCTTCTCTTTTCTTTGCTGGTTTTTTTTCTAATTCTCTCTGATGTTTTTTCCCACCTGCTACCACCTGTTCTCCCCCTTTTCTTTGTTCCCCTCAGCCTGTCTCTTCCCCATAGTGCTTTTTTTCTCCTCTTGCTTCTCTGTTCCACATGTTCTTCATGGTGTTCCACTCCCCAGCTAAAGGGAGTAGCTGTAGTTGAAAGTAGCAAGCCTCTTTGAATCACCCTTCAGAGCTTAGTAGTTGCCCTGCCTTACTCCACTCCATAGCTAGGATTAAAGCGGAATAAAGGAAGGGAGGAGGTGTAGAGCTGCCAGGATAGGAGTGAAATTAGAAAGCTCTGACGCATACTAGCACTAACAAAAGTCACAACAACTTGTTGCCTTCCAATTCAGCTGACATCTTACCAAGTGGATTGATGGTAGTAAGGTGCAGACTGGTGGTAGAGAGTGATATGTTGTATTGGCCTAGTCTTTGGGATCGTCTACACTACGGATTATTCCGATTTTACATAAACCAGTTTTATAAAACAGATTGTATAAATCGAGTGCACGCGGCCACATAAGCACTTAATTGGTGGTGTGCGTCCATGGTCCGAAGCTAGCGTCAATTTTCCAGAGCGTTGCACCGTGGGTAGCTATTCCATAGCTATCCATAGTTCCCGCAGTTCTCCCTGCCCCTTAGAATTTCGGGTTGAGCCAGTGGCTGATGGGGCAAAAATCATTGTGCGGGGTGATTCTGGGTAAATGTCGTCAGTCATTCCTTGCTCCGGGAAAGCAATGGCAGACAATCATTTCGCTCCTTTTTCCTGGATTGCCCTGGCAGACGCCAAAGCACGGCAACCATGGAGCCCGTTCAGTTTTTTATTTTTTTACGGTCCACGTATGTGTACTGGATGCTGCAGACAGAGGTGATACTCCAGCGCTCCAACAGCTGCATTCATTTGCTTTGCATGATAGAGAGATGGTTATCAGTCATTCTGTACCGTCTGCTGCTGGGTAAATTGGCAATGAGATGACGATTATCTGTCCCTCTGTACTGTCTGCTGACTCTGTGGGTGCCTGGCTGAGAATCGGCCGGGGGCGAAAGCAAAACTGGGCATGACTCCCCAAGTCAATCACCTCCTTATATGGTTTCTAAAATAGTCGTTCTACTAGAATATGGGCAAGTGATACTAGAGAACCCGTGTATCAGACAGCACAGGCTGCTCCGTGTCGATCCTGCGAAATGATAAGCTACATGCCATTCACAGGGGGTGCCTGCAAACCCACCCGTTGACCCACCCGCACACTCCATGGGCTGAGCGTTGCAGCTGTACCCCAACCTTTGTTATGCATTAATAACAAGAATGCAAGGAATAAAGAAATCAGTAGAGAATCTGATTGTAGTGAGATCAAAACTGGAGGGGGAAGAGACCTCCCCGGTGCTTATGAAAGTCAGCAGAGACATTAAGGGGTGTGTGAGGGGGAGGAAGCACATCCACCATGCAATGAGTAGTACCAGGCAAAGTACAGAACTTATATACGTCTAACATGAAAGAGAGGGCTGACATAGACTCACAGCCAAGATTGTTTCTGTGATGCGGTTTTTGGTTAAGCTGTTTCTGTCACCCTACTGGGAAGAGTGACACGGAATCTATTCCTATTTTTACCCGAGCGCCCCCCGGCTGGCCTACACTCGGCTAGCCAGGGGTAATCAGCAGTTATCAAGCATGGGAGCAATCAGGGTTGATAAAGAACGGTTACCAGTCCTATGCACATGCCATTGGGGGAGGGGGAGGAGCGAAATACTGGCACTTCACTGCTGCACATCGCGTCTACCAGCCGCATTCAGTAGACCATAGGGTGACACTGAAAAGTCATGAAAGCGGTTTCTTTCCCCTTTTCTTTCACCCGTGGTGGGGGGGAGTAAATTGAGGAGCTATTCCCTGACTCACGCCGGACAATATGTTGAGCTATAGGCACTTGGAAGTCAACCAAAAATGCAAATACTTTCCGGAGACTGCTGTGGATTGGTGGGATAGCTGGAGTCCTCAATACCGTCCGTCTACCATGACGTCCATTTGCTCTGACTTCCGTTACGCTGTCACACAGCACTGTGTGCCTGGAGATTTTTTCAAACGCTTGGCATTATCGTCTTCTGTAACGGAGCTTTGATAGAACAGATTTGTTTCCCATCAGCGATCAGATCCAGTATCTCCCGTACGGTCCATGCCGGAGCTCTTTTTAGATTTGGGACTGCATTGCCACCTGTGCTGATCAGAGCTCCACACTGGGCAAACAGGAAATGAAAATCTAAATTTTGCGGGGCTTTTCCTGTTTACCTGGCCACAGCATCCGAGTTCAGATCACTGTCCAGAGCGGTCACAGTGGTGCACTGTGGGATACCGCCTGGAGGCCAATACCGTCAATTTGCGGCCACACTAACCCTAATCTGATATGGTAATACCGATTTTAGCGCTACTCCTCTTGTTGGGGAGGAGTACAAAAACCAATTTAAAGAGCCCTTTATATCGATATAAAGGGCCTTGTAGTGTGGACGGGTACAGCGTTAGATCAGTTTAACACTGCTAAAATCGGTTTAAACGTCTTTGCCTCCCTCTTCCCCCCCAGCTCCCCTGAATCTTCACGTTTCATTTATATTGGTCAAGATGGCTACTACTTTCCTATGGTGTGGGAAAGTAACACATGGAATGTCACACGTGGGTTATGATATACATCCTATAAACAAAGAGAACTCTGCAATTCTTGGCTACAGTCGGGTGAGATAATGACAGCATTTCACCCTCTGTTTCCTCACTTCATTGGCTTTTCACAAATATTAACACGGGGTCGGCAACCTGCAGCACACGTACCAAAGGCGGCATGCAGGCTGATTTTTAGTGGCACTCTGCTGCCAGCTGGGGTACTGGCCACCGGCCCTGCTCAGCCCATGGCCGGCCTGAATTACAAAACCCCAGACCAGCAGCGGGATGAGCTGTTCAGCACGCTGCCAGTCTGGGGTTCCAGCCTCTGGCCCCTTGTCAGCTGAGGTCCCGGCCGCTGGCCCTGCTCAGCCCGCTGCCAGCCAGGATGGATGGAACCCGGCTGTCAGCAGGCTGAGCAGGGCCGGCAGTCGGGACCCCAGACCGGCAGCAGACTGAACGGCTCAGCCCATTGCTGGTCTGGGGTTCCGTCTGCCACCCGCACTGCCGGTCTGGCATGCAAAACCTTTTACTAGTGCGTGAAACCTTAAATTAATGAAGACTTGGCACACCACTTCTCAAAGGTACCTACCCCTGTATTAACACACACTTTTATCTGTTGGGGCAGCACTCTCTGGAACTTTACACTATTTCCATATCAATCTAAAGTTGGAAGCTGTAACTTTAAGTGGCTTGAGAGCTCTTCATGTCAGGATTGTACCTAAATGTATTTGTGTGGCCTTGAGGTAAGGGATTACCTGAGCTGTACAATGAGCACTTTTCACATGCATGAAAGTGAAGTCACTCCACTTATCGCGATGAGTATAGTGAGGGAAGTCTCCAATAAAACATAGATGAAAATGAATCTGACAGATGCTATTTTGTTGCCTGTACCCCGCATTTGAAAAGCCAGGACTTATCTCGTGCTTCTATAAGATTGTTTAGAAATATTTTTTAGGATATGTTGCAGAATGCGCTCTGGATTTGTATTAATTGGTTCAGTTGCACCTGGCATAAAAACATTGGAGATATTGCATTCATTATATTTCCATCTTATGCGAATGGAACCAAAAGTAGTGGTAGGGCAACACAAGTTCTAAAATAAAATCGAATTGTTCCATCTTCTGAATAGACAGATTTGTCCAATTCTTTGTAATTCCAGGAACTACAGAAAGGCAGGACTGAGACATTGACAGATTTATGATCAGAGTCTTGATCTGTACTAAACTCCTATGAAATTTTTGCTTCCCCACTGTCCTAGTAGTAGCAAAATAGGATGTAAGGTTAACAATAAACCATACATACACAATGTTACCATTTCGTCAAGCACCCTAACACTGGATCAAAACTAAGATAATTATACTGTATTGAGTACTCAGTGCTGGTACAGCAGGACTCAACAAACTCAGTTGGTAGAGCCCTGCAAATTCGTGGATATCCACTTTTATATCCACAGACTGTTTGCAGATCAGGTGGGGATACAAATTTTATATCTGTGCAGGGCTTTATCAATGGGACATTCAAGATTATAGATTTCCATCTGTAAAGTCTGTAGGTGAGAGATCATTGCACTCTTGATTTAGTTTGTGGAAATACTGTAGCAATGTAGGTGATGTGAAATGATGTCTGGGAAAGTCAGGTAATATCCAACCTGGAAAATGATATTAATAGAGAGGTCTCACAAAAAGGGCATACAGTTATATCAATGAATTAACACTTGTATTGGAGTTCAAAGGGTTCCATTTGCAGTGATTGTTGGCCACAACTTGGCAGAGCTATTCCATATGATGAACATTACTTTTTCCTCTTCCTTTGCCTCAGCGTAATAAATTGAGAGGTGCATCGTAGAGTTTAAAACTGTTCAATCTTAAACCTTTCAGTTCTCCCCCTCCCCCCAACTCCCACCCTCCACAAATATGTACATTTCACTAACTTACGCTCATAGACTCGTAGGTCAGAAGGGACCAATATGATCATCTAGTCTGACCTCCTGCACAAAGCAGGCCACAGAACCCTACCCATCCACTTTTATAACAACCCCTAACCCATGGCTGAGTTATTGAAGTCCTCAAAATTGTGGTTTGAAGACAAACCCTCTCACACACAGGCATGCACAGATCCACCAATCAGTTCTCCACCCCCTGAATTTTTAATCAGTTGCAGGGAAACTTCCTGGGCCACATGACTCAGCTTTGAGGTCTCTAAAATTTTTCATGTCTCTTTCTCTAGACCTTGAAAGGTACCGCTTAAGCTTATTTGTGAAGGAGGCACTCCATGCACAGGACTATGCCTCTCACTTCATTACAGAGAGAGATGGGGTTCAAACTTGGATTGGAACACAGAATCTTAGCCTACCAACTGTTGCAAGGAGCAGTCTTAAAGCCTCTGTTGCAAAAGAGAATGATGTTGGGTCCTCTAGAAAGAAAATACTCTCTGCCAACACTTCGTGAGAGTGTTCTGCCTCATGATCCATCAAGGAGTTTGAGCAGAAGGGGGCTGTAGGGACCAGGAAATGTTGCCTTGCCTTGTTCTCTGTCCTGGAGTATCTCTGCCACTGATTTATAGCTCTCACCTATCCACTTGACAATGTAACTAGAACATCTGAATTGTTGAGATGAGCGAAGTTTACACTTGCACTAATAATACAACAATGAGTAAGACCTGTTGTGACCACTGTCATTGGGCCCAATTTACAAAAGAGTTGAACACTCCCTTTGACCAGGCCTATAATTAGAGGCCCTCAACTTCTTCTCCAATTCAACCACAGACTTGAAGGAAAGCCACTTTCTAAGACCCAACAGGCAGTTTTTGTAAATTAAACTACCCTATTTTAATCTGTTTTTCAGACTAAACAACGTTATAACACATGTCATCCTCAGTGATTCTACTTGGCCTATTATAATGAGCCTGGCAGTGAAACCAACAAACAGACAATCTTGAACACAATAGATGATTTTCAATGGCTTAGAAATCTTTAGATGTTAGAAACTATATGTCCCAGCCTGTGATTAAAGAGTAGGTGTTTTGATACTTGTACGCTTTTAATTTTTGCAAAATCATTAACAAAATATGGGCTGGACACCTGCCACAAAGCTAATTTGAACATGAAGAATAGCATGTTTATTCCAAAATTTGCAATATATTCTGTTCTATAATTTTGCATGACATCCCATCATACTGAGCTGTAGTTACACTGTTATTTGTGACTGTGAGTACAGTGGTTAAGTAGGTTTAAAATCCTGACTCTGTCAGTCTGAGCACATTCTTTAGGGTATTTCAAACTTATTTATTTGTTTTAATTCCAGCATCTCAATACGGTAAAAATTAATCCTTTAGAAAGTGATGACAAATGGACACAGCCTCTGCTCTCTCTTTCTCCCAGCTGTAAGCTTTATATTGTGCTTACTCTGATTGGAAACTTTGATCGGTTGAGCATAATTCCCATAGAAGCCAGTTGGAGAAAAATGATAGAATGCTGCAGAAATGACCACCAGAAATGACACCAGATGGACATACAATAAAATGTCCCCAAATAAACTTGCCATCTGACACCAATGCCAACCTGGCTCCTCTGGAATCTGCTTCAGGCTTGCAGAGTGAGTGGGTCCAAATTACTACAGATGTGGGCATCATTTAAAATTTTTTCCAAGACCTTACATACTAACCATGACGTCCAAGCTAACAGGCCTATAGTTACTCAATCACTTTTTTCCCTTTCTTGAAAAATAGGAACTACGTTAGCAATTCTCCAGATCCGTACGGTACAACCACCGAGTTTACCGATTGAGTAAAAAATTCTCGCTAACGGGCTCGCAATTTCATATGCCAGTTCCTTTATTGCCTGGGATGGAGATTGTCCGGGCCCTCCGATTTTGTTCCATTAAGCTGTTCAAGTTTGGCCTCTACCTCAGATGCGGTAATATCCACCTCCATATCCTCATTCCCGTTTATCATCCCTCCATCATCCCTAAACTCCTCCCCTTAGACTTACTTCAGATGCATCTCCGTTACTAGTTTTTAACTTGTATCCTATTTTATATATTGCCTCCTGTCCCTTCAGTAAAGTGAAGTCTGATTTGGTGGCAATGCATGTGCTGAGAGGCTGGAACAGGAGTGTAGCAAGCAAGGCAATGAACAAGAGGTGCAAGAGTGGTTATATAAAAGTAGGTGGCTATCTACTTTAACTCCTAACTTCTTCCAGTTCTTTGGTTTGTAAATTACATTGCCACTTTCAACACATCTTGACTACATCAGTTTAAGTAGGTCTAACTTGACACCTACTTACATTCCCTCTTAATTTGACCTGTGGGTTATGCGCTTGCAAAATCAGAAGTAACACTAAAGCCCTGATTTGTATTAATTAACAGCAAAACTAAGGGTTATGTGGAAAAATTACCCTAATCATTTATGCTTGGGGGGAATTGTTGGGTTATGTTTTACGTTTTTGTGTGCTGGAATACTTGGGGATTCTAGTTCATGCCAAAGATGGAGTTCTGGCCACAGTCTTACTCTGAACTACTACTGTTTCACTGCATGTGTTAGGTGGTAAATGTAGACTATTAAAAAAACACACCTTTTTTTGTCTTATTCAGATTAATATAAACTTCTTGTGGCTATTTTTACAATGTCTAGTCCAAAGATGTATGTAATACACCTGTTTTTAATCATCCAAACTACAAAGTTGAAATTCTTGAAACGGCCTTTAGAGGGCAGTAGAGAATTACAAATGGTTTTTAGCAGTGTGTGTTTCCTATCTACAGAGCCAAAGAACTTTTTTTTGTTTTATTTGGATTGTTTGCACAATATAGTCTAGTTTTCTTGTCTAATTTTACAGAAGATGGTACTTGTTAATCCTTAGAAGTCTGATTTTGGTTCATTGCTGCTTTGGCATAGTGTTGTGTTCTGCTTTCTCTGATTTTTTTTGCATGTGTGTGAAATACAAAATAATACTCAATCCAGAGAAGATGAAAGTGATGTTTGTTTGTTTGTTTGTTTGAGAGAGACAGCTGGCAGAGATCCATATTTGCCCCTCTCTGGTTGGTTGGTTTTGCTTTTTCTTTTCATTTGTGGGGCAGGTGAACAATCTAGAAGTCTGGTTGGACTTCTAGCTGTTAAAAGAGCACATATCAGCTGTGGCCAGAACAGCTTTATTTCATGTATTTACAGCCAGGAAGCTGCCATTTTTTTCAGATATGAATGGACTAGTCACACTTTTGTCACTTCTAGAATAAACCACTGTAGTGTGCTCCTGTGTGGCTAGATCTTGAATCTATTCAGAAGTTTAAAGCTGATTTTGAATTTTTCAGTGCTCTTTTTATAGTGTACATCTTTCTGGGAGCACACAACAACAGTGTATTTTGGATCCATACTGGCTACCTACTAGGTATTGGATAATTTTTTTTACTGATTTTGGTCTAGCCCTAAATAGACTGGTACCTATGTGTCAGATCACCTCTCTCCCCATGGTTTGCAGTTACTGTTTTGAGCAGTGGAGGTGTCTGAATTGGAGCTCCACTCATACAAGAGTGAAGGAGACATCTGGTGGGGTGTTCTCCTTGAGGGCCATTCCATTTTCCAATTTGCTTCTTCCCCTCCTGCCTCCCATCTGATCCAAGGCCCATGTGTGTATTCTGTCCTTTGAGACTCTGGGAGATCACAAAGAGAGGATATATATAGTAGCAGCTCGGTTATGGATGTATTGATTATTGGACAAAATGAGATTACTGGAAGAGTCTTGAGTTTTTTAATTGTTTTAAAATATATGAAGGATTGCCTAGAACAAGGGACAGGTGCTTCTTTATATGTAATAAAAGTTGGGTGTAAACAAAGCTGTATAATAATACTATGAGAGAAGCATGTATGCTATAGTGTAAAGCTTTTTGTCAGTATGCTGGCCGCATGCTTGCTACTGGCAAAGGTATAAGAGACTTATACATGCCAGTGAAGACTTTGTCAGTCATAGAAGAGCCAAATACAAATAGAGAATTTTTAGAAAAAAATTAACTTTATTTTTAGAGGTTTTTCAAAATCCCCCCCCCTCCCCCAACACACACATACCTGCACCATACACCTGAAAAGGCAGGCTATATTATTATCATGTATCCAACTGTACAAGATTTAGAAAGGGGAATTGGATTATAACTAAGTATAGAAACTTCTGCAATTTACGTAATGTAGCTTTCCTATACAAAGTGTTGAAATGTTAAAGTCCCCATACCTTTGTACCTATGTGGCACTTGAACTGCCCAGATATTTGTTGGAAAAGTAATATGGCAAGTACAAAATCTCCAGAAAGTTCTTGGAATGCGTTGGGGACAACTTCTTGTTTCAGGACGTTAAGGAAGTAACCACAGGGCAGCCATGTTAGACTTGATTCTGACTAACAGGGAGGAATTGGTTGCAAATATGAAGGTGGAAGCAATTTAGGTTAAAGTGATCATGAAATGATAGATTTTATGATTCTAAGGAAAGGAAAGAGTGAGAGCTCCAGTATAAGAACAATGGAATTCAAAAAGCAGACTTTAACAAATTCAGAGAGCTGGTAGGTAAGGTCTTTTAGGAAGAAAATCTAAGGTATAAAGGAGTTCAGGAGAGCTGGCAGTTTCTCAGAGACAATATTAAAGGCACAATAGCAAACTATCCTGATGTGAAGGAAAGATAGGAAGAAAGAAGCCAATATGGCTCCATCAGGGGTTCTTTAATGACCTGAAAATCAAAAAGGAATCCTACAAAAGTAGAAACATGTCAACTTGCTAAGCATGACTACCAAAGAATAACAGAAGCATGTAGGGACAGAATCAGAAAGACTCAGGCAAAAAATGAATTACACCTAACAAAAGATATCCAAGGCAATAAGAAAAGGCTTTGTAAATACATTGGGAGCAAGAGAGAGATGAGAGAATGTGTAGGCCCTCCCTGCTTGGTGGGGAAGGAGAGCTAATAACAGATGACATCAAAAGGGCTGAGGTATTCAATGCATATTTTGCTTTAGTGTTCACTTAAAAGGTAAATTTTGACCATATACTTAACACAATTAATATTAACAGCAAGGAGGAAGGAATACAAGTGATATAGAGAACAGATTAAAGAATATTTAGATAGGTTAGATGTAGTCAAGTTGGCAGGGTCTGATGAAATTCACCTTAGGGTATGTAAAGAACTAGCTGAAGCAATCTTGGAACCATTAGTGATTATCTTTGAGAACTCATGGGGGGACTGGAGAAGCTAAATATAGTAACTATCTTTAAAATGGAGAGCAAAGAAGACCTTCGAAATTATAGACCAATCAGCCTGACTTGGACACCCAGCAAGATTTGGAACAAATTATTAACCAATCCGTTTATAAGCACCTAAAGAATAATAGGGTAATAAGTAATAGCCAATATGGATTTGTCAAGAACAAATTATTCCAGACCAACCTAATTTTCTTCTTTGACAGGGTTACTTGACTAGTGGAGAAGGGAGGAGGAAAGCTGTTGACTTGAGAGAGCTTGATTTTTAGTAAGGCTTGCTAGTCTCATACGGAAACTCAGGAAATATGGTCTAGATGAAGTTACTGTGGGGTGGATGTGTAGTTTGATTGAAAGACCATACTTAGAGTAGTTATCAGTGATTTGCTGTCAGACTGAGAGGATATATCTAGTGGAGTGACTCAAGGGTCTGTCCTGGGTCCAGTTCTTTTCTCCAACGCTTTTAGCAATAATTTGAATAATGGACTGGAGAGTATGCTTATGAAGTTTTGCGGATGACTCTAAGCTGGGAGGGGGGTTCTGGCATTTGAAGGACAAGTTAGATTTCAAAATAACCTCGACAAATAGAAGAATTAGGCTTAAATCAATAAATACAGTAGAAGGGAAAAATCAAATGCACAAATACAAAAATGTGAAACAATTGATTCAGCAGTAGTACTGCTGAAAGGGATGTGGGGGTCATAATGGATGACAAATTAAATATGAGCCAACAACAATGTATTGCAGTTGTAAAAAAGACTAATAATTCTGGGACTTATTAAAAGGAGAGTCAAATGTAAGACAGAGGAGGTAATTGTCCCACTCTGCTCAGCACTGGCGTGGCCTCAGTTGAAGTACTGTGTCCAGTTTTGGGTGCCATGTTTTAGGGAAGATGTGGATAAATTGGAGAGTCCAGAGGAAAGCAACAAAAATGATAGGTCAGGTTTTCTAAGCCTTTTTATGTTGAAAGGCTAAACAACTGGGTATGTCTAGTTTTGAAAGAAAACAGTTGAGTGGGGACCTACTAATCTTCAGATGTGTTAAGAGCTGTTATAAAGAGGATGGTGATCAGTTCTTCATCTCTGCTGAAGAAATAAAAGGCTTAATCTGCAGCAAGGGAGATTTAGGTTAGTAGGTAAACATTTCTAATTATGAGGACAGTTAAGTACTCAAGGGAGGTTGTGGAATCCATATCATTGGAGGTTTCTGGGAACAGGTTGGACAAATATCTGTCAGGGATTGTCTGGGCATACTTGTTCCTTCCTCAGCATAGGGAGCTGAACAACATGACTTCTCAAAGTCACTTCAACCCTGCGTTTCTTTGATTCTGTCTACCAACTCTAGAAGCATATATTGTATCTCACTAGAGATCTGGAACCTTCTCTTTTAATTAATGATTTCTAGGCTCCATCATGAGGACTAGCTGTTACTGGTACAAGACTGAATATTGATGGTCGTGGGCCTTGTGCCAAGGTAACTTTTCAGGAAGATTCCATGTTTGGAGTGAAAGGCAGGAGAATAGCAAAAGTCTTTTTTTTTTTTTTTTTTTTTTTTCCCCCCCCCCNTTTAATTAATGATTTCTAGGCTCCATCATGAGGACTAGCTGTTACTGGTACAAGACTGAATATTGATGGTCGTGGGCCTTGTGCCAAGGTAACTTTACATTAACATAATTTGTTTAGAAATGCAATTGAAAAGTCACTTAAAGTTTCTTTTTTTTTTTTTTTTTTTTTTTTCCCCCCCCTCAGGTTTTTTTGTTTTGTTTTTGTTTTGATGTTAGCTGTTTGAAGGAACTCAGTTTTGGAGCAAGTCCTGTTTGGAGGAAATTGTTTCACTAGTTTTTGAAGCAGGCATGTAGCAGCTGGAGTTCCCTTTCATTCCCCTGAGCCTGCCCAGAACTGCACTGTCCCTGGTGCTGGTCTCCTGCTCTGGAGACAGACCTTCTCCCATGAAGGTCTGGGACACACTGCTTGCTGCTATTCTGGGCAGCCTTTATATATGGCCCAGCTGAGCCCTGATTGACTTTCAGTAAGCCCTTTCCTGATTGGCTGCCGGCCTGCACAGCCTCTCTGGCCTCCTCTAGCCCCCTCTCACGTGGGGGTGGGGCAGGCGCCCCATCACACTCTTGTATATATTAGGATTTTCTAAAAGACATCTTTTCTAAATCTATGGGTTACAATGTATAGCATGTTCCTACTCAGTAGATGCTATATTTTTCCTGTTAAGTCTTCAGTAACTTTGATCACTTAGAGTGCTGTGAAACACATTGGCTTAATCTAAATCAATAATTACGTTGAGTCTGTCAAGTCCTTTTCCTTTGGCCTTCCCAGGATGCCCTTTCTTTCGTGTCTCTCTTGGGTTGCAAGTCCCTCAGGATAAGGACCACCTTTTGTCTTGTACAGTGCTGGTGTTTAGTGATCTGTTTAACAATTCTCAGAAGATGTTGGAAAAGACCCAGAAGGCCCTAAAGGAATGAAACCGTGGCTTAAAAATTTGTGCATATGGCTGGTAGCAAAATGTACTGGAGTTTTAGTCAGACCTCTGTCATTGGCTGCCCTTTATGTATTTCTAGAATAGTATCACTTTTGGGTCTAAGTGCTACACTCAGCAATATAGAGTCACGCAACACTGTCCATAAATGGCATCGCAATGTGTTCTTCTGTTTGTCTCTACCTGATTTGCCAAAGCTTTCTTTACCATGTCTTTTGATTTTTGGGATTATTTTACTTTTGTAAGTGTAAGTAATTCCTTGTCTTCACGTATGGCAGGTAGAATGTGACAGATGGGTTTTGTAACACTCTCTAAAAAGCGACAGTCCTGTGGCACCTTATAGACTAACAGATGTATTGGTGCATAAGCTTTCACCCATGACTCTTAGTCTGGATCTGTAAAAAGTGACGAACACGGCTACCCCTCTGATACTCTCTAAAATAATCTTTGGTACAGTTTTAACTTACTTGGTAGGTTGTTCCATAGTAGGTACCCTTGACTGAGAGTGCCTTATTTTCAGTTCTCTCAAACTCTGGTCTGGGCTTTTAGATGCATTGTTCCAGAAGAGTGCAGCTGTCTTGGGAGGGTAATGAATGGAGAGTCGTTCTTTAATGTAGCCCAGTCCTGATCCATTGTGGCCCTTAAAGATTAAGAGGGTAAAACCTTAAACTGACACCAGAAGCAAACTGAAAGCCAGTGGAGAGTGCAGTATATATTTTCCCAACAATTTGCCCTGGTGTGGAGATGTGCTGTTGTGTTGTCCATCTTCAGCTTTAGACACAATGTATTATAATCCAGTCTGGGAGATTCACAGTGCATCAACTTCTATGGCCAGATCATCATTCAAGAGAAAGGAATGTGTTTCCTTAAAAAGCTGCAGAGGGAAGATATAGTATTAATAATTTGCTCTAACATAGTGAGCTATTAATACTTAGCTAAGCCTTTCAGCTTCTATTCCCTATGATATGGGTAAATATCAGTATCCCCAGTTTACAGATGGAGACCCCAGGTTGGAGAAGGTAAATGACATGTCCATTGTCATACACAGTCTGTGCTGGAACTCTGATACTGTCTTCCAGCATAATGCCTATTCCCATAGGTCAGAGTGCTGCCCACAGTGACTCTAACTTGGAGCATAGAGGTCACAGAAGTACTGTTGGACTCCAGGTCTGCAGGAGAAACTCCAAACAATAACAGGTCTAATCAATAAACTTTAAGCCCATAGAACATAAGGAGACACTCGGACACCTGGCCGCAGCACTCGTCCATCCCACTCTCTCCATTTCCTTCTCTATGAAATGGCACTTCACAGTCACTTACCTACCCCAGTTACCTCTTGCTTTGTGAAAAGCTGATGCTCTATTTTGTCATTCTCATATTTTGGTTTGAGGGAGCAAGAATGCAGATAACATATAAACAGCCTTTTTAAAATGTATTACAAAGAAAAAAGTTAAAATTGATGTGAAAACTAGAAAAATCTTAAGCAGTTCTTAAATTTTCTTTTTACTGGGAAGAAGCCCACTGTTTTCTGTCAAATCCTTTCCCCTGGGAGCCTTTCTTACCCTCCCAGTCTTTGTGATAAGTTTCTTGTAGATAAAAATTGGATTATTCTCCTTAATGTTTAAAATTCAACCCAAATTAATCCTGCTCTTAATCTCAGAAATTTACAGAGACATAGGAGGAATAGATATAAAAATGAACACAACAGGGGAATAGCAAAGTGAGGAAAATAGGAATCTGCTTGTTGGCAGGCTTTGAACTTACCTAATATGGAGTTCATGGCTTTGCAGCTGACTTCAACAATCACAAGTTTGATCCTTTGGCTGAAACAGTTATCAACTGTATCAATTCGTAGACAAATCTGCCCAAGTAGCATTAGGAGGAGTTGAAATCCATAATGGCAGAGGGTCAACTGACTGCCTGTACCTCGGACTTGCGAGTCCTGGAGATTTGTAAGCAAGTTTCAGTCCCTTCCCAGGGTTCACCCTCGCCCGATTTCCTTTTCAGGGACCCATCTCTTATGAGAGATTGTTAGAACAAGATGCAGACTCCCTTCAGTTGTACTGGGATCAGTGGCAAACATGCCCTTAGTGTTCTGAACTGGGGTGTGTGTGTAATTCCTCCTACTTTCTGATTCCAAGGAACAAAGGGGATGAGCTCTGCATCCTGGACCTTAGACATATCAACACCATCTGCTGTTTCAAATTCAGGTTGGTAACTCTCGTCTCCATAATCCATTTTTTAGATCTGTAGGACTGATTCATGGACTCAGCCTGCAAGATACCTACTTGCATATATCAATCCACCCAGCTCACAGAAAGTACCTCAGATTCCTAGTAGGAACATCCCACTACTAGTTCAGGGTTGGATCTTGCCCTCTGGTCTTTCTATGGCACCGAGGGTTTTCATCAAGTGTCTGGCAGATAATGGTCTGGCAGTTCATCCAAGGAGACAAGAAATCCAGGTCTACGCACACGTTGAGAACTGGTTGTTTTAAGGAAGATGACCACAACAAGTGACCAGCTTGTTTTCATGTAATTGTAAAGCTTTACTTTACTAGGTCTCAAACTCAATAGACAAGAATCCACATTGACTCTGACTTGGAGCATACAGTTCACAGGAGCACTATTGGATTCCAGATCTGCAGTTTCCTCTCTCAGAAAACCAGAAGGATTCTGCTTCAGGCTTTCTCATCTCAATACTACCCCTCCTTATTGCAACAGCATAATCCAGATAACCCAGAAGAAAAGTCCCAAACATGTTGTGGTAAACGTCTGTCCCAAATCTGGACCTTAGCGTACAAAATCTGGGTGCTTACTGTGAACCTCCCCAAGCTTATACCCAGCTTGGATCTTATCTCGCTGCCACCAGCCGAAGTTTTGGTCAGCCTCCTCGGGATTCACCCAAACCTTTCCTTGGGGGACCCCCCAAGACCCCAGAGCCCCCTGGGTCTCCTCTATCTCATCCCCTCAGCTCCCCCCTTTCCTGTTAGCCGGTGCGATGCTGTCCATTCCCTGTTGAAATACAACCAGAGAGGCAATCTAGCTTCCCCCGAGGCCTACATCAAACCTAGTCAGCTCACTACAAGAGACTCACCCCTACCCTTTGTCCAGTAGCCTTTTGCCCCACCCTGGGACAAATAGGAAAGTAAGACACAGAGCTTGGGCCTTTTCCCTCCCCACGCCTAGCCGTCCAGATAAACAGAGCTCCGGCACAGAAAATTCCTCTCCCCTTACCTCCACATAGAAAAGAAACTCCACAAGTTTTAAAAAAAGAAAACTTTATATAAAAGAAAGAAAATACAGAACAATAAACTGCAATTAAGAAGATCATACAGGCCATTGCTTATAAGAATAATGATAACCATCTGATTTAAAATAATAGCCAATTTCCAAATCAGTCCAGCAAAGTCAACCATACCCATGTAAATACAAAACAACAAAAGCAAATAACCAAGCCTATTAACTTTGTTTACTTTGTACTCACAGATGTTTAGTAGAATATTTGAAAGAAGATGGAGTTAGAAGAAAAGCTTGTTTACTCACAGCCGAGGAAAACAAAAAGACCCCGAGTTTCCAGTTCCCTCCCAGACTCTTAAAAAAAAATCCAGGTCTCTGATTGGTCCTCTGGTCAGGTGTTTGGTTCCCCTTTTGTTCACCCTTTACAGGTAAAAGAAAATTAACCCTTACCTATCTACTTATGACACATGTAGTCCATTTCTAAAGTCCTTCATTTTCAGTTTTTACTGAAAAAATCGTGGGTTTTACAAAAGCCATTATTTTTTTACTGATTTTTTTCCTCCTGAATTTTACACCACTGAAATACTAATGCATTAGATTTTCTGAAAACATTACATTAAGTAAATGTTTGTTAATAATTTAGTCTAAGTATAAATACAAGGCTGTGTTAAAGTAAGGCAATATGATGGAAGACATACATTCATGTATACGGTTAATATACATGTTCACGAAGTAAACCACAGCCTTAAACTGCTTTTATTTTCAATACTTTTACTTTTCATTGTTGCTTTTTTCCTGCCCTTGCATCCCCCGGATTTAACCCTAACATTGACCCAGAAAAAGTTGAAGTTTAAACGAAATAAAAACTGAAAATGAAGGGCCTTATTCATTTTTCACCCTAATGCAAGCAGTCATTAAAACTCAAGACATCTCATCCCTTGATTCTCTACATACCACATGCCAGTGTCTTCAACCATGTCTGGACTCTCAGTCCTCTCCTGTCTTTGTACCAGGACTGCAACACCACTCTTTCCATTGGGAACCTCCACAGCCTCTCTCCTGGGAGCATCTTTGCCATGCCATGCCTAGTGTCTTCCTCCACACCTAGGCTCCTTGTCTGTCCTCTTCCATTGGTCTTCCAGGACAGCCATTCCAGTTAGAATGCAACACCGCTCTTCCCACCAGGAAACCCACAGGCTCCTTGCTGGGAGAGCATCCTCACTCCCCCTGACCCTTTCATGGTTCATCTTGGTCCAGCTCTCTGGCCCTGGAGCTGATAGCAAGTAAACTCCTTCTCTGCTCCCCTGCCTTCAGCATTCTTTGGCCCTTGACTCCAACTCTCTGGCTTAGAGCCAACAGGCAACTCTACTGCTGCTTCAACTTTCCAGCTTGGGGATGTCAGCCAGCAAACTCTTCTAGCTGTTCTTTGCCTTCTGTCTTCCACCAGCAACACTTTCTGCTTCCTCCTGGGACCTTCTCTAGTCCCCCTTGTCTCTAATAGCTCTCACCTGCCCTTCCTGAATGAGCCAGTCTGCTCTGACTCAGTGGAACTCTGTCTCACTAAGTGTCTCTGTTATCCTTTGTAGCTGCTTAGGTGCTGCCTCGTCCTCTTAATTGGCCGAACGAGAGCACCTGCTCTGGCACAAAGGAGCTGGATGTATTTCATTTTTTGGGGCCAGCTCCTCTGTGACAGCATTCCTTCCTCTTCTTTAGGAATCCCCAGAACAAGTGCTGACAGACAATTGCACAGCTGAACATCATGTCAACAGGCAAGGGGCAGCATGATCATCCCCACTGTGTCACGAAGCTGTATGTCTATGGAATTGGTGCATTCTGAACCAATTCACTCTGGAGACTCTGCACCTTCCTGGCCTTCAGAACACCATAGATGATCAAGTCAACAACCACGAGTGGTGTCTCAAAACTTTTGCAAAATTAGGATTCCCAAAAGTAGACCTGTTGGCAACAGACCAGAACAAGCAGTTGCAGACATTCTGTTCCAGTGGGGCTTCAAGTCCAGGCTCCATGACAGACTCCTTCCTTATCCTTTGGACACCAGAGTTGGTATATGCCTCCTTACCAATCCCCATGATATTGGGGGTCCTGAGGAAACTGAGACTAGGTGCAAGATCCACAGTTATTGTAGTGTAACTAGCTGTTCTTTCTTTGTGATGGTCTACACAGATTCCATTCTTTGTGGCTACCAGGCACATTGTCTGATTGCTTTGAAGTGGGTAATAGGCTCCTACCTAAACAATGACTGCCAGACAGCCCTACCAGAACTGGCATCTAACATGGAAGCCTCTGCTAAGAAATAGTGTTGCGTTAAGTGTGTGGATCAAGTTCCACATAGCTGCTCTACAAAGTTCAGCTATGACTGTTCCTCACACAGCCCTATTAATACTATATTATGATCCCAAGAATGAGGGGACTGCTGTACTGGGAGAAAAACCATGCATGAGGCGTTTGAGGAGTCTTGCCATTGCAGAGTGAGAAAACAGTGTGACCCTAGTGGGGAGTGGGGTGTAACAGTGCTAGATCCGGGTGTAGGATCAAGCTGTCATTCTGGGAGACTGTGTTGGGCAGGAATGGGTAGTAAGGTGCTCAGACACTGTATTGAGAGGTTCACCAGATCCATATACCAGAACTGCACGACTCATGCTAAGGGTATTGTAATCATGCTTCTCTGAGATGTGTTGTCCAGGTGGATTGTATAATCTGCCCTCCTTCCCTGCTACTGTGGAGTTCTACACCTGTGTGATTTTGTATTGGTGAAGGAAATGAGGCACGCAGGTACAGCTCCATAAGCAGTGCTGGCCAAAAGAATCTGATCTCTCACTTGTGACAACACATCTTGAAGAACCACCATTACTATGGGGTAAGTAACCATTCCTTCCTTCCTGTCTGGGAAGTTGGATTCTTCCCTAATATCCAACACATCTATTTGGGGTGGAGGCTGGCAATAGGTTTTTCCCCAGAGTGACCACGCTTATCAGCCTACAAATTATATAAACAATGAAACTGAATATACCTGTTTTGTCCTGTCTCTTTATGCTCCCACATACTTTGGTCACAGGGTGGGGAGGGGAAGCAAATTGATACAATATGTGTTAAAAAACAAAGTAGCAGAAGCAGCCATTTCATATAAAACTAGTTAATCAATTCTGGCTCCACATCCTTGTTTGAGCACATTGTTGCTTTTATAGCTTGCTTCAGTCACCATCCGTAAAATAGATGAGATGTAACAGTCAGTGTTTAATTAAACACTTTTAGTGTTTTTAACTGGACAGTAAAATCAAGCTGTCTTTTTTTCCCTCGTTGCCATTTAAAGAAAAAAATAGTGTCACGTTTGTTCCCTCTGAGGCTTTTCTGGTGACTATTCAAAAGAGATTTGTTTTTTATTTGACTCCTCACATGCATTAATGTAATGTAATGTGCTAGGAATAGTTTATGTACAAAGAAGTTAAGAGTGAAGAGCCAGGGGTGGTACTCATCGGTAGACCTTCAAATTTTGTGATGGTTTTATAAGCTCACAAAGTGTTTTGTTTTTTGTTGCCCACCACCACAGTCTGAACTTGTCCTTAACTCATTTCAAAGTTTCATATTTTTCTTGGGTGGCAAGACCACCTTGCGGTTAATGAAATGTCATTTCTTTAGTCTGTCACATTACTTATATAGTCCCATTAGTATAGTAGCTGAGCATCTCAGTCTTTTATGTATTTTATTCTCACATCTACCTGGCATGGTAGAGAGGTGCTATTATCCCTATTTTTACAGATGGACAACTGAGGCAGTGGGACACTTAATGATTTGGTCATGCAGGAAGTTTGTGGTGGAGCAGAGAGTTGAACCTATGACTCCTTAGTTCCAGGCTAGTGCATTAAACACTGGACCATCCTTCTCTTTTGCCTCAAAATATGTGAGAGAGCGCAAATATTTCATGCACAGTATGCAGAAGAATTTAAAAACAAACAAACAAAAAACCACCACAAGGAGAGTAAGTGTTTGTTTGAGACATTGAGATGTAAGATTTTCATATTTAAATATTGCATGCAGTTACAATGCATTTCTTTCTGTCTTTTGGATTTGAGAAGCAAAAGGCTTTTACATACTGCAAAGCCATAAAACACTATATGATTAGACATCTGGTTCCTTGTTTGTCTTACATTGCATAGAAATTCATTAGAGAAAGATCCTTACCCAAGCATTACCAACTAGTATTAAAGCTAGTGATGAAGACTGTCCTGCTGTAGTGTACTTAGTATGTTGGATAAAACAATATTAATACACCGGCTTGTTGTCTGTTCTTTGTTTTAACATACAAACTCTTGGATTTTTACAGAGCTTTCTGGGGTGCTGCATCAGTGCCACGTTCTGGCATCAGAAATGGTTCATTTCATTCATCAAATGCAGTATTACATTACATTTGAGGTACACTTTATCCATCTAATTTATTACTGTTAAAAACGGAGAATAGTCAGATTTAATAACAAAGGTGACTTATATGTCTTCTATTTAGATTATATAGTTACTCTTCTACTCTATCAAATATAAAACAGCTCAGCCCTAGGTCCTTATTTTCTAGGTACTTGAATGTTCATGGGATGAGCTCTGGAACAAGGTCCAACAAGCACAGGACTTAGATCACATCATCGCTGCTCACGAAGTTTTCTTGGACACAATCATCTCTCGCTGTTTGTTGGATAGCGACTCCAGAGTAAGCCTTTTTCTTTGTATAAAATCATAGCTATGTTATGTCAGCTCATGCTTAAATGATGATAAAAAAAATTTTTTATATATGTTACAGTAGCACCTAGAGTTCTCCCCCTGGGATCAGAGCCTTGTTGGACTAGGTGCTGTACACAATCCGTACACTGAATCCTCTTCTCCAGCTACCCCTTTCTTTAAGTGACTTCCTCTACTCACATGGCTTCCACCAACTCTAGGCTGATGGCTCAAATCTACCACCTTACCCCTAATTTGTCTGCCTCTGTCCAGTCCTGTATCTCAGCCTGTCTAACATCTCCAGGATGTCTTGCCATCAAATTAAACTTCGCAGGGCCAAAACTGAATTCTTTGTGGCCCCCCCAACTCTGCCTTTCTGTGTCACCAATCACAGGATTGAGTGACAAGAATGAAGATAGTGTCCATGGAGTATCCTTTAACTCCCACTCCAGCATCATTCTGACCATGTCTGACACACACAGCTTTGAGTCCCTCCACTACCATCTCCCCCACACCAAATACAAGCTTCTGATTAGACCTCGTTTGGAAAAAAGGGAAGAAATTGTAAATTAAGTTCATAAATATTTACATGCTCTGTATCTTACCACATTTCTCCACATGCTGGTTCCCATCTCTGTTGCATATTTGTCCACTTCTCTCACAGGAATCTTCACACCTTCCTCGTGCCTCCTTTTTATGTGTGGAATACCCTCTGCAGACTAGAATGTGAAACCACTCCCTCTCCTCTTTCAGATACCTTCTTATGACTTGTTCTTCCATGATGCTTATGGGAATCTGCCAAGAGAAAACTACTAGATAGATAGCCAGTACAGACTTCAGATGTTTCTTATCTTTTTTTGATCTGTGTAAATCCCTGTTCTCATTACCATTGCCCTCATCTCCTCTCATATTCATTTCAATGGTGTAATCCACCCACTTGTTGCATCTTGCCTTGATTATATTGTAAACACTTTGGGGTGGGTACCATATTGTTTTGTATAACACACTGGGAGCCTTCAAGCACTACTGTAATACAAATAATTATTTCCTTGATGGGCCAATTAGCCATAAAAGCTGCTTTTGAATTGGAAAAGGGCAATAGCAGAGCAAAGCGCTTTGTTAAAAAAATCAGTTGTTTTACACAGCTAGTAGGACTGTACAACTAGTAAGAATTTTAAAAGAATCCTTTAGAAGAACCAAGAGGAACTGCAAAATGTTCTCGCTTTCCTTCTTTCCAGACTTCCTGTAGCGGTAACATAATTATTTTGGACCTAAGGGTGGACTATTGACCACCTGTTTTACTCCACTTCTTCCCTTAATGTTCTTAACCATTGTGATAATCTTCAGATAGAAAAGTGGGTCCCTTGACTTGCATTTGGGGTGCATATGCAGGAACAGTGCTTGAGATGACGCATGTTGCTATTGCAATATGGACTGGCCCTTTTTGGTTCCAGTAAGAAGTGTATTAATGTTTCTCCTGAATCTGGGTTTTCTGCATAGTTCTGGTCTAGGTTACCAATTTGCTTCCAGCTAAGTAATTCTTTAGAATCTCAACAAATGTAACAGTAGCTTTAAAATTCTCTTTATATCCAAAATTTTCATTTTTACCCTTTCTAAATCTTCTCACAGACACTTCTTAACCAGCTTCGAGCCATTTTTGATCAAATCATTGAGCTTCAGAGTGCTCAAGATGTAATGTACAGAGCTGCTTTGGAGGAGCTGCAGCTGAGGTTGCAGTTTGAAGAGAAAAAGAAGCAGCGTGAACTTGAGGTACAGTAAGACTGACAGTGCAATGTATTATGGGTAACGCTAAGATATTATCACGGTTATTTTTAGTAAAGATCACAGACATGTCACAGGCAATAAACAAAAATACACGGAAGCCTGTGACCTGTCCCTGACTTTCCCTTTAAAGTAACTGACAAAGGGGAAGGAAGGGCTAGAAACTGTGGGGGGGCCCTGGCCATCCTGGGGCTGAAGTGGAAAATGTCATGGAGGTCTCTGGAAATCATGGATTCTGTAAGTCTTCAGTGACCTCCATGACATGATCTTAGCCTTAATTATGGGTGGCAATTATTTGAGACAGATGGAAGAACAGTGCACTTTTTAATTTAAAGTGGATGTGTGTTTTAAGACAAAACAAACATCCAAGGTTGTTAGGTACCTTTGCAACAGTTAAAAATATAGTCCGAGAGAGAATATATCAGCAGCTTCCACACACTCCAGTGAAGGTTAAATAGAAGGTCTTGCAGGATGTCTTAAAAGTCAGCCATTTTTGAGATGTTTCAGACTGAGGAGTAGGTTCAGACCTCTGAACCCCTCATGGAAAATGTCTTGCCTAAACCTAAAAGTCAAATCCTTTCCCCTCCCATCATACATTCAATTGGGAGAGTGGATATGTGATGAAACCAGCTCATTCCCAAACACACAAGAACTTATGGAATTCTCATTTACCATTGTCTATCTTATAATAATTCTTGGCAAGTACATTTTATAACTTGTTACCTTTTGTAGATTCGTTAACACAACTTGCTAGTTATATTTGCTGCATAACCAGTGTGACGGGTTTGACAGTCACAATATGAGAAGCTGAATATGTGGCTTATGATGATTTTTGATGTATGAACATGTCAGTTTAGTCCAGTTGGTAGCTGGACCCATAGTTTTTAAATGTGAGGTTAAACATCTCTCTCACTTTGTTCTGTAGGGTGAGTGGGGAGTAACTACATCCGAAGAGGAACAAGAGAACAAAAGGATTAGAGAGTTTCAAGAATCTGTACCAAAAATGTGTTCACAGCTGCGAATACTTACACATTTCTATCAGGTGACCTTCAGATTTATAAGGATTGTTTAATCTGTTCCAAGACAATAAATTTGCCAGTTTTGTATACATTTGAGTTTCTAAAAATCAAAACTACCTGCAATTTCTATATGAATGTTTGTCCATTATCTGGATTTTTTTTGTTTTAAAACATTCATGTTAGCTAGTCCTCAATACAGTATGTTTTGTCTTTTTGTATATGTTTTAATTAAGTCAAGGGTAGGTCCATGGAAAACATCAATCTTAGGAAAATTGATAGTTTGTAGGTGGATGATATTTGGGAACGTCTAGTAGCTGTTCTGTATGAGCTTTGAAAGCAAATTCTTTCTTACATCATAGACCATGATAGCCTCTTCTGTTAAGTCTCATACTTGTTTCATAATGGATTTTAATAGATCTTTTAAAAGTAATCTTAATCAGCATAATCCCAATTGCATTCCATTTACCTTCCAAATCTTTGCAAATGATTACTACCCAAATAATTCTCTTAAAGAAACAGTCATTTTCTATTCTTATTTTAGGGATGTTGAAATGGGTAGTGTTTGAGCAGCTAAGTGAAAGCATGCAGAGTCACATGCTGTGAAAAGAGAATTATTCAGGCTTTCTCTTAATTAGTTACGTTTTATTCCAAATGCACCATTCACTAAGGAAGCCAGTAGCTACATTTCAAGCAAAGCATTCCACAGGATTTTTTTTTTTTTAAGGAAATTAATGTTACTGTAATCTACCATAAAACGTTAGGGCCACACTATCAGTTTATGAAGGTCAGGAAATTGACTGTCAAGGATAGATTTTAAGTTTCAACTTGCCCTGTTGTGTCTATTTGTCAAAGCTCATCTGAAATGTTTCATCATGTACTTTTCTGAAACCCCCTGCAAAGTATCTCTGTGTAGGATAAGGACAGCATTTTTTAGCTTTAACTATTCAAAAGCCAGTAAATAAAATCCAAAGTTAGATGTTGAAGATTACGGTGAGTGGGGCCGGCTCCAGTGTTTTTGCGGCCCCAAGCGGGGGGGGAGCTGCGATCGGCAGCACTTCGGTGGCAGCTCTGCCGCTGCTACTTCATTATTCGGTGGCAGGTTCTCCCCTCCGAGAAGGACTGAGGGACCCGCCGCTGAAGAGCTGGACGTGCTGCCTCTTTCCATTGGCAGCCCCAAACACCTGCTTGCTGCACTGGTGCCTGGAGCCAGCCCTGATGGTGATATCATCTTAATATTTTAATGCATGTTTCTAACTAAACTTGTTGGGCCAGTTCTCTCCCTTTTTGCTGTTTATAATTTCCTACATGTTTAGTACATTAGATAAAATACAAGATGTTAAATGTAGACACATTAAATAAAAAATAGATCAGTGAATTAGGGAGACAGCAGAGATTTCTTCTAAGTGAACCATGTTGTGCATTTATACAGCATTGTTGTTACCAGGACTGATGTATACCTTAGACAATAAAACACATGTAGAGGTTTGTTTGTTTTTCCAACACTAAGCCACCAGTAGTTCCACCGTTACTGCTTGCAAGGATGCATCGTGTCTACACTAGCTGTTCTGGCTGTTATAAACATGTTCAGCGTGTCCTTGCACAGCACTCCTCCATCTTTTGCAATACCAGTTTCTGGGTATCTGGCTCATTGTTTCTGACCAAGGGCTCCAAAGCTGGGTTTGTGGTAGTAACAGCCACAGCTGGGAAGGTTCTGTACTAAATGCTTTTAAAAAGCAAATCTCGAAAATTAGCATTTGTTTTGTAAAATGAAATAATACCAGCTCCACCTAAAATACTGATGCTATTAAGGTTGTCCGGCACTTCCCAGGATCCTGTTTTGAGTTGCTTATAACTTTGTGAAATGTTAACCCTTTGGGCTGAAAATTTCCGTGCCGACTGTCTGGCTTGGGGCGAATTTCAGCCAAAGTGGTTCAGCTATTTCTGAGAGGGAGGCTAGGTAAAAATGTTCTGCCCATGTTTTAAAAAAAAAAAAAAAAATCTGGCAACCATATTGCAAAAGCTCTATTGCTTCCAAGCTTTGTAATTTGGTAGGGGAGTGGCATTTGTGTCAGAGACATTCCTCTTGTCATCCCTGTGAAAATCCATCTAAACTGGCCAAGTTATAAGCCTTTGACAAACTGCAGTTCACACATGCTCAGTAAAGACCTCATAAAAGGTTTGCAGTTTAATTCCCTGAAAAGACAAGTCAGTCTGTGAATCTACAAGGCACCTGCTTGCCACACAGTTAACATCCCATGTGGGCACTGCTAAAATTCACTGCAAGTTTTGTAGTATGTGTTGATGTCATGTGGGGATGAATCAGGATTATATAGTGAAGGAAACTGTTGGCTGTAGGACCCCTGCCTCATTTATTGTAGAATTTGGAATGTGTGTAGTGAATGAGGCAGAGGATTGCTGGAAGAGAAATGATGGTCTCAGTCTTAGGACAGTGATAGTGGTTGAAAGCCATCCCAGACAACTAGATTCTATTCCTGTCTCTGTCAGGGAGTTCCTGTATGGATTAAGTGACTTGGCCAGCATCAAACTTTTCACAGGTAGACATTAATTGTGCATTCCGCATTTTCTGGGTGCCCCGTTTGAGACCATGGGTCTGATTTGCAGAAGTGCTGAGCACTCACAACTGCAACTGAAATCAGAGAGAGCCCTACTTTGAACATATAAAATTTGCTATAGAAAAATCAAGTACTAGGTGTTGGTTGACACCTAAATTGGCTGGATATTTTTTACCTTAATCTCTCTGCTTTAGCTCCCCATCAGTAACTTGGGGATAATACCACTCCCTCGCCTCACAGAGATGTTATGAAAATAAGTTTCTGAATGTTTGTGAAGCACTTGGACACTATAGAGATGTGCACCAGAGGAAAAGCCCAGGAGGAAATTAATAATTGATTTCAGAACAGAGTTTGAATAGTGTGTAGTAAATAAGGCCTAGGGCTGCCCATTGAACTAAGAGGAGAAGACATACTGTTGAATTAAGTGAGCACTGTCTGCTCTGTGCAAACGAGGCAGGGACCTGTGGGAAAAAAGTAGTGTGAGATCATGTAATTAGCATCATATAATGCATATGCACAAGGGGAGTGAATTATGGTTTCGCAGGTAAACTTAGTTCTGATATTTACTAACTTTTGAGTGTTTGACTTCACAACCATAATCAAGCTAGTTTAACAGTTTTTCTGTGAGATTATAAATAAAACATTTTTAAAACAAGCAAAATCTTGAGTACATGCACTGCAGCTAACGGAACACAATTTATGTGCATATAATTACATAAACTGCAGTAGCTCAAAACAGAAAAATAATTGATAGTATAAGAAACATTGTAAAATAATAGAATATCAGGGTTGGAAGGGACCTCAGGAGGTCATCTAGTCCAGCCCCCTGCTCAAAGCAGGACCAATCCCCAACTAAATCATCCCAGCCAAGGCTTTGTCAAGCCTGACCTTAAAAACCTCTAAAGAAGGAGATTCCACCACCTTCCTTGGTAAAGTAGCTGCTGAATGGGTTGCAGGAGAACCAGTTGCAGTGATGTAACTGCAATATCAGTGCTTTCATGCTGCAATGACATTGGTGCAGGATACAAAGCTGAAGAGGCTTCTCAGAATAAGTGGGGCCTAACTGTCTTAAGAGCTTCTGCTGTTGCTGTTATAGGTTTTCTATTTTTAACTTCAGTCATGAAGTCCTGGTATATAGCTGTGGATTTGTTATATTTAGTTTTGTACTTCTGTAAAACCATCTCCACTTGATTTGTAAACTACTAGTTCTAAACATTCTGCTTGGGATCTCCCTTCCTTTGGGAGTCCTCTATTCCTTTAATACCGTGCTCCCATTAAGATCCTTAGTTTGTCAACAAATACTATTCCACACGAATGCACCATCTGTACATTCTGGTGAATCTATTATTTTTCCCTTTTCATTCAGGGCATTGTGCAACAGTTTTTGATCTTACTGACAACCAGTTCCGATGAAAGCCTTCGATTTCTTAGCTTTAGATTGGACTTCAATGAACATTATAAAGCAAGAGAACCAAGACTTCGTATGTCTTTGGGCACTAGAGGGAGACGCAGCTCACATATGTAAAGCAACTTCTAATGACTGTTCCTGGATTTCGGAAGGATGTTAAACCTGGTATTGGACAAGGCAGTCAATGTCTACACACTAAAACCAAATGGCATGCAATAGGTGTCTGTCATTTCTTCAGGCAATATGTTTTCAGTCGTGATTTGTGTGACACTATGGGACAGAGCAAAAAAGTCTTGTTTTTTACATTGACGTTTGTAATATTACAAAATTAAATGGGCTGGTTTAAACTGTTCCAACTGATCTGCTGAATCTTCCTATTAATGAAGACCATATTTTATTTGGGGCTTTTTAAGCTGTCTTCACTCTAACGTATATTTGTCTCCAGGAAATCACATCTTAATTTGTTTCAGAAGGCACTGTTTCCTTTTTTAACAGTAAAATAAGAGGGCGTTATTTTTTCTATATATATTTGTTCTGTTGGGATATCGCTTTTGTTAAAGCCAAGAGATTTGGATTGAGACCTAATATCCTTAAGAAAAACATTTTACTATACTGATTTTTCAGTGTTGTGATGTATTTGTGTGAGAAACTTTGTATCCTGGTATGTAAACTTTACATACATTTTTTTTAATTTTTTTCTCCAAGGATAACATTTTCAAAATTTTGATTTATTATTCCAGGCAAATTCTGCTACTATACAAAAGCAAATTACAGGAACATAACAGGTGTGACATGTATCACATAATATAGCATCCTAAAAATTGAAGTTAAAACCTCAGTGCTATCCCAAGTGAAGTAAAGAAATGTGTAAATATGGATAGAAGTGAATGAAGTATTTTGTGGTCAAAATATGATGATTAGAAAGAAATTGACTTGGATAATGAAAACTACTTATTTCTTTCCTGTCTATTTTTCCATTGTAAATATTTATATATTGCTGTCCAGAAGTTAGGGGGAAATGGTTTTTGTAAAGATGTCATTATATCAAGTCATTTTAAGTAGCCATTTATTATGTTCCACAAGTAAAAGCTTAGAAAAATAAAAACGCAACTATCTTTCAAATACTTTGCTGGTTTTTGTGACTGGAAAATGACACATTTTTGGAGAAGGTGGAAAAAGGGTAAACTGCATGGCAATGTGCATAGATCTTTTTTAATTACAAAATCCCTATCGATAGCAGGTCTTGGTATGTTCACATCAACTGAGATCACAATTCTACAAAGAGTTATAACATACAAATAATTACACTGAAATCCCAATAGCCCAGTCCCATAACAAATCAACCAATGTGATCAAAGCAGTTGATCAAGTACTCCAAAGCTTGCCTCTTTCCCTTTCTCTTCCCCTCCCTGAACATCTGGGGAAACGGCCTACATTGCATGCTGTAAAGCCCCTTTGTCTATCAAGTTTGGGCTACTTTGGGCCAAGAGGAAGAAAATTCCGTTATGGAGAATGCCCTGTCACACAGCAGCCTTGCCTACTCTAAAACATTGGTGCTTCAGTTCAAGCTCTTCCACTGACTGTGTAATGGTGTCAATGGGGAAAGGTCCTTCAGATAAGGAGGTCGTTCAGGTCATCAGCCAAGAGGAGTGTGGGCCTAAATCACAAGCTGTGGTACAAAGGTCATTCAGCTCCAGTACCTGAAAGAGACAGCTAAAGCATTGAGCAAAGATGATATAAAGTTTTTCCATTTTCAGTATTGTCCTGGTACTATGAACACAGTTCGGCCTGAATCATCAGGTTTTTTTTTTTCTTCAAAACTATAAATTTGCCCCACAACAGGAGGCACTTGAAATAGAAATGAATTGAGGAGACAGTGAATTAATCAGAATGTCAACTTGAAACAAATCAATTGACCAAGACCTTGTGGCTTCTAAAATAGAGACAAACTTTTTTGCCTCCCTCCCAGACGCAATATAAGATGTCAAGCATTTTCAGTAGAATCATCTGGATTCATCCTGAAACTTTCACCACTGATGTTTTAATTGTTTTTCCTCTTGGTTCATTTGTTGCAGATTGAGGTGATCTGTGAGAATGAAGCTATGGATTAAGACACCTAAGGGCCAGTGCACTGATGGGAAAACAAGAGTCTAGTACAGTATGAAGTCATAATCATCCAGTAGCATGGTCTAAGAATGGAACAGTTTTCTTCAATTTGTGTGGAAATGTCCAGGTTCAATTAACCTCTGAAGGCAAACCATCAAAAAAACCCTGCCAGGAAAGCTGTGCCCTAACTGTACAGTAGTCAATTTACCCACAGTGACAGTTTCTTCCTAATCCCTATTAGCTAACGGCTGGTTTATGCCCTGAAGCATGATGGGTTATATCCCTTCCAAAACTCTTGGGATTTTTAAATCCTTGTTATCACAACTCTGGCTATTTGTTGTCCAAATAAAAATCTGATTTTTATTTTATAACTCCTACTAGCCCCTTGACTTAGTATGTGGATCTCATTGCCACATTTAACTGTGCATTGTGTGAAAAAATACTGCCCTTCATCAATTTTAAATGCTTTGTCTCTCAAGTTAATTGAATGGCTCCTTATGTTAGGAAGGATTTTGTCAATGTATTTTCTTCAACTTTCTCCTTAATTCCACCCCCCAGTAACGTTTTCTGTTTCTTCACTGCACCTAAACGGCCCTAAGACAATCTTTTTGCCAAGTGTAAAACAGCATTTACTGCATCCATATAAACACTCATGTCTTATTTTTCTTCAACACTGTGGGCCGTTTCTCCTTTCCTCCTTGAGGCCCTCTCCTATATAGGCTTCCTTGATTTCATTCCCTGCTTTCCCAGTTCTCCTACCTTGCTTAACTAAGCCTGTTGTGTTGACTTTGGAGAATCCTATTTTCCCCCTCCCTTCCTCCCTCTTGGATGTCCCTTCTGGGTATGTTCACAGTCCTCTTCTCCTTTGCAATTTAACTCACTTCTTTTCAACTGCCACCTTTGCAATGACTTGCAAATCTGCCTCTTCCCCTGACAACTTAAGTCAGATCTCAACCTGTCTCTCCAGTAAGCCAGTCTAGAACCCACTCAGGCTTGCTGCTTTAAGTTTTGAGTTTAAACATGGTCACAGTGTGGGTACTTAATCCCCATTAGATAAAATGCTTAAGTTATATACTGAGTTAACGTCTGTGGCTTGAATATGACCAGAATGTAACTGATGCAAAGACCTGAGTCTGTAGATAGTATGGAACAACAGTTTTTGAGAGAGGGGAACTGTCCCAAATATGGTAATGGGGCATTAATTCCAAGACACACATCAGCACCATCCCAGTAGAGAGGACTGTGCAGGAAGTCTGGTCTCCCCACCTATGCCAATATATCCTGGAAGCCAAGGTAAGTACTGGGGGACCCCTGCACAACCACTTCTGCTGTTCCTAGTGCACCTGGGGACCCCATCCTGCTGCCCCTCCCTCCCTGGAAGAGTAGAAGCTCCTTTGCCACTTTCATTCTACGGGTTGCAGGGTTGAACCCCAGGAAATTCGAGTCATAGTGTTCCTAGGTCACCAGTTTGCCTTCATCTGGCCCTGTGCACCTGTTCCACCTTCTCAAAGGAGTTTACATGATGATAGAGTCCACCTTGGAAAAGGTTACATCACGTGAACTTATGAAACTTGACATGGCAGACAACTGGAGTCTTAAATTCCATATCTTATCCTCTCTGAATGTTTGTGCCATTACCATCATATCAGACTGCCACACAAGCAGGAATAAAGTTATCTTCATAACACTGCTGGGATGTATGGGTGCGGAACAGAGACACCAAACTATAGGTTCAGCAAAGCTCAAAGGTCTGTGTAATTCTAATCGATGTGAAAGTCCCCTTGAAGTCAGTAGGACTAACTTGCATGTAAGTGTTTAAGTTCTTTGTTGGATAGGGCCCAAGAGATCCTCAAATGGTGGGGCGTGCCTGCTAGAGGGACATGGAGGAACTTGGGGGGGCGTGGCAGGAGCTGGGCCAGCCCCCATGGGGGATAGGGAGAGCAAATGGGGTCTCGCTCCCAGCTCTGCCTCAGCCGCGGCCCCCAACCACAGCTCAGCTGCAGCTCCTCACCTGGCCCTGCCCTCAGCCTCCGGCCATGACTCCATTGCCAGGTCTGCTCCCGGCCCCAGACCCAGCTGCGGCCCTAGCCTTGGCCTCCTTACCCCTGGCACATCTCCCCTCTCCTCGAGGGACCACAGCCCTGCTCCCAGCCCCGCAGCCTCCAGGCCCCATGGATGAGGAGGAACGTGACCCTGAAAAGTTCAGGGACCACTGGTCTAAGTGACTGCTTCGAGGCCACACAGGAAGTCCGGCAGAATGTCATTGCCCTATGTTATATGGTGAGTCAAGTCATTTGATCTTCTCTGCACCTCGAAGACAAAAAGAAGATAACTGTATTTGCTCACCTTTGGAAGTGTTTTGTAAGCTACTCCTTGAGAAAGCTCTGTATAAGTGACATTGGTTTTGTAATGTTCTAGTCTGAGTTCTCCCTACAGCAATATTGTTGTTGTTGCTTCTGGGAGGAGACTAGTTGTAATGTATGCGGAGTGTGAGGTTTGTGGATTAGCTAAATCTGTATTTTAACAGGTATGGGGGGAGAAATGTGGCGGGGGGGGTGGTTGGGTTCTTTCTGACCCATCAGAGTGGTAATGTTGGGCTAGCTTAAGAGAGAGTTCTTGTAATATTTGATAGGTAGCCCATCCAGTCCTGGCTTTCCTCAGATAATAGGTCTTCTATGGCCTTTTGGATTTCCTTGGTGGGTCTGCTGATGGTGGTCTTTTTCTTGATATGCTATTTAAAATTGGATTCCATTAGAAAATTTATTCCTCTTTTTTCTTTTTAATTTCACCAGTGAATAAATTTTTTTTTTTTTTTTTTAATCTGGAAGTGTTTTATTAATTTCCTCTGGAAAGGAAACAGTCAGCGTTGGTTCATTTTAGACAGAGGATATGATTCCAAGAGTTTCCGTTGAATATTTCTTTATCAGCCTTGCTGTTAGCTTTTCTGCTTTATCTCCAGTGTTCATATATTGACTGCATGGAACCGAGTATTGCTATTTCCATGGATATTTTTAATTTGTTATGCTCTGTTCGATTTTTCTAATAACAATTAATATTACAATCTTTCTCTTTCCCACCCAAGTGCCTCCTATTCCCTTTACATTTTAATCCTTTCAGCCCAATAGTGTGGTTTTCCTAGAAATTTTCACTGGACTCTTGGCAAACTCTGACAAGTTGATACTTTGTTCTGAGTTAAAACACATTTGACACTTTTTTCCTTCTAAGTGCACCCTTCTTTTAAAGAATGGGATTATAAAAAATAAAATAAACCTACTTTTTCCTATTTTTCTGTTGTCTTGCTCTGCGGTCAGACTTGCTCTCACTAAGACATTTCTCCCAGATTAGTACTCTAAGGCCTGCTTCAGAAAACGTCCCTATTCAGGACTGCACTTAAACATGTGTCAATGGGACTTAAGCACACACATAACTTTAAGTACACGATTAAGTGCTGCCCTGAACTGGGGCCTAACCAGTAAGGCTCCAATCCTGCAAAGATTGATACACATGCATAACTTCATGGAGGTGTACTCATGCTTAAGGTTAAGCATGGGTGCAAGTCTTTGCAGGACTGGGGCCTGCAGGCCCTAAAATAGCTGACTATATTCTTATCAATGATAGTTTTTAGAGAACAGTAAAATTTATGCATGTGTAGGTGATGAGTAATTTCTTATGTACAGTTTCACTTAACCTTCTACAACATCGCAACAAATGTTGTAGAAGGTTAAGTTTGGAGCTTCTGTTATAAATCCTCATTATCAGCCATATATAATATCAAACCAAACAAAGACAAAAAACCCACCCTGTATTTTGGGCTGAAGTTTATGCTTGGTTTCATCCAAAAGATGAACACAAATCTTGATTAATATCTATGAAACTAGTTAGAGTAATGCACAAGGGAGAAAAAATAGGGGTGGGATTTTAAAAGCATTCAGAGCACAGGCCTAACTCAGGCTTCAGTTAGAGCACAGTTAGGCTAACAGAGAGAGCTTTTGAAAGTCCAGTGCTACAAGTTTTATGTATTAAAATGTAACCTTTCTACCCCTCTGAGTTGGCAGCAACAAGAGCTGGGTTCAGTATCCAGGGGTTCTGTTTCAATAACACAATGCATAACCGGCTTGAGCCCCCACCCAGTGACCTGGGACACTTACATACCAACACCCCCGGGCACCTCTAGGAGGCAATACTTCCCCACTCGCAAGCATGGAGTCTGAGTGTAGCAAAATCCTTTTAATAAAGGAGGGATACAGTGTGGCATCACATTGGAGAAACACCACAAACAGGATTATAACACAAACCATAAGCAAAAAACCCACCTTCAAGTATGTCTGGCAATGTTCTTTTCCCCCTTAGGGTCTTAAGTCCAATCACCCCAAAGTCCAACAACCTGAAAGTCTCTGGTCAGTGCCACCCCAGAGTTCAAAAGTTTATCTGTGGAGTTTTACCTCCCCCCAGCCTGGGTGGAAATGGGGGGAGGGGAAGCCCACACAGGGTGTTAAGGGGCACCTTACGTGGGCCAGGGCCAACTGCTCCACCTCTCCGTGGAGTTCTGCTGCAGCCTTCACCACTACCGACTCTCAACTACACCAGCTTGGCACTCCTCCACGCAACTCGGAGTCACTCTCAGCCGTCCTGCAAACCGCTCCCACTCTAAGCTCACTGTTTCAATGGCTTGCTCCAACATGCTGCAAACTGCGTCCGCTCTTGCCACTGTGCTAAGCGAATAGTTCCTTCAGCTCCCCCACTAGTTAACACAGCACTCAAGATCTCAGCTCAGCTCTTTAAGTGATTATCATGCTCTAAGTAAGGGGAGCCCTGGTGCTGGTGCACCATTATCCCAACATGAAGTTCAGCTCAGCAAGTCGTCTAGATGGACTCCTAATGGAATCAAAAATAGCTCTAACAGTTGGAGCGAGGAGGATGTGCAATGTGTTCCACAGGCCCTAAAAGGGCCCATACAATCAAGTACACACAGCCAGTCCTCCAACTCTCTCAATTCACTGGGTTTTGACCCTGTCTAGCAAAGTACTACTTTAATTTAGGTTGAGGTCATTTCTGGCATAAAGCATCTCATAGTTCCTTCATCTCAACATAATTAGGGTGACCGCACTTTTTTTCCTCTTGCCCTAATAACAAGAAGTGGGGATCCCAGCTGTCAAAATAACCAATCCAGGCTGCCGTGGTCCTTATGCTAGGTGGGCTGGGTGGTGCATGAATGCAAATACCTGGAAATTCTCTCCAGCACTCCCTGAGATTCTTTCCACACTCCCCATAATTTCACCATCAGATGTCAGGGTAGAGCTCATCCTGACTGCTTACATCCACCCCCCAGTCGAGAATTTGTTCAATCCCGACAAATCACATTCCCCTACTACATCAACCTTACTGGTTCCTCCAAAGGGCCTCAGATAGCCCCACTTGTGCCTTGCCACAAACCTGTGTGCTAAATGTATTGGCTCTCACTATTCAACGCCACTTTTTTTATCTTACATCCTGTCTCGCCTATTGAGAAATCTCCGTTCTGTGGTAGGGGACATCCTCTTTGAGTGACAGATGGGGAGTTCCTGGCCAGTTTCCCTCAGATACTGGCATAGGCCCTGCATTTCAGTTCTAACAGTGGAGGGTGAAGGTGCTGCCAAGACATCCTCCATCTGTAAAAGTCACCACCTGTCCAATAACCTGTGTAAGTCATCACATGGGAGTTCCATCAGTGGCTCAGGAGTGTCATGGAATGAGCCTAATTACTTCTGCCATAAGGTTATAAGGCAGAAGAGTGAGGTGCTCTCTTTTGATTCAGCCGATCGAGACTGAAATCTTGTCTTCATCCTAGGATACACCATGGTTGTGTCTTCCTCCTCAGACTCACTCTCAGATGTGCTGAGTAGGGAGGCCGATTGTCCATGTTGGAAGGTGGCTTTGGTACAGCACCTTCGTTCTGCCCAGTTGCCCTGTTGTGGCCCATCTCATAAGGGCTGCCTACCAATTCCCCCACAGGGAGCAAAAGGTTTCTATGCACGGTCTTTGTCTGCCCTGGACCCTCTTCAGGTTTGATCTTATAGACCGGCAGGTCTAGCTTTTCCATTACTAAGTAAGGTATTGCCTTCCATCTGTCAGTTATTTTGTGGTTGCCAGCAATACCCAAATTTTGCAGCAGGACTCTGTCCCCTGGCTGGAGCTCTTGCAGACGTACCCTACCATCATATCAATGTTTGTTGCAGTCTGTGTTCTTCCGAGCTGCAGATGTAGCTAAGTGATAAGCATCCCGCAGCTCTTCTCATAATTGATATATATATTGCTAATGGGTTTCATAGCTATCACCATCCTCTGATAAACCAAAGCACAGGTCTATGGGTAATCTTGGTTCTCGCCCAAACATCAAGAGATACGGGGTGACTCCTGTAGCATCGTTCTTTGTGGTGTTATAGGCGTGCACCAGAAATGCAACATGTTGGCTCCAGGTTGCCTGCTGCTCTGGCCGCAAAGTCCCTAAGATATCTAATAGGGTTCAGTTGAACCTCTCTGGCTGAGGGTCACCTTGCGGGTGATAATGCGATGTCCTCGACTTCTTAATTCCTGCGATCCTCAGCACCTCCTTCAGAAGGTGACTCTCAAAGTCTCCTCCCTGATCCGAGTGTATCCGGGCTGGGAATCCATAAACTAAGAAATATTTTTCCCATAGTACTCGAGCGACAGTGGTGGCCCTCTGATCACGTGTGGGATATGCCTGCGCATATCATGTATAATGGTCGGTCACTACTAGAATGTTCCCAATATTCCTCTTGTCCACTTCTAAAGACAAGAAATCAATGCAAATCAGCTCCAGAGGTTTGTTGCTGGTGATGTTCTTCAGATATGCAGCCCTCGTGTGCAGAGTTTTCCTTTGAACACATCGAGCGCAGGTCTCACATTTCCTGCAAACATCTTCAGCCATCCGAGGCCAATAGAACCTACTGCGGATAAGTTCCAGGGTCCTCTCCATCCCTAAATGTCCAAAGTCATCATGCAGGGCCCTCATGGCCAGGGCTCTGTACTCTTTCGGCAGCACTAGTTGGTTCCGTTGCTTTTGTAGAGGGTCTGTGGTCATGCGGTGTAGCACTCCCTGAATCAGTTTTAGTTTGGTCCGTTCTCTCAATAGTAGTTTGCCCTCTGGGGTAGGTGGGACAACCGCAGCTGGGCCTTGCCCCTCCCTTTTGGCAAGTAGTGTATCACGAATGTCAATATCTTGCAGCTGGGCTTCCTGGCCTTGGTTTTGTTGAACAGTTTATAATCATTCATTTTGTCCTTTGGCATTTAGCCGCCACTTCTGCTAATGGTCCACTGAGGTGTGACCTCAGCACTACCATGTACTGGTCTTCAGAGATGCTGTACCCAATGCAGGCTTTCAAAATTTTCTAAGAAGGCCTCAGTGTCATCACCTGCCTTGTAGGTGGGAAATTTCTTGTGCATTGAACAACAACTGGCGACGGGTGGTTAGGATTGGCTGCGTTCTGATGCTTAGCCTGTTCTAATGCTAGGACCTGTTGGTAGCCCCCTGTTTTTCCATCTCTGTTGGTTTTCCATCTCTCGTTGGTGGGCTGCATCTTTGGCTTCTTGTTCCCTTTTATGGGCTGCCTCTCTTTCTTCTTTCTCTTATCTCCATCTCTTTTGTTTTATTGCTAGTTCTTGTAGTTTGTTTTCCATGTCTCGCTGGGTCTGGTTCATTCTGATTTGTGCCTCTGCCTCCAGTCTTGCTAGCTCCTGTTTCAGGTCCTTGGTATTCATGGTTCTTGTTTTCTTGTGTTGGGGTGCCCTCTGGTGGTTATTGTCTGAACTGCTGGCTCTCTATTGTCTCCTGACAGTGCCTAGCAACTCCTTTATAACTTACTAGCCTCTCCCCGAACAGTTAAAAAGCAAAAGAAAACCCTCTTTTGTTTTACAAATGTGTTCTGGCTGGAGTGCTTTGCTGACCACTTAAGGCTGCTTTGTTTAACAAACGAGCCGTCATTACCTTTAATAGCCCTCCCTCTGCACAGCTAGCAGGGAGCAAGGAAAAAAAATTCTCTGGCTGCAGTTTAAAAAAAATAAAACCCTTCCTCTGCTTATAACCAGCTAGCAGAGAAGCAAATTAATAATCTTACTGGCTTTTGGATTTTTATCTTTCCATAGCTTTCCTACTCAGATTTGAACCTTAGCGTTCATAACCTGAGAAGCTAGCATGAACCCCTCTAAGCTTAATTACCAGCTTAGATCTGATCTCGCTGCCACCAGCCAAGAATTTCCAGTGTCTTGGCTCACTCTGGTCTCCCCAAAACCTTCCCTGGGGACCCCAAGACTCAGAGGCTCTGAGTCTTACCACAAAGGGAAATAAACCATTCCCCCCACCTCTCTCCCACCCAGAATTTCCTCTCTGGGCTAACCTGAGAGTTACTGATGCAACCTCTTTACATCACAATACCAAGAAGCATGTCTCCTCTCTTCCACAAAGAGACAAACCCAAAGACAAGGAAACAGAAAAGATTCTATCTCTCTTCCCCCGTAGCTTCTTCCCGCCCTGGGACACTAGGAGAGTTAAACACAGAGAGCAGTTTTCCCCCCCCCCTGTCTTTCCTTTCTCCCACCAATTTCCTGGTGGGTCAACTAGAAAAAAAATCAACAGGTCTTAAAAAGCAAAACTTTTAATAAAAAAAAAGAGAAAGAATAGAATAGAATAACAGTTCTCTGTAATCTAGATGGTAAGATACAGGGTTTTCAACTTATAGAAAATGAATAAACAATAGAAAAGGGATAAACAGCCTTACCCAAAAACAATACAATTTAAAGTACTTATAGCCAAATACACATAAAGACTCCACCAGCCAGATACACAGATGCAAATACAGCAAAACAATTTAAAAGACTATACTTTTGCTAACTTTGTACTTACAACTGGGAAACAGAAGATTAGAAGGACTGGAAATAGACCCTCTCATAGCTGAGAGAGCACAGAACAGACAAAGACCCAAGACCAAGAAAAACCCCAAATTCCCTCCCTTAAGCTTTGAAAAATCCGGTTTCCTGATTGGTCCTATCTGTTTATGACACCATGTCCCTTGTCCAGCAAGTGCTACTTAATCATGTTGAGACATTCTCTGTCATAAGCATAAGCAGTCTCATAGTTCCTCATTCACATAATCAGGGTGACACTCTTTTTTTCCTCCTGCCCCAATAACAAAGAAATTGGGGATCCCAGCTGTCAAAATAACCATCCCAGGCTGCCGTGGGCTTATGCTAGGTGGGCTGGGTGTGCCAATGCAAATACCTGGAATTCCTTTCCACACTTCCTGAGATTCTTTCCACACTCCCCATAATTCACCACCAGATGTCAGGGTAGAGCTCATCTTGACTCTGCTTACATCAGTAAACATTCAATTATTGCTTTGCACTAAGAAAACTAAACAGATTTATGCACAAATTTGAAAATATCATCCTCTTCAGTGCAGCTTAAATTGATGATCTGTTCTAATATTTACTTGTATGTGAACATTTCTTGTTGTGTATGATTATACTTCATCTTTCAAAATGTTTCTTCATTTAGGCCCTGATTCAGCAAAGCACTTGAGCTGTCCACTTGACTTCAGTGGGACCATTCAAGGTTAAAGTTTAGCATGTGCAAAGGTGCTTTCCTGAATTGAGCCCTTTATAATGTGCGGGGTCTCTCTCATTTACAATTCTGGTGTTGGGATAGGGGTAAATGTCTAGCATCCATCTCTTCTTGCTCAGTTGGAACTGGACCAGTACCGGATAAGGGATTTAATTTTGTTAGAATGCAGGTATCAGTAAACCAAACCCTTCACATTCCAGAGAATGATCACTGGGGTGGGGGGAATTGAGACAAAAACATTTGATTAAAAAAAATCCAAAAGGCTTGATAGATTAACATTCAGTATGGGTCTTTTCTGTGTGGCTCATTTATGGTATTAGTATTGCAATATTAGTTATGGGCATTGTGAAAACTCAAACATATAAAGAAAATTTGCATGTTAGCTTAATAGTTTATAAGATGTCATTAACAAACCTGAAACTAATCTCTACATTAGCAAGCACTGAAGCCTGATATAAAAATATTTATTTATTAGCATGATTACAAAAGAAAACAACCTCCATGACTCACAGGACTACCATGATCACACGTGGTAAAATGATTGGTACTACGTGCTGCTGGATATCACTGATCATGTAGAATGATAATGTTTACTCCTTTGAGTGCTACTAATGTTCTAATCAGAATATGAATCAGAGCTACAAGAACCCATTCTGTGCTGAGAACATGTACACTTTGAACCATCATGTTGGGATATTTCTGATAGATGTGTTTTTGCAGTTGTATCTGAAGAAATGAATACATCTGATGAAGAATCATCACTAGGACTTGAGTCATGACAACATCCATCTAGAAGTGAACAGTTTGAATGACTTGTATTACATTTTGTAGACTTTGATCTATGTCTGTCATGCCTAGATGATCTTTGATGGTTTAAATGTTTTCTATGAAGAGTGATATCTTTATCCCGTAGTCTTTTATAACCATATTCTTTTGGTTCTGTACAATGTCGTCTTGGTTTGTGACAACCAGATTGATTTGTTTTTAAAGTTCTAGGTCTAGTTCTGTCGTTCTCGCATGTTTTCATTTCTGAAGACGAACAATTGTCAGGGGGCATTTGTGAACAGTGGTTAAACTTTAAAGGTTCAGTTGATGTTGACAGAATTATATTTCTTTCATCAATCCTTTCTGATGGAGAGTTAACGGAGGAACTATTATGGTCTGGTTGTTTTTCTGAAGGTTCTAAGTCTTGACCATTTTCTTTAGATTTGTCTGTTGATAAATGCAGTGGTAATTGATTCAGGTTACTACGTTCAGACTGATTTTTCACTACAGCAATGTCTTTTTTCAGTTCTTTGCTGTCTATTTCTGTGATTGATTTGGCTTCATCTTTTGTTGGGTTTTCTCTTTTGTAAATGTTGTAAGTATTAGTTATTACTGGTTCCCTACAATAATAAAAATAAGTTCAGAAAGTAATATACATTTTTATGAATTTGGATAACAATTTAAAAATTCTCACAGCAGAAACCTAATTTATAGTCTGATGTTGTCTTTTACTTTGAGGAATTAACACTGTGCTCCAGAATTCAAAAAAACCTTATGTGTATTTAACCATAACATCTTAATTATTCGATAGCAGCTATGTACTATATAATGGGGGGAAAGCAACTCACTGTTTGTTCTTCTCAAATATCGAAGTAAATATGTGCATCAGCACTATTACAGCCAATATCAAACCAGTGACCGCTACGCAGGCTATGATGATGTGCTTCAGAAGGCCTTTAAGATCTGCAGCTTTTGCTTTCTTCTTGTCGTGAATACCTAAAGGAAATTATACAATTCCACATTAGAGGAGGAAATGAGTGTATGTTCTAAACATTGCCGCAAATCATAGTAAATCATTTCTTCTCCTTTTTGTAATTTCTTTGCATTAGTAGAAATCCTGTTACATTTTTGCATTAAAGTAGCACCAAACAGAGCTCGTTAACGTCATGCAACTTGTGCACGTTGGGATATGTTTTTGGTATATTTTCTTGAAATGCTCTTATGACAATGGCAATTTAAATATTTTGTATAGATCAACTAGTAAGGATGGAGCCAAATTCCCTCCTGTCTCTACTCCCTTTCCAATCACTCAGATCAGCTAACAGACAAGCATACATGAGAACCACAATACATACTCTCCCATTCATGCCAATAAAGCTTTGCTAGTAAGGCCAGTCCTGTAGTCCTCAAATGTCACCAGGAAGTGAACTGTAATTTCAATATTTAAGGAAGGCTGTGAAGTTTTATTATTTATTTAAACTCAACACTGTATTTAGTGTTTACATCATTGGATCAATTTTAAATACAAATTATCTTTGCCTTGGAATCTTGCTGTCATATAACCTATCCAAACTGAGGACATTTCAAACAATGCATTGTGGATCAACTCACTAGCGACTTAAATGGTGGGGTAAATTAGATGTCAGGTGCAAGAAATGAAATATTGTAACTTTCACTAATGTGACACTTTGGCCCTGATTCATCAAGATACTCTTACACATGTACCTAACTTTAAGCTTATAGACTCCTGGGACTACTCATGCTTAAAGTTCGGCATTGTACTTAAGAACCTTCATGAATTGAGGCCTAAATGTCAAAATTAGGCAAGTTTGATACTACTTCTTACACCTGACATGCATTTTACACCACTAATTAAAGTGTAAAAGGATACTGAGTCTGACCACAATTGGGATTACTCATATGCTGAAAGTTAGGCAAGCAATGATGTAGCTTGATAACTGAAGCCCTCAGTGGGTGTGTAAAAATAAGTGTAACCACTGATTTGGTATTCTAGGATCAAATTCAAGGCTGGTGTAAGTGGATACAACTTGTGTGGAAGTTAATGGTAGCTGCTCCGGCTTATGCTGGGCCTGGACTTTCTCCCAAATGTGTTGAGGATGGTGTGGATGTAAATTAGAATGGGGAAGGAGATGGGAGGGAATGAGGAGGGCAGCCTTCATTTCCCTGCTCATTACAACACTCTTCCATGCCATCAGCACAAAGCTACACTTATTTTGCATAGCCAATGAAAGCCAAACTTGCAACTTTTACTTTTTCATGCCCTAAACATGTTTAATTTACAGCACTTTTAAAATATCTGCTAAATTTGGCTTTACCACCATTTACTTCAGGTTGAATATGGCCCTCTGTTTCTTCCCAAATACTTTTAACCTTGTTTATGAGAGCTCTAAAACAGGACTCGTCACTACTCCGTATGTGCCTCTGTCACACAATAGCTCCTCCTAACTCTCCTACTCTTGTAATTAAAATGCATAGAAGCATCGTAATAACGGAGATGAGTGAATAGATAGTCATGCTTAATAAATGTATTTAAAATAGCAACAAGCTATAGTTTAAAATGTCTGATCATATTGTAGGGGGCTATGTGTAATAATGAATTACCCTTCTATCTCTTTCAAAGAGTAAGATTTAGGGGAAGAAATTTGAGTTTCTGTCAAACAGTCCTGCCCCTATAAGTAAGCTATTTGCTTCTATGACTTGTCTCCCCACCCTGTCCCCGCGCTCCCATACACACACTGATTTTCATTTATTTCTTCTCCCCAGACCCTGTTCCTACTAGTCTCCATCTCTCTTCTAGTGTCTGTATTGCTTTCCTTCCCCCATTCTTAGTTGCTCTTCCTTTTTGTTTTGTTAAGGAGAAGAAGGAAAGCAAGAGGTGTCTTGTAGGACCCATTTCAACATTTTACTTAATCTCTCTACCCTTAATATAATTCATTGTGATGATCCCCCCCTTCAAAGTCAATCAGTGATGCTCCTTCAGCTGAGTTGAGGTTATCCCTAGAGAGATGATTATCTTCCCTCAGGGCTATGTGAACTGCCTCTGCAGTAATCTGACCTTGGACTCAGATGCTCTGCCAGTAAACATTTGGCTTCAGAACAAAGCTTTGCAAGCCAAGAAAAATCAGTATGCATAGAAGCTGGACACATGTTGTACTAAATCTACTCCTTAGAAACTGCACTCTTAATTCTGGCAACCTAATCTGCAGCAACAGTACTCTGGAATCCAAAAGCCAGCATTTATAGCAGTAATTTAGCATATATCTCACTAATCCACTAATGTAAATAAAAATCTCTCAGTGCAATAGAGAGAGACTACCAGCCAGCAGTGCTGCTACTGGACTCCACCTTATTCTCTCCAATAAATGCCACTAGTAGCCCTTCCTTCCCATAGTCTAGTTTCTAGGAATCACATGCTGTAGGTTTTCAACTGGATGATTGGCTGTTCGAGGGAAAATACATCCACCCATATTTATTGGTTGCATTCATGTTAAAAATAGCAATACTGCATTCATTTAACCTTTCTTTATCTGTCAGCTCAACTTGATTCCATAGATAAAGTCCAGCTAACCCAGAGCCATACTGGTGAACTATCTGTAAATTATTTTCTTGTGACTTGTTTGATGAATTCTGAAACCAAAGCCATGCAGCTTGAGTACAAAATTAAATTTAGTAAATAGGTAGACCACAGTTTTTGTATCGTATTTAGCTCTGATTTCTCATGTCTCACTTTATTAGATACTTTTATTGTAATGTAAGCAGCACAACAACAACACAATCTGCCCTTTTAATGTTGTAATTGAGGTCTATGCAAACAAATTGCCATAGCCAGAGAAAAATGTTTGCCCTCTTTCAGCTGAACACACACAATACATTTTAGCTGAATAAAACTCAACTGAAAGGCATACATCAAGAGTTTAAAAATAGCAGTAGCTTACTAAGTCAATAAATACAGGACAACAAAGCTGAAATTATACCCCTGTTGCATTAGGTAAGACTCCTTTTAACTAAACTACAGTACATTTTGTTGAGATGGGCAGGCAGAGCAAACTGGTATTTTATCTGTTTGCCTACACTAAAGCCTTGACTTTATGTGCAGCTTTATTTTTTTTTAAATAAGTAACAGCCAATATTTTACCTTCATGCTCTTTAAAAAATTCAAATCGTTTGGCATCCTTCATGTTTGCCTTTGTTGTGACACTTGTAGGCTCTGTTTGGGGGGGGAAAAAGAGTAAATTCTAAATGTGTCTTAATTAGTAGCACAATAAGCACTAAGTCAAATTATGGCTTCTTAGCAATCACTTATTTCAGCCCATAACTGTGACATGCTAACAGGTTAAACGTAGAGATGTGGTGAGCCCATATAGGCAGAGATATCGAGACACTAAAGTCAAGAAGATAAACTTAGAAAAGCTTTTTCTGATTTATTTTGAAAAATTTGACAGTTACTAATATTTTAAAGCTTGGCCTCTGACACTGTGCACACCTGCTGGAGTAGTTACATGTCTGTCTACCTGCTTTGTGAATGCAAAACTTTCAGGTACAATTTTGGAGCTCAGTTTGAGGCAAGCGCAGACTATGACCCCTAATATTTAGGTGCAGTCTGTTGTAGTTTAACATAAAATCAGCCTGTGGTGTATAGCAAGTAGTCTATTTAGCAGAAAACAACTGAAGTGAAAAGCCATTTAGTGGTTATTACACTATGAGATAAAACTGGAGACATTATGTACAGCAGATATTTTGATTTGCTACTCCAGTTTATAATGAATGGATATTACCTGGCACAAGTGTCACTTTAAATTCGTCTATATTTTCATCTGAGACTTGTAGACTGCGACTTTGTCCCTCAAAAGGTGCCTGTGTCTTGTTTTCCTTTTCACTGGATTCTGACTTCTCTTTAATAAGAGAAAACAATTAATTTAAAAATGGCATTTGTTAAGTCTTCACTACCTGATTGTGACCATATCAATGCTGTAATATTTCTCAGCTTTAAAAGTTAAAGATCATTTTGTATTTTTGTGAGTGAGTGATCTCACCCATCCATCCCCAGACAACCAACAAACAAACAAAACCAAAACCCCCTATTTTTCTGGGGAAAATTTAAACGACATAATAGTTTTCAAAATCAAGTTAACTGATGCAGATAGATAAACCAGACATATTGGGTGACTTCCAAATTGCACATATTTTACTTTACTACAGTAAGAAGCTTAATAGTTTATTAACAAAAACCAAAAACACAAACGCCACCGCACAATTTTGTAGAAGCAAGTCCTATTATGTAGAGCCCTGACACTATAGGCACAATATCCAGATAGAAAGTGGACTGAGCCAAATCACCGCCTAGATATATTCAAGGCACCCTGGTAAAAATGAATGAAGACTATACAGCCCATGAAAATAGCAGCACTACCATATCAAAGATACTTAGTCTCAATATATTCGGTTAGAATTAGATTAAACTACCCCCACTGCCACATATATATTTCACACATATTACCAGTAGACTTTCATCTCCCCCCTCCCCACTCCCCTCACTCCCAAAAAAGCTTTGTCTATGATAGGAGGGTGGGAGGAGATAGTGTATGATCGTCTTCTGGCCAGTTGGTTTTAAATGAAAGTATAAACACATTTAATGTGCTTTTTGTACTATAAGATTCTGCTTTAAAGCTCACTGAAGTCAATTGGAGTCTTTCCACCAATCTTTCATCCAATTTGAGGATGACAATTAATATCCCTTTTTTTGGTTGTACAGTAAAATGTTTTATATTTCAAATAGTTTGTATCCCATAATATTAATGTATCAAAAAGGAAATGGGTAACTGAAATATTGACTCATACCATGTTACATCAGTATAAATACAAAAAGTAACAATGGTAACAAAGTCAAAGTACAAAACATTTGTCATGTAACTGAAAAATGTCTAACAGCTAATGCAATATTCAACACAAAACTAACAATTTATTAGAACCAGCTCCCACTACAAACTTCCATATGCTGAGAGGGACAAAAGAAGGTTAGGGGAGAAGTGACTTTAAAAAAGAGCAGTGAGGAAGATGTGGAGTAATGGGGAGGGTCTCATGGGAAAGGTTCTAAAGACCTTGTGGATCATTATTATTGTGAATCCTAGAGGCTTCGATACCATTGTGATCTAAGCTCTGTATAAACTCACGGTGAATGACAGTACCTACTCCAAAGAGCTTACACTCTAAAAAAGAACAAGATATAACAAAGCAGCAGAGAATCCTGTGGCACCTTATAGACTAACAGAGGTTTTGGAGCGTGAGCTTTCGTGGGTGAATACCCACTTCGTCAGACGCAGGTAGTGGAAATATCCAGGGGCAGGTATATATATGCTAGCAAGCAAGCTAGAGATAACGAGGTTAGTTCAGTCAGGGAGGGTGAGGCCCTGTTCTAGCAGTAGAGG